>NC_054382.1:21730568-22060568 GCF_017654675.1 Xenopus laevis | reverse complement strand
TGTCCGTGTTGCTGGAAAATACCTCTACTTATCAGTAATATTTTGCTTTTTAGTAAAAGCCTTTAAAGAGGAATTTCCGACCCAAAAACATATTTTTTAGAAAGTATTATTCTAAGCAACTTTCAATTATGCAATAAAATATGTTCAATGCTTTTGAAGTTGTTTGTAAATGTAATTGCTGTTGAAAACAGTATTTGTCTGGCTCTTTCCATTCTCTGCACTGCTGGTTCTGACTCCTGTTGCCATTCCTACAGAAGTGACTTCTTCTATATTGTTTCAAGAGTCAAAGCCAAAGCATTTAAAGAGATAGACTAATAATGCTTTCAATAGGAATTACATTTACAAACAATTGCACAGCCATTGAAAACGTGTAATGAGTGAATAATGGAAAGTTGGTTCGAATTACACTTTCTTCCCTTAGGCAAAAATAACTTTTGGATATTCCCTTTAATGTTCTCATTTTGTAGCCAGACTTTGGCCCGAGAGAGTCATGCACTACTCTTGTCATTGTGCTCCGTATAGAAAAAGCCTTTCTGTTCTGAGGAATGCACAAGTGCAACAAGTGGATGTTAGATGAGCAGTAGATGTGAGAGCAGCAGGAATTAAAGGGGAAACCGAATGCTGTGTATATGAGATGAGCTCAAGAGCAGTCTCCCTTTTTCTTCCTACAAATAATGAATACTTCAAAGCTGACAAAAAAATAAAAGGGGAAATCAACTACTGCCGTCTTCTAGTAAATTTGGTCAAATGAGCTCTCAAAGGAGCGAAGCTAGCGGATTACCCTGATGTGCAGTCACAGGTACAGCTGGATCTGGTTTCACTCATTTATTAAAAAAAAAAAAAATATATATATATATATATATATATATATATATATATATATATATATAAAAGCTTGATTAAAGAACAACTGATGTGCAATTTGGCAGTGCCAAATTTTAAGATGCCCGCAGTGAATTTAATTGCCAACCATGTACACTGGACTGGCGCTCCACTGGCTGCGGGTACTTCTTTTCCTGTGGGTGCCTCACTACCATGTCCACAGCCTTTCCCCAAATTCCTTTGATTCAGTCCAGAACTGTTGAAATGCACACACTGGAAGCTGGCACATTATATTAACTGGAAATCTTAAACTGGCCATAGACACACAGATCCTATCGTACGATTTTCGGATTGTGTGTGGAGAGTGCCTACAGCTTTCGTCCCGCCAAAGCCCATTGCACATCGTAATCGGATTGTTCAATCAATTACCCCCGATATAGCCATGCTTGTTAATGGCATAACGGGGAAAGATCCGCTCGTTTGGTGACCAGATCTTTGCGTCTATGGCCACCTTTACTTCACTTTAGGGGGCAGATTTTTTCAAAACCGATTTGAGTTGTCGGGTCGATTAAATTTGTCCAAGCTGAGAAAATTCTCTTTTATCAATACATTACGATTGGTCAAATTTCGAGTTTATGGGAATTTTAAATAACTCGAAGAAAACATGAATTCGAAATTTGACCCTTGATAAATGAGCTACTAAGGGACAAATTTGAATCTAATTAGATTCGTGTTTTCGGTCGGTAAAATTTGACCGAGTTTGCCATATTCAATTTTTTTAATAAATGTCCCCCAATCGAATTTAGAGTAACATCGAATTCATGTGAGTTAAGAAAAACTCACATGAATTTGAAATTCGACCCTTGATAAATGTGCCTCTAATTATAAACAAACCAAATCTACAGGTTGGTTTGTTGTCCTTTTCTGTTATCCAGCATGTTAAACAGCAGAAATAGGCAGTATAATTACCAATATCCTTATTTGTTTATATTGCTTTCAATGCAGTTTTATTCTGGATGGACCTCTGCTGTAGAAATATCTTCCCAATGGTCTTGCTTTTTCTCACACATATTGGTCATGTTGTTTTTGCAGGGCATGGAGTCTGCCGCTAGCAGCTGGTACCTCCAGCTTGTCTGCTTGCTCATGGTGACCTCAGTCTATACAAGGTCACTTTATCACAAGAATGTTCACGGTCATCCGAACTCTGGGAGCCTTGGTGAAATTGACCACGAGTGCTGGGAGTCTTCATCCCGCAAACTGGTAGAAATGAAAAAGCTCCGAGTAGCAGATACAATCCTAGGCCTTTGGGACTTCATGATCTTCCTAAAGGAATCGGCCAATCCAAAGCACAATGCTCTGTTTGATGGGTTAGCCCAGGACTTTTGGGACATATATGTGGATTGTGTGCTCTCCATTTCTCATGGTATGGGCAGAAGAGAACTACACAGCCCAAATCATTTCTCAGATATACATAAACCATTAAAAGGTAATTTTATCAAAATCCTGTTATTCATTTGATATTACTATTCATAGGTTTAATATTTAAATGAAGCTTATTTAATGTGTGCTTTTTACTCACGAAATAAAACATAACGTACATGAATTCTGTACAGTAAAGAACTGTGATCTTCCTTTAGTTTTAGAAGAAAAGCTCCTTTATTTTCACAAGTAACAAATGTCAACGGTTGAGAATTCATTTAGACAAAATACGGTTACACTGAATCCCAAACTCTAGGATTGATTGAATACTGAATCCACCACAAATAATTCATAAGAATACAAAACCTCCTGACAACTTCATGATGCCTCCCTCCAATACAGAGCTCGGAGACCTGCAGCAATTTATCCAGGAAGGCAACATATTTTGTTGAAAATTCTATTTCTATTCAAGTTTCTTTTATGGTCAAAACTATTGACTAGAGAGTTATCCAAATTTGATTCGAGTTTTTCAAAAATTTTGAATTTGATATTCATCATACTCTGGCCCTTTAAGAACTCAAATTTGTCTATTCGCCACACATAACCTGCCTAATTGCTGTTTAAGTCAATGGGAGACATCCAGGGATCAATTCTGAGTTGTTTGCAACCTTCCTGACATTTTTTTAAAACTCGAATCAAATTAGATTTGAGTTTTCGGGTTGAGTTGCACCCGAGTTTAAAAAAATTCTAATTTAATAATACATTTCGATTTGGTCGAATTTAGAGTTCATGGGAGTTTATGGGAGTTTTAAAAAAAAAAAACTCTTGATAAATCTGCCCCTAAGTACATGTTTTTTTGTCGGGATGTCCCATCTGTGGTCCATCAAATATGTCCAAAATGTGGCTCTCTAGCTGTTGTTAACCTATATCTCCAGATGTATAAAATGTAAGGTAGGGCTGATCTAAGACATCATGCCACCTTCCAGGACTACACGTGCCCCATCATGCATCTCCCAGAGTTGCTTTTTTTCTTTCTATATCATATAATAAAATTCCGTAAACATTCCCAATTTAAGAATGGAGATATTTGGGCCATGATCTGCATGCACTAATTTACCCAGTCTACCACTTCCATTTTGGTAGGCTCCTTTTCAACAAGGACAGTCCATCACAAAACAGTCGGAGGGTCAATGTGTGGACATAATGGTCTTATTGCCTCACATCTATAAATCCTCCTATAAGTAATTTGGCCTGGGCAGGTTGCAAACCCTGATAGATTGGCCCATTTGGTATTGTAGAGCAGTGCAGCTCTACTCTGGTGGAGTCTGAGTTACATAGGACAAGTAAGTCCTTCAACCTTCTTGAACTACAGCTCCCAGAAACGTCAGTGTTTCTAGTTCATGGATAGGTAGCCTTCAGTGCTTGGAATGTTGGGGAGTTATGATTCTCAGAATTTCTATGTTAACCTTGTAGCCAAAGGCATACTGTGAACTGCAACATCGGGTGTGCTAGAGTTTGCTTTCCCTTTGCCTAGTTTTACACCATTATATGAATGTTTTTGGAAACAACCTGCCCCTAAAGATATTACATATTTTTTTGGTATAAAAGTTAGGCACACTAGGTGCAAGAACTAGGATTGGACCCATAGGGGCAGATTTACTAAATGGTGAAGTGACTAACGCTGGCGAAGACTCGCCAGCGTTACCGTTTTCGGGGACTTTGCCGGTTTACCAATGGGTGCAGGCGTCACATATCTTGTGAAGGAGATAGATGCTAGCGGGGATTTGCACTCTATTGCAAATTTTTGCTCTGGCGAAGTGTTGCGATGGCTGCGAAGCCGTAGCTGGCAAATTTTCCCCGCTTAGTAAATTTACTCCATGGATGATCTTCTTCATCCCCTTAGATCATAACAATGTTATAGATATATGAAACTTATAGTTTTGCAGATAGCAAGTCTGTAAATAACTACAGTATGCACCCTCAGATCTCACCTTAACCGTCCTCAGTATAGGTACCCCCATAAATGTCATGCACCCCAGTGGGAGGTGCCAACGTCTCAGACTACTGGTTTATAGTTTTCCTTGATCGAATTAAAACAGATAAGGGAAAAAAGAGCCACGCTGGTAATTCACCTTGGGATTGCATTGAAGAGGTTTATTTGTTCAGTTTATTTAGTAATGTGCCTCAATTCCAAGAAAACCTTTTAGTTTGAAAACAAAAATGTTGCGTCAGTGCAAAAGTCCCATTGTCTTAATTTAGTTACAGATGAAACAAACCTATTTATTATACTGCGTTATTAAGGAATCCAGGGTCTGAAATGTATAAACTGTTACAGTCATGGAATTCTTCTTACATATTGCATCTGGAAATCTCAGCTCAATAAAAAGAAGTGATTTAACCAAATAATAAGCCGCATGACGAATTGTACTCCTCTGCTTTACAGAGTATGCACCTCATCAATATGTTATCTATTTGTATATCTGTATGAAAGATTAAAAGTATATTTTGTATTCAAGAGAAAGAGCAATTCTGTGATTTTCTTTGCATCTTAACAAATGATGAAATTTATGTCATATCACTTTTGTTGTGACGTTTGTTTAAGAATAAACATAACTCACTTGTATATATTATTTCTCATGAAATTACCCAGGTTGGCTGAATTGCAAAGCATATTTTTAAATGTTGCTTAAGAATTGTACTTCTTAGCGCTCATTAGCCATTGCTATGAGCGCAAGTGCAAAGTATTAAGGGGCACAAAATTGCTCCTCTTAAAGCTTATGTTTGCATTTCTTAAATAACACCCAGGCTTCCATCACTTATTCTGAAAGGAGTGCTAGTGAACACAGGTTGTGTTACACGCAATGTTAGCCGTACCCTTTAGGAGAGCAAAAGGGGGCAATTACAGTACCCCGGGACACAAGTGCTAGAGCTCCCTTTGTGCTCACTGAAGAACCACTTGCACCCCTTGTTATGCTGTGCTCTACTTTTCACACCGGATTGAAAATCCAGAATAGGGAGAATTTGTCCTTACATCTTGGGACAGGACAGGGCCCCTGTGGGGGCTTCACCTTCTGACACTCCCAAACTTGTGTAGGGACCCATAGGGTTATTGTGCCCCTATGGATTTAAATCCCAACACTTCCAGATCTCCCTAGTTGCTGGGCAGATTCCCATGTATCTAGTATAATTTACATGTCCCAGTTATTGGCCAAGAGGTGTTGTGACCACTTCCTGACACACTTTGGTATAGTGAGTGAGAAGGGGCGGACTTTCCTCTTTGGCTTGTGGTTGCTGATCCAGCTGGGTGTTTCCAGGGAGCCTGGGTACAACAAGGCCCAGTAAAGCCTGAGGGACCTGAACCTTCAGTATGGAAGTCGGGGAGCAGGGACCCCGTGAATGAGGCTAGTAAGTGGCAGGGATATAATTGTTATAGACTCTCTAGGAGAGTAAGACAGTGAGAGAAGATATAAAGAGCAGCTTTGTGCTCCATCAAGGAGGTGTAGCAGGGAGTAGCTTCCCAGGCTGTAAGATTTGCCTTCATCGAAGTGACCACAGTGGATAGTGTGTTAGGCTTTAGGTTCTCCTCCCTGACCACTCCACTGGGTGAGATCCAGACCAGACCAGGAATTTCTGCCTGGAGGTGCTGTACTGCCTTGACTACATCCTCAGGGAATTCATATACATTTGGCTTTGATGTACTGTCCTAGCCTGTGAATATATTGTGCAATTGCTTGTATGCACTGTAAGTAACCCTGTGGATCATTTGTCTCTGACAAATAAAATTATCTGTTCTGTTTCATTTGCAAGAAACTCTTGGTGCCCTCTTTTTTATTCACTTTTTACACAGTAGCATGTGCAATTTGTAGTTGCACTACACCACGTTTCCGTTTCTTCCACTTTGCGAAGGCCCAGAGTAGTCAAATGTAACCATGCTCTAATATACTAGCTGGTTGTTAACCCCGTTGGCCTGTATAGCCTAAAATCGTTTTACAATTGCAATCTGAATGATACACAAGTTAGGGGATGGTGGACATCTACTTGCCTCCCAACCCATCCTTCTTGAATGGAGTGCTGCGTAACAGAGGCAGTGCTCAAGATGCGTGCTGCACGTTTCTGTGTTCTGAAAAGGAGCCTTAGGCTACACTTACACTATACAGTGTGCAATGTGCAAAAAACAGCAACAGATTGTTACCTTTTTTGGACTTTGCACACTGTGTAGTGTATTGTAATAAATTACATTCTTAGGGTGCAACACACAGGACAAGGTGTAATGTCCAAAATAAATCACAATCGCACCTTGCATCCAGGATCAGACTGGACAGGCAGGACACAGGGAAAACACCTGGGGCCTCCCCAACCCAGACCCACTCTCTGCCAAAACAATGGGCTCTCCCCCTGACCTCCCCCAGATCAGAGCAGCACAGGAGAGAGGTAACAGGTATGTGTGGGGTGATGGGAAGCGGTTTTGGGTACGGCCTGTGGAGGAGTTGATGACTCCTGAGGTGGCAACCAAGGTGGGCACAGGGCACCCTAATCCATCGTCAATTGCATCAGGCAATGACACCTCTTATTTCTAAGTGGAAAATGCTGTGCAGCCATATTACACTTTGGCATTCAAATAAACTTATGAAAAACAACATTTTCTTCAACCACATTCAACACATAAAAATCTTCAATTGTTGGAAAACAGTAAAGCAAGAGTTATGGGTTAAAACGTGCAGGTTATGAAGGTCTATGTTGTAATAATAATGATTAGCATTATATATATATATATATATATATATATATATATATATATATATATATATAAATTAGAGATACTGCCACTGGTCCATGGTCACAGCTGATAAATGACTGAACTCAGGTCAGAGTATTGTATCACAACTACCAACCTGCACCGACATTCTACACCTACTCAGTATTACAGATAGTCTCTCCCAGCTGATAGACACAGCTCAAAACATTTCATAATAGCATCTGAATGAACTGCAGGTCACCGTATTTCGGACATATACATATATAAAAATGCCATTATGAATTGCTTTGTATAATTATATTCTATATGTATGAATACAAGGATAAATAAGGAATTTTTGCTGCAATTTTACAAATCTACATATGCTATAATATTCATTTATGAACAGTGGGCAAATTTACTCCCGGGCTATTACCCATGGTAACCAATCAGATGATTGCTTTCAGTGCTCAGCCTGCAGGGGGCTGAAAAAAGCTAAACACTGATTGGTTGCTATGGGTTACTGCGCAAGTGCAAATTTGCCTGTGGTTTTTAAATGAACCCAAGTATGTGCTTGTTACTGAGCGTGGCAATACAGCTGTAATTGCTTGGATATTTGTATGTACTGGAGTCATGTTGGGGTTATAACATTAAATAGGCAACTAGCCAAGCCTCAAATGTGGAAGTCATTATTCCTAATCCATTCTACATGCCGTTATTCCATAGAGCAACTGTTAAACATTCTCCAGAATAGGATGTGGCTGATTTTGCCCAGTTTTACCTTTAATTCCTCGTGTTTCCATAATCCTAAATTCCTGGGTCACAGTCATCCCACTTATTTTTAATTTCCAGCATTGTGATCTTGGTCACATTGATTTACATCTCCCAGAATCTCTTTTTAAAGGAATTCTTCAGTGTAAAAATAAAAACTGGGTGAATAGATAGGCTGTGCAAAATAAAAAATGTTTCTAATATAGTTAGTTAGCCAAAAATGTAATGTATAAAGGCTGCAGTGATTTGATGTATAACATGTCAGTCAGACACTACTTCCTGCTTTTCAGCTCTCTTGGTTTACACTGACTGGTTACCCTGACTACCAGGCAGTAACCAATCAGAGACTTGAGGGGGGGGGGCACATGGGTCATATCTGTTGCTTTTGAATCTGAGCTGAATGCTGAGGATCAATTACAAACTCACTGAACAGAAATGTACCATGTGGCCCCCCTTCAAGTCGCTGACTAACTCAGAGTTATAGAGCTGAAAAGCAGGAAGTTGGATTCTGGCTGTTTTATTAGACATCTGTTCACTCCAGCCTTTATATATTACATTTTTGGCTAACTAACTATATTAGATACATTTTTTATTTTGCACAGCCTATCTATTTATCCAGTTTTTATTTTCATACTGAACTGTCCCTTTAATGTGCAGACCTGCTCACCATAAGAAAAAAGCCCATTGACTTTAATGCATTTGGAAAAAAAATAAAAATAACAAAAAATGCACACTGACTTTAATGGTCGGGGCAAACGGGCAGATTCTGGGAGATTAGTCGCCAGGCGATCTTCCTTCCCCTGCCTTCTGCCGGCTAAAATGAAAATTGACTGGGGGCAGGCACACGGAACGCTTCGTTTTTGTAATTGCCTCACAAGTAAACTTCGTTGACCAGAAAACAAAGCACTCCGAGTACCTGCCCCCAGGTGATTTTCATTTTAGCCGGTGGAAGGCAGGGGAAGGCAGATCAGGGAGATTAGTCACCGCAAAGAAGAGGAGATTTGTCGGCTTTAATGCATATGGAGAAAAAAAGTTGCCATAGGAAAAAATGCCCATTGCGAGTGCCATCCTGCTGGCGATTTTTCATTCTAGCCGACGGGAAGGCAGGGGAAGGCATTTTGGGGAGATTGTCACCCCCCCAAGAAGAGGAGATTTGTCGCCATGTGACTAGTCTCCCCCAGGGGCGATCCTTGCCATTTTGCTGCCTGAGGCGGCCGTCCTTTGACGCCCCCACCCCTCCCCAAGACGCTCACCAGAAAAAACTCCACCAATTGACTCCAAATATGTTCTAGGAGGTCCCCCATAGGCTAAAACAGCAATTCGGCAGGTTTTAGTTGGTGAATGGTCGAAGTCGAATTTTTAAAGACACAGTACATTTTTTTTTCAAATTCGAATCAAATTTGGACTATTCCCTAGTCGAAGTACACAAAATATAGTTCAAAATTTGAATTTATTCATTTGAAAATTCACCTCAGCCTTTGATAAATCTGCCCCTAAGTATCTAAAATATATCAACGCCAGGTCCAATGAAGAGCATGGCAGAAATGTTTGATGGACATGAGTAGTCCTGTAGAGACAGAACTGGTTCATTGGAGTAACTGATCAATGATGGATGAGTCAGGGCCTCAACGTGGAGGAGTCCAGATCAAGGATGAAGCACTAGATACAAGAGTTCAGTTTGAGACAGCCAAGGGGTTAAGAATTATCATATTTGAGATTCAGGCAAAAGCCAGCTACCGCCAGCGAACAGCTCGAATGGGTGGGTCCCACTTCGCCGAAGCTAGGGAGGGCCCACCATCCCCGCCCCCCGAAGGGGTTTAGGGGCATTTGGACTCCCCTTTGCCGAAGCTAGGGGGAGTCCTGTCTACCCTGGGTTCTGCCGAAGCTTCCCCCAGGGCGTCATGGCCTGCGAGTCCAGCCAAAAGACCATGACCCCATCCAGGGTTCTCAAACCAGACACAAAAAAGGTGCTGGAGTGGGCGGTGCAAGGCCATTGGTTGCCTTTTACAAGGCTCTGGTTGGCAGCCAGAAAAAGAATCAAATTAATGATATTGAATTCAAATTGTAATAATGTTGACCCCTATATGGATCTCTTTCAGTACTACAGGCGATATTGCTCATGCTCTAAAATGCATCAAAGAACACAGTAGATGACAAGCGCAGTTCTTTTTCCCCTCAATCCATTGTGCATGAAATCCTAATTATTAAAGGTACATGCGTCAACATGAGCACTTTGAAGTTTTTGTTTTGTGTGCTCAGCGCCGCTCCGTCATTCCTAAATCCTGTTTCGTATTGAGCTCCCAGGGACCCTCCTGCCATGAGGGAATGTGAGAACCTTGTCTCAGGCAGCAGTGAGCGATACCAGGCGGTAGTCCCAGGGTTCCCTCAGCGTCCTGTGTCAATAGGTTTAGCTTATTAGCGACTAAACAAACTGACACACAATTCAACCTCGCACCAAACCCTGAAATGTCATCAAGGGGTAAGGGGGAAAAATAATTTATTTTTATAATGTAAATAAACTTTGCTGTAGTTCAGCAAGCAGGCGGCACTAGGTCCACCTGAGAGCCTATATAAGACAGTCCCTTGCTGGCGCACTTCCGCTTTTGGCCTGTAACATCTAGAAGCAGCATCAGACCAAAGTGGTCAGACCCTTGTGGGAGGTTAGTAACTTAAGGGCTAGCTAGTGGACAGAAATGGCAAGTAAGTTCACTTTAGGAATGAAAGTTAGAGAGGGCTAGTGTGCATGGACAGCCTGTTGTCCCAACAAGGATTAATAGTTTGGGCTAGAGCCCTGAGGTGACTGTGCACCAGGGATTTAAGCGTTCAGGTGTAGATTAGCGGAGATACTACGGAAGAAGCTTGGGTATTGTATGTGAGGTCACAGCAGAGAATCAGGGGTAAAAGCTCCTTAGCAGGAGGCCCCATTACAGCTAACGACTCTCCTGCCAGTGCTCCTACAGCACAAGGGCCCTGGAGGCAGGGGAGATCCTTGCCATTTTGCCGCCTGAGGCAGCCTTCCTTTGCTGCCCCCGCCCCTCCCCATGCACCCACCTTTTCATTGCCAGAGGGGGTCGGGGGCGGTGCAGGTCGCTAGTGCAGAGCACTCTCTGCACTAGAAGAGCCGAATTTCCGGGTTGAAAACCGGAAATTCGGCTGTTAGTTACCAGGAGCAGCATTTTTGCCGGCCCTGGTAATCCAGTGTGTCAATTTGCCTCATTGGTGGTGCGGCCCTGGTCTCCCTGAATCTGCCTGTGTGCCCTTACCCTAATACATTAGGACAAAAAAAGTCGCCATAAGAAAAAAGCCCATTGCCTTTAATGCATTTCCTCGTGAGGCAACTTCGGAAAACAAAGTGCCAAGAGTACCATCCTGCTGGCGATTTTTCATTATAGTGGGCGGGAAGGTAGGGGAAGGCAGTTTGGGAAGATTGTCGCCCCGAAGATTTTTTTTGCCAGGGCGACTAACTCCCCGAATCTGCCTGTTTGCACTTACCCTAATGCATTTGGAGAAAAAAAGTCGCCATAAGAAAAAACACCCATTGACTTTAATGCATTTGGAGCAAGAATAATTGTCGCGCATGTAAAAATTTGTCGCTCGTAAAAAAGCCAATGCGTTTTGTGAAATTTCGCTGTTTTCCCCAGTTTTGTGAATTTTTTGGGGCGAAAAATTCGCTCATGACTAGTGCTAAGCCATTTGCTGATTGTAATGTTAATTGTATGTATGTATATTTTTATTTGTAAAGCACTCCTTGAGGGCAAAGCACTGTACAACAAAACAATAAATTAGTAGTAACAAACAAGGGGTCATTGGAATAAAAAGTAACAATAAGTGCATTATTAGAATACAATTCACATAAATATAAAATATAATTACAATGCAGATTAAGTGCTCAGTGTCAAGGAAACAAAAGGCTATTGGACCCTACCCCATAGGGCTTACAGTCTAAATTAGCTGATCAAGTATCAGTACATTTTACTTTAGAGACTTTATATGGAAACAGAGCAGTTCTGGCTGTGAATGATGTGGATCTATTCATGTATCTGCCATGTTATAGCAAGTGCTCCTGCAGTTTTGCCAGTTCTTGATTATAAGAGTATAATGTATAGATAGAAAGGCCTCAGGTACATCGGATTGTGTAATGTACAGTCACAGGCTTCATTCCCAGCACTAAATGAGATTGTGCGGCTGAACTGATCCCATTGATTTACTGGGTTTAACCTTACAAAAGCTGTCACGTCTCATAATCTCTGATTTCACAAAACAAACCAATGGCACGAAAGATTCAGCCACACAGACTAGCCATGTACTGATGATAACACGTTTGTCATTCCGTTCTGCTAATTTATGTCGCTTTATTGTGTTTGTGACCTAGCGCATATGTACCCCTAATAAACAGATGAGGCCTGACGCTGGGCCTACTGGTTTCCTAGAAAAAACATAAATCACATGTGACCCTGTTGAACTCACATCTTTGTATATGTCCCACATCCCATGAGATTTAAAAATTATATATAATCACTTTTAGCTTTATGAACACAAGCAATGCCCCACACACATACTGTAATGTACATCTATATGGATTTAAAGGTGAACTTAACCCTTAATTAAAAAATCCCTAACCCCCTACCCTACATAGACCCCCCTCCCTGCACCCTCCACCCAGCCTGGTAAATTACCCTAACTCTTTACACCTTGTTGCAGATTCAGGGCATCGGAGTGTAGGGGCACCTTCGGCCTCGTGCTTTGATATGCTCATGGAACTCCTCTGCAGGGCCGTTCCTGCTATGAGGCAAGGTGAGCGTCCTGCCTCAGGTGGCAGTGAAAGGCCAGTTACAAGGGGCGGCAAAAAACGCGTCCTGTAACTTTAAGAGCCGAATTTCCATTTTTTTAAACCAGAAATTCGGCTCTGCTAGGGCAGAAAGCGCAGCGCGCGCTCATTGCACTAGCGATACCGCCCCTCTTGACCTGCTCCGACGCCAAACTTTTAAGCGCAGAACGCTTAAAAGCCCACGTATCACCCCTGCTCCTCTGTGACTAATAATATCTTATATTTTACAATAGGGGTACTTTATTCACTATATAAACTATAGTTGCGTTTCTGATGCAAGCTGCTGTGTAATCATGGGGGCAGTCATTCAAATCTGAAAAAGGAGAAAAGGTACAAGATACTCATCATAAACCAGATAATCTCTGTAGTATACAATGGGATTCTTCAGAACGTATCTGTTATCTACTGTGTATCCTGTGCTTGAATGGCTGCCCCATGGCTACACAGCAGCTTGTTTATATAAACTATAGTAGAGTTTCTGAAGTAAACACACCAGTTTTACCAGTGCAGGGCATTATTATATTATTATATTGTCTTTCCTTTAAAACACTTTCCTTTTTTTTGGTATTACTGTTCTTTTAAAGGAGAAGCAAACCCAAAAGTTAGAAAACTCCTACCCCGTACCTTACATAGACCCCCCTCCTCCCAGCCTAAGTGTTACCCTGGGAAAATGTCCCTAAGTCTTTACTTACCCCTCCGTGCAGATTTTGTCCAGCGGACTTCACGGGTGCCATCTTCTTCTTTTAGGTAATCTTCCGAATGAGAACAGAGTAGCAGCGCATGCACAGTTGGAAATTTGCTGTTTCGCGACAACTGCGCATGCGACGAAACTCACGAAAATTGCCGAAGCGCCGGTCTCATTCCGAAGCGGCTGAAGATGCCGCCCCATGAACTACGATGCCTGAATCTGCACCGAGGGGTAAGTAAAAAGTTAGGGGCATTTGCCCAGGGTGACACTTAGGCTGGGGGGGAGAGGGAGGGGGTCTATGTAGGGTAAGGGGAGTAGGGTTTTTTTAACTTTTGGGTTTGCTTCTCCTTTAAAAGAACAGTAATACCAAAAAAAAGGAAAGTGTTTTAAAGGAAAGACAATATAATAATATAATAATTCCCTGCACTGGTAAAGCTGGTGTGTTTGCTTCAGGAACACTACTATAGTTTATATAAACAAGTTGCTCCTTTAACAATTTAGTCTTATAACAGAATACGTCTTATAACGTCAAATAATGTATTGAAATGGGTTGAAAATATACACCCTCCTTTTTAAGAGTATTCATCTTTATTCTAAAAAACGATTGATTCAAATGTTCCTATTGAGTTTTTGACAATATATATATATATATATTTATATATATACAGACAATGAGAGAACATTCAATTATTGCCTAATATATTTAGGTTTTGAAGGAGCTTTCATTAAAACAGGAAATTCTTTCTCTATATCTGTTTAAAATAACAAGAGAAGAGGCATTCATACGTTTTGTTTGGGACTGTCCCAAAATGTAATTTCTTTGGAATAATTAAGATTATATATGGAAAATAAAATGGGAATATTCTTTTTACTCCCCAGTTTGCCCTGTAAAATCTCCACATTTCTATGAATAAAATGAAAGTAGGAAACATAATCCTCTATACGACATACATTTTCTACGACTGCAGAAGAAGCGGGAAGAAAATACATATTCTTGTATTGCCTACAAATAATATTCTAAAAGTGAAAAATGTGCACTTTAAAGATCTTATTCTAATGGATTCTGTTCTACTGTGGTTAATGTACCATATCACTCAAAGCAAAAAAAAGTCTTCACGTTTTGATTGCACTTTCTGAGGTCATAATGTATCGGACACCGTTACTTGATATTTATTATATTCACGTTGCTTTGTCCTAAATGTCAAGTTAGAATCTATGTAACAAAATAATCTTGAGATTATTATGGAGCCCTAACAACTGATCTGTTAGACTGTACCAGATAAAAGGTGGGTTTTACTTAAGAATCTAGTTATAATTAGGGATGCACCGAATTCAGGATTCAGTTTGCGATTCAGCCAGGATTTTGCCTTTTTCAGGAGGATTCGGACGAATCCTTGTGCCTGGCCGAACCAAATCTGAATCCTAATTTGCATATGCAAATTGGGAACAGGGCAGGAAATCACGTGACTTTTCATCACAAAACAAGGAAGGAAAGATTTTTTTTTCCACTTTTTCCTTTCCTGTCCCTAACTTGCATAAGCAAATTAGGATTCAGTTCGATATTCCCTAGTTATAATATTGTTGTCACAGGTATAGACTCCAAAAATCCCAGATTTACAGGAAGGCCATCTCCCATAGACTCCATTTTAAAGGAAAACTATACCCCCAAACAATGTAGGTCTTTATAAAAAGATATTGCTTAAAACAGCTCATATGTAAAACCCTGCTTCATGTAAATAAACCATTTTCATAATAACATACTTTTCTAGTAGTATGTGCCATTGGGTAATCCTATATAAAAAAATTGCCATATATGCAATATATATTCCAGTTTGGCAAGAGTCTTTAATATGCTACTTAATATGATGTAAACTATCTGTTGCTTAAGTGTTCATTTTGGAGGTATAGTTTTCCTTTAATCAAATAATTCTCATCCGTAATAATAAAACAGTAGCTTGTACTTGATCCAAACTAAGATATAATTAATCCTTATTGGAAGCAAAACAATTCTTTTGGGTTTATTTAGAGGGTTATTTACTAAACTCCGAATGCAAAAATCACGACAAATTTGTGATTTTTTTTTATAAAATCAGATTTTTAAAGAAGCACGAATTTTTCGGAATTTATTAAACCCCGAGGATGGGAAAAGTCTGAATCTGAAAATCCGGCATCTCAGACCTGTCGAGGTTGCATATAGTTCAATGGGAGAAGTCCCAGTGATTTTTTGTTGTGCGCTGGGTTTCGTGCAATACCCCAAAGTTTTCGGGTAAAAATTCCGAAAAAATCATGAAATTCGTATGAAAAAATCTTGAAAATCTGATTTTTCTTTTCAAAACATTTTTATTGAAAAACAATGTCATATTCTCTAACATATCTTATTTTTCTTTTTATGCAGATGGAATATAATTCTCCTGCGCAGAGGAGAGCAGTATTTTCACTTTTCAAGCACATTACAGAAAGCAAAAGAATTAGAACTGTTAGAGTCCTTGTTTTATACATAAGTCTCTCAATGTAACTATAGCAAGGATTCAAATTACATGTCAACAATAATATTGAAATTAACAAAAATAGAATAAAATTTAAACCGTCTAAACTCTTATCGTCTTTCTGTTACATATCTTAATGTCTCCTATTAAAATATGTTAGTTGGTCCAGGAATCTCCCTTATAGGTTTCAACTCAAATAAAGAAATACTATTACTTGTTCTAAATAATTCCATGCCCAGGCTCAATAACTATCCCATACCGATTGCCAAATCACAAAGTGGTATAAGCAATCCACGGTGACCATATTTTGGCATAAACATTATAATTATCTGTTGTGATACTTAACAATTTTTCATTAACCATTATCCAGTTCATTTTGAGGCGGAACACCGCTATAGGAATGGAACGTTTTTTCCAGGATGTTGCAATGGACTGTTTAGCAGCTATAAAGATAAATTGAATCAATTTTCGAGTAGACTTATCCAAATTGGGTATCGATGTATTTAGCAGTGCCTGCATGGGATCCTTACGGAGATTAACACCCGTAATGGAATCAATCAGAGTGAATACCCTAGACCAAAATCTAAATACCTCTTTACATTTCCACCAAACATGAAACATGGTACCTTCCATCCCGCAGTTCCTGAAGCATAATGAACTTGAGTTAGGGTAATATTTATGCAACTTGGCAGGGACCATATACCAGCTAGATAATACTTTATATTGTGTCTCTTGAGCCAGGATATTAATAGAACTTTTGGCTGTATTTTCCCATATCTGCTGCCAAGTAGTATTGTCAATTGTTTTATTTAATTCCTTTTCCCATTGTGTTGTATAAGTAGGGGGCGCAGTATTAATTGAATTTAGGATTTCTTTATATAGGATAGTTATTATACCTTTGTTACAAGGAAATTTAAGGCACATTTGCTCCCATGCTATTAATGTTAAAACTTTAGTATAGCCTGCAATTACCTTATTAATAAAAGGTATCGAAAGCTTTCAATCCTAGGGGGATCATATTGGGCAACTATAGAGGACCATTGCATAACACCCTGTAAACCCAGAAAATGGTTAATATAAATTTTATTTCGCTCTAACCACCATTGAAAGTCTTTTCCCTGTAAACCTGGCTGAAACTTAGGGTTTCCAAATATAGGCATGGCTGGGAGATGTGGAGACTTCAGAGGCATATTTTGTTGAACCTGGTCCCATATAGCTAAGGACATTTTCAATACAGGAGTTGAAACTTCGGGTCTCTCTCATTTAGGAATCCAAGGCAACACAGTTGGATGTATAGGTTTTAACCGTTCCATCTCAATTTGAGCCCACAATGGAGGAAATGGCCTATAAAAGTGAATCAATGGCACTATTTGTGCTGCTTGATAATAGAAAAGAAGATTAGGAGCACTCAGCCCTCCTTTATTTTTCGGCAATGAGATAGTTTTCTGTGATAACCTCGATTTCTTATTTGACCAAATAAATCTATTAAGCTTTGACTGTACCTTGGCTATAACAGTTTTAGGAACTTCTGTAGGTAATACTCGAAAATAGTATAGTATTTTAGGAAGAATTATCATTTTTATAGCATTTATTTTGCCAAACCAGGAGACATATAATTTTTTCCATCCGGACAGTGTCTTATCAATTTCTAACCAAAGTGCAGGGTAGTTAGCTTGGTATAACTCTTCCAATTTAGAAGTTATTTTGACCCCCAAATAAATCAAATTCTTATCCCTCCATTGGAAGTCAAAGTTAAGTTGGAGCAATTTCTTTTGCATCAAAGATATTCCTAAAGGTAAGGCTTCTGATTTTGTCGGATTTATTTTAAGGCCTGAAATCACGCGAAAGCTATCAAGAATATTAAACAAGTGGGGTAATGATGTTAGCGGTTTAGTTATTGTCATTAACATATCGTCTGCAAATAGCATTTGTTTATGCAGTTGCTGACCTATTGAAACTCCAGTTATTCCAGGATCTTGTCTGATTAAAGTAGCTAAAGGCTCAATTGCTAATATGAACAACAATGGAGATAGGGGACATCCTTGCCTTGTGCCCCTATGTAGCATTATATTACTGGATTCAAATGGACCCCATTTTAAGAAAGCTTGTGGGGTGTTATATAAGGCTTGTATTAGGGAGATAAATTTATTCCCAAAATTCCACTTCCCAAGTATGTAATAGAGGTAATCCCAAGAAACTGTATCGAACGCTTTTTGTATGTCTAAGGACAGTAACAAAGCCGGAGTTTTAGATGCATTAAGGGTGTATATTAACTGAATTAGTCTTCTGATATTTTCTCCACCCTCCCTATTAGGAACAAAGCCTACTTGGTCCGGATGAATCAAGGAAGGAAAATCAGATTTTTTACCGCAAAGCAAATTTTGGGAAAATGTAATAATAAATAAGCGTAAAAGAAATCCGAGCAGATTTGATCGGAGTTTGTAGCAGAAAATATTGAGATAAATTCGTACTTTGATAAATAACCCCCTTAATGTTTAAATTATTTTTTAGCAAGCTTAAAGTATGGAGATCCAAATTATGGAAAGATCAGTATGAAACCTGTTATGCAGAATGTTTGGGACCTGGGGGTTTTCTGGCTAAAGTATCTTTCTGTAATTTGGGTCTTCATATCTTAATTCTACTAGAAAATCATATAAACATTAAATAAACAAAATACGCTGGTTTTGCTTCCAATAAGGATTAATTATATCTTAGTTTGGATCAAGTACAAGCTACTGTTTAATTAATTTAAAAAGAAAATAACTTTTAAAATGGATAAAATTTGAAGACAGCCTTTCCATAATTCGGAACTTTCTGGATAACGAGTTTCAGGATAATCGATAGAGCTGCTCTGTAGCGTGCGGATGTATATTGATATTCCATTGTAAAAGAATGAAGTGGCTTTTAATGAGAATATAAGAAAATTGTAGTGATTCATATTTACATTCTCTATGAGGGGAGATAATGCCTGAAATAGTTTTTATTTACTATCAGAGCATAATTCAGATATATGGACTTTCAATAATGATGTTTTACATGTGTAGCAGGTTAAGTGTGGAAGATTGAGATGAATTGTGAGACACATGTTGGGGTTGGAGGAACTTGCCTGGCCCCTATCATTTGCTTCTCCTCCTATAGTTACACCACTGATTATGGTTAAAGGAGAAGTCAACCCGTATGGGGAAAAAACCCTCCCCCCTCCCCTGTTTCCGAAGTTTCCGAAAAAAAGATCAGAAATTTCGTGACTTTCGGGCGCATGCGAAGTTGGAGGCATTTGCCGGTACGGAGCTACTGTGCAGGTGCCCGAAAGTAAATGCCTCGTACTGCGCATGCACCAAAAAAACGCCGGTCAAAGCAGGAAGAAGAGCGCTCGGGAGAAGATGGTGCCCGTGAAGTCCACAACAGAGGACCTGCACCGAAGGGTGAGTAACAAGTAAGGGGCATTTGCCCGGGGGGGGGAGGAGGGAGGGGGCTTACACAGGGGAGGGGAGGGTTTTTTCCCCGTACAGGTTGACTTCTCCTTTAAAGGGATATAATGCAGATGTGCTGGTGTAATAAGGAGGATTTTGAACATGAACTGGAAAGTACTTTCAGGAAACCTGATTTGGCACAAACGTTGGCAAATCCAAATTGTTGGTGTAACATAAATGTAATTGTGTTGATTAAAATGTGATATTTATAACCTTTGGAGTAAAATGTATGTTTTGTGCTGAAAGATATTGCATATGATAGACAAGCACTGTAACCAGTTTCATATTTTACTTCAAGCATCTTCCAAATATATTAATACATAAAAAGACAAAAATGCAGATATTTATTGTTGAATCATGGAATAAAAGTTGGGATTGAAAGATCTTCCAACTGCGCATTGTTAGGGAATGGCTGTGATATTCAAGAAGCCTAAAATAAAATCTATACTACAAAAACAATTGAATGATACTAATCCAACATTTTCATATTTTTGTCTTTTTGCAAGGCTCCACCACGGATGGGAACTCTTTTCAAGGCAATGGCTGTATCAGCGAGTGGTCCCCCTGTCAACTGGGAAGGTGTGCTTTCTACAGCCACAAGCTGGCCACATGGAACCTAACACAAACAAGAAACTCATTATAAAATCAGCATGTAGAAAATGGGAATACTCCCTTGTTGTTGAACAGTACAGGCGCATGCAACTGGGCTGTGTATCAGGCACTGGCCAGATTTAAAGGGATACTGTCATTAGAAAAAAAAAATTTTTTCAAAATGAATCAGTTAATAGTGCTGCTCCAGCAGAATTCTGCACTGAAATCCTTTCTCAAAAGAGCAAACAGATTTTTTTTATATTTAATTTTAAATTCTGACATGGGGCTAGACATATTGGCAGTTTCATAGCTGCTCCCAGTCACGTGACTTGTGGGCTGATAAACTTCAGTCACTCTTTACTAGGGATGCACCAAATCCAGGATTCTGTTCGGGATTCTGCCTTTTTTTAGCATGATTCGGATTGGGCTGAATCCTTCTGCCCGGCCGAACCAAATTGGATCCTAATTTGCATATGAAAATTAGGGGTAGGGAGGGAAATTGAATGACTTTTTGTCACAAAACTAGGAAGTAAAAAACATTTTCCCTTTCCCACCCCTAATTTGCCTATGCAAATTAGGATTCGGATTTGGTTCGGTATTCCGCTGAATCTTTCACAAAGGATTCAGCCGAATCCACAATAGTGGATTAGGTGCATCCATACTCTTTATTGCAACTACAAGTTGGAGTGATATCACCCCATTCCTTTCCCCCCAGCAGCCTAACAACAGAATAATGGGAATCTAATGAGCAGCTCCCTAACACAAGATAACAGCTGCCTGGTAGATCCCAGAACAGCACTCAATGGTAAACTCCAGGTCCCACTGAGACACATTCAGTTACATTGAGTAGGAGAAACAACAGCCTGTCAGAAAGCAGTTCCATCCTAAAGTGCTGGCTCTTTCTGAAAGCACATGACCAGGCAAAATGACCTGAGATGGCTGCCTACACACCAATATTACAACTAAAAAAATACACTTGCTGGTTCAATTTTATATTGTATAGTGAATTATTTGCAGTGTAAATAGTGTAATGTAGAAATAAAAATCAGTCCCAAGCACAATGTGAGCAGCCACTGATCTTTGCACAGAATCAGCTTAACAAATGAGACCTGTGGCATTAAAAAGAAAAGTAAACTTGCTCAGTGTTCAGAGCACTTCTGGTTTCAACTGGTTTCAGCTCAGCAGTTGTGCCTGTGGTTTAAATGAACACTTAGGGGGCACATTTACTAAGCTTGAGTGAAGGATTAGAATAAAAAATACTTCGAATTTCAAAGTATTTTTTTGACCACCGAATTCGCTACTTCGACCTTTGACTACGACTTCGAATCGAACGATTCTAACTAAAAATCGTTCGACTATTCGACCATTCGATAGTCATATTGTCTCTTTAAAAAAAACTTCAACCACCTACAACCTACCGAGCATCAATGGTAGCCTATGGGGAAGGTCCCCAAGTTGTATTATCCGGATGCAGTGGGTTTTACTGAAACCTCCAACACAAGGGGACGCAAGTCAGGGCGGGATGTGGGCGGGATCGAGGGTGTCGCCAGAGTCGGTGGAGGCAGGATATGGGTGGAGTGGGAAATGAGCAGGAGGATGGGGATCGGAGTGCACTGGGCTCCTCTGAAGGTTATTTTTGAAGTGGGGGCCGGGGGCACTCTAGTTACTGCTGAGAATTATTACATTATACCAAGACTATTCAAATGTCCAAGAATAATTTGGATGCCAGTTACTGAGAATTCCATTGCTTTTGTAATACACACATGTTTAGCTAAACGAGTCAATGCACCTGTTCACTTACTGTAGTATTTAAGGGGGATATTTGAGTTGCATGGAAAGTTGAACTATTGAGCTTTGCTTTTGGTCTTGATGATTCGATTGATTTCTCCTGAAGTCGTTTTGCCTTCTGAAATACAAATATAATTATATTAAAGAGAATAAATCAGCTTTAGAATGCAATCTTCAGTTGTAGGCTAAACTGTAATGCCTCACGTACACTATACAGACACTTCTTCACACAATATTCTGCAGACCTGAAACTGATGTTTTCACAAAATAGGAATAAGAAACTTCATGGACAACATAGTAGAGAAAAAAGAATGGGAGCAGCACATTGATGGAGATAACAAGGAGGGATGCACCAAATCCACTATTTTGGATTCAGCCTAAACCCCAAATCCTTCACAAAAGATTTAGCTGAATACCAAACCAAATTTGCATATGCAAATTAGGAGTGGGAAGGGGAAAACATTTTTTACTTCCTTGTTTTGTGACAAAATGACGCAATTTCCCTCCCCGAAGCAAACTAGGATTCGGTTCAGCCGGGCAGAAGGATTCAGCCTAATCCTGCTGAAAAAGGCCGAATCCTGGCTCAGAGCCGTAACTAGAGGGGGGCGGGCCCTGGCGCGGGAAGTGCAGCCGGGCCCCGCCCCCCTCCGTACAGCCAGAAACGGCCGCATTAGAACAGTGGCGCGAGCTGCCGGGGGGGCCCTGAGGGGGTGCGGGCCCTGGCCCAATCGCACCTCCTGCTCCCCCGGTAGTTATGCCCAGGCCCGGATTTGTGGAAAGGCCACCTAGGCCCGGGCCTAGGGTGGCAGGATTTTAGGGGGGCGGCATGCTGCCCAACCACACCCACAATGGTTCAAAAACAGTGGGGATGAGCTGGAGATACAATCGTTTTTTACATTTCCCCATTGATGATGAAAATTTGCACAAATAAATGGAAGGGCAAAGTGGTGATGAACGGCAGTGGGCCTGGGGCGCCCTCTATGTAAATCCGGCCCTGGTTACGCCACTGTCCTGGCTGAATCCAGAACCGAATCCTGGATTTGGTGCATCCCTAAATGCAATTTCCTCAGTGAAAACTCACTTATGTTTATTTGTTTTCTAATTTTCTTCTACATCTTAAGTTTTTATTTATTAAAAATCTTGAGTTTCAAAAAACACATTGAAAGCCCGTTCTACCCATTATGAGCCAGTCACATTTTAATTCATTCCTGAAAACTTACATTGAAAAATAGCTTGAATTTTGTTAATACAACTCTCATTGATGTCTACATGAACTTGCCAGCTACACTGCACATTGTGGGGTTCAGATGGGGCGCAGTGTTGTTTAGGCTCAATGAGGTCGATTTGGGATGAAAACTGAGGCCAACTTGGTTGGTACTAAACTAGATAACTGTCTAGATTCACTGAGACACAATACTTGGCTTCCAAATCCAGTGTGTCCTGGGTAAAACCAACACGCTTCTGGATATAGAAATATACAGACTAAAACACTTATTACCTTTAACGCTTCATAGTTAGACGTGCGGGCAACAAAATTATCCCAAGATTTCATTACCATTTCACTTTGTTTATGGTTTGCTTGAATCTAGGTTTAAAAAAAAAAGAGAAATAATTGAATAATAAACAATAAAAGTGAAATAGCTTTCATAAATTAATTTCATAAAGCAGCAGCAGATGGAAGAATTACTTGCCTTAGAGAATTCTTGCACCCAGTGTAGAACCCAGTTTGATAGTTCCACATAAAAAGAAACTCCATAATAATTCCATTATAATCTATTATTAAATTAATGTTATTTCATCCGTTGTTATTTGACTTTTTAAGTACAGCTGCTGATTTGAGGCTAATACTAAAGACCTGTATAACAGAACAATATGTCTGCAGCACTAAATGCATCTGTGTATAATAACGGATCTACTGATCAGTTTTACCTCCGCATATTTCTGCTGTTCCTCCTGGAGCTCCATTTGCTGGTAGTTTTCAATCATTTCAGTCTGGTGGCAGGCAACCATTTTACTTGTGTTTTCTGCTGATTTTATGACAATCTCCAAGGCTTCTTGATCAGAGGTCACTGGCTGGATATTTTCTGCTTTCAGCTCATCCCTAATTTCGTGCCATATTTCTCCAACCTTGATGAACACACACACACACCATGCTTTCAATATTTAATGCAATGGCCCATTATCAGCAACTTTTAAGTTGATGTTTTAAATAGTTTTTAAATAATTGCCTTCCTCTTCTTTTCAGCTTTCCTATAGGGGGTCACTGACCCAGGAAGTCTAAAAGCTATTGCTTTGGGAGGCTATAATTGTATTCAGGTATGCACCGAATCCACTATTTGGGATTCAGTCGAATCCCTGAATCCTTTGTGAAAGATTCGGCCAAATACAGAACCAAATCCTAATTAATTAGTGGCGGTAAAGGAAAAAGTGGAAAACATTTTTTTACTTCCTTGTTTTGATGAAAAATCACGTGATTTCCCTCCCGCCCCTAATTTACATTTTAGGATTTATTATTTTATCCCTTATCTTTCCATTCAGGCCCTCCCCTATTCATCTTTCAGTTTCTCATTCAACCTACTGCCTGGCTGCCAAGGTAAATTTAGATTTCTGCTAAAATGGCAAAAAGTTTAATTATTCATAAACACCCCAAAATAAAAAAATATGAAGACCAATTACAAATTGTGTTGAAATATTATTGTCTGCAGTTTAACCCTTTGCCTGCCAAGCACGTACACCGTACGTTCTGGCAGGCAAGGGCTTTAACTGCCAAGCACGTACATTGTACGTGCTTGCAGTTTTACATGCTGTACTCTGCATCAGCGGCTTTAGCCGCCTCTGCAGAGGTTTAGCAGCATTGACAGCCCCCTGGGCAACGAGGCTGGGGGGCTGTCATGTCGGTCCTGCGACTGGATTGTCGCAGGGCCGACCTAAAAGAGGCAGACACAGCAAATCGCGTGTCTGCCTTGCTGCTCTGCTTCCTCCTGCTCACCTCGTGTTCCAGCGACGCCCACACACTTCCTGCTTGCTGTAACTCTGCAGATCTCTCTTCTCCAGCTCTTAGATCAGCCAAAAACGGTAAGTGCCCTTTATTTTACACACTTGCATACACCTACCTACCTTATACACACATACACACATATTTTAGTAGTAAAAAAAAAAAAAAAAAAAAAACGTTTTTTTTAATTTTTCATTTTCCACTTATATGCACTTATATGCATTTATATACACTTATATGGACTTATATACACACTTATACACACTTATACACTGTCACACAATTCTTGGAAGTGTACACACATGTATACACATTTTATTTTTTTTACTTTTTCATTTCACCAATTTGTGTTTTTTTTACCCATAAAAACTGTTTATTTCAGCAGCGTGACTATTGGATAATCGATTTCGGCCACTAATTATGCTGTCGGTGCAGTTATTTTGTTATTTCATTGATTTGCACAATTTTTGTGGTTTTATTGCAATTTTATCCCTGGATTATTGTTCCTTATGTATCTTTAGTATAGTTTTGCTGTTTGGTGCTTTGGTATATTATTTTACTTAGATTGATCCGTCAGAATATATGCTTTCCAAAAATATATGGTTTTCTGGGGTCTTTTTACAGTTTGGGGGTCTTACGGCACATAACGCACAGTTGGGGTTCTCTTTTCAGCAGCTTAGTTGGCCAGTGTGAAAATTCATATGCACATTTTTCATTTGCGGCCGTACACACCATATACTTTGGTAAATCTATACATATTGGGCATCAAACTATTCAGTAGACCTCTGATGTCCATATTTGGGGTGATTTTTCTTTGTACGTAAAACATTGTGTGAGATAAATGTGGCATACTTCAACATTTTTAGGCGATTTTCAGAAATGTAAAAATCTCTATGTTTATAAAAGTTTTGCAGTTTGGTACTTTGCTGTAGAAAGACGTCTTTATCTTGGTTGTTTTCGTCAGAATGTGTACTTTCCAAAAACATATGGTTTTGGGGGGTCTTTGCTGTTAGGAGGGTCTTGAGGCACATAATATGAAGTCAATGGTCTATGTTTACAGAAGGCGAATCGGCAGCAGAGAAAACTCATATTCACTATTTACATTTGGGGTCCGCACATGCCAGCTGCCTTGGTATATCAATGCATATTGGGCATAAAACTGTTCAGTAGACCCTTGGCATCAGTATTTATGGTGTTTTACAATTGTATGTAAGAAGTTGGGTGAGATAAATGCGGCCAATTGCAATATTTTTAGGCGATTTTCAGAAATGTAAAAACCGTTGCTTTTATCGCCAAATTTAGGAAAGGCTTGCGACTTGGTACTTTGGAGTACAAAGACATGCATACCCAATTTGGATTCGCGGGAATGTGTAATTTCCAAAAATATATGGTTTTCTGGGGCGAACATACTTTTTTCTACCTTTGCCCCCCCCCAAAACTATGTAAATGTGTTGATTTTGCAGTACCTGAAATGACAGACCATATGGGGGTCTTCCTTTTGGGGCCCTATATGCCACGTGCTTGGGTACACCTATACATATTGGGCATCAAACTGTTCAGAGGACCCTAGGCTTTCATATTTGGGGTGATATCTCTTGATACCTAAAAGTATGTGGCTTATACGATGCTGCAGGGTAGAAATTTTGAGGTGATTTTTGGAAATGTCGCCAAAATCATCAAATTTAGGAATGGTTTGCGGCTTGGTACTTTGGAGTACAAAGACATCCATACCCAATTTAGATTCGTCGGAATGTGTACTTTCCGAAAATATATGGTTTTCTGGGTTGAAATTACTTTTTTCTGCCTTTGCCCCCCCCAAAACGATGTAAATGTGTTGATTTTGCAGTATCTGAATTGACAGACCATATGGGGGTCTTCCTTTTGGGGCCCCTATATGCCACGTGCTTGGGTACACCTATACATATTGGGCATCAAACTGTTCAGAGGACCCTAGGCTTTCATATTTGGGGTGATTTATCTTGATACCTAAAAGTATGTGGGAAATATGATGCTGCAGGTTGGAAATTTTGAGGTGATTTTTGGAAATGTCACCAAAATCCCCAAATTTAGGAATGATTTGCGGCATTGTACTTTGGAGTACAAAGACATGCATACCCAATTTAGATTCGTGGGAATGTGTACTTTCCGAAAATATATGGTTTTCTTGGGTGAACTTACTTTTTTCTACTTTTGCCCCCCCCCAAAACAAGGTAAATGTGTTGATTTTGCAGTACCTGAAATGACAGACCATATGGGGGGGGGTCTTCATTTTAGGGCCCCTATATGTCACGTGTTTGGGTACACCTATACATGTTTGGCATAAAACTGTTCAGAGGACCCTAGGCTTTCATATTTGGGGTGATTTGTCTTGATACCTAAAAGTATGTGGGTAATACGATGCTGCAGGGTGGAAATTTTGAGGTGATTTTTGGAAATGTCACCAAAATCACCACATTTAGGAATGGTTTGTGGCTTGGTACTTTGGAGTAGAAAGACATGCATACCCAAATTGGATTCAGGGGAATGTGTACTTTACGAAAATATATGGTTTTCTGGGGTGAACTTACTTTTTTCTACCTTTGTCCCCCCCCCCAAACAATGTAAATGTGTTGATTTTGCAGTATCTGAAATGACAGACCAAATGGGGGTCTTCCTTTTGGGGCCCCTGTCTGCCACGTGCTTGGGTACACCTATACATATTGGGCATCAAACTGTTCAGAGGACCCTAGGCTTTCATATTTGGGGTGATATCTCTTGATACCTAAAAGTATGTGGGTAATACGATGCTGCAGGGTAGAAATTTTGAGGTGATTTTTGGAAGTATCACCAAAATCTCCAAATTTAGGAATGATTTGTGGCTTGGTACTTTGGAGTACAAACACATGCATACCCAATTTAGATTCATGGGAATGTGTACTTTCCGAAAATATATGGTTATCTGGGGTGAACCCACTTTTTCCTACTTTTGACCCCCCCAAAACGATGTAAATGTGTTGATTTTGCAGTACCTGAAATGACAGACCATATGGGGGCCTTCCTTTTGGGGCCCCTGTATGCCACGTGCTTGGGTACACCTATACATATTGGGCATCAAACTGTTCAGAGGACCCTAGGCTTTCATATTTGGGGTGATATCTCTTGATACCTAAAAGTATGTGGGTAATACGATGCTGCAGGGTAGAAATTTTGAGGTGATTTTTGGAAATATCACCAAAATCACCAAATTTAGGAATGGTTTGCAGCTTTGTACTTTGGCGTAGAAAGACATGCATACCCAATTTAGATTCGTGGGAATGTGTACTTTCCAAAAATATATGGTTTTCTGGGGTGAACTTGCTTTTTTCTACTTTTGACCCCCCCAAAACGATATAAATGTGTTGATTTTGCAGTACCTGAAATGACAGACCATATGGGGGCCTTCCTTTTGGGGCCCCTGTATGCCACGTGCTTGGGTACACCTATACATATTGGGCATCAAACTGTTCAGAGGACCCTAGGCTTTCATATTTGGGGTGATATCTCTTGATACCTAAAAGTATGTGGGTAATACGATGCTGCAGGGTAGAAATTTTGAGGGGATTTTTGGAAGTATCACCAAAATCACCAAATTTAGGAATGATTTGTGGCTTGGTACTTTGGAGTACAAACACATGCATACCCAATTTAGATTCATGGGAATGTGTACTTTCCGAAAATATATGGTTATCTGGGGTGAACCCACTTTTTCCTACTTTTGACCCCCCCAAAACGATGTAAATGTGTTGATTTTGCAGTACCTGAAATGACAGACCATATGGGGGCCTTCCTTTTGGGGCCCCTGTATGCCACGTGCTTGGGTACACCTATACATATTGGGCATCAAACTGTTCAGAGGACCCTAGGCTTTCATATTTGGGGTGATATCTCTTGATACCTAAAAGTATGTGGGTAATACGATGCTGCAGAGTAGAAATTTTGAGGTGATTTTTGGAAATATCACCAAAATCACCAAATTTAGGAATGGTTTGCAGCTTTGTACTTTGGAGTACAAACACATGCATACCCAATTTAGATTCATGGGAATGTGTACTTTCCGAAAATATATGGTTATCTGGGGTGAACCCACTTTTTCCTACTTTTGACCCCCCCAAAACGATGTAAATGTGTTGATTTTGCAGTACCTGAAATGACAGACCATATGGGGGCCTTCCTTTTGGGGCCCCTGTATGCCACGTGCTTGGGTACACCTATACATATTGGGCATCAAACTGTTCAGAGGACCCTAGGCTTTCATATTTGGGGTGATTTTGCTTGATACCTAAAAGTATGTGGGTAATACGATGCTGCAGGGTAGAAATTTTGAGGTGATTTTTGGAAATATCACCAAAATCACCAAATTTAGGAATGATTTGCGGCTTGGTACTTTGGAGTACAAACACATGCATACCCAATTTAGATTCATGGGAATGTGTACTTTCCGAAAATATATGGTTTTCTGGGGTGAACCCACTTTTTTCTACTTTTGACCCCCCCAAAACGATGTAAATGTGTTGATTTTGCAGTACCTGAAATGACAGACCATATGGGGGTCTTCCTTTTGGGGCCCCTGTCTGCCACGTGCTTGGGTACACCTATACATATTGGGCATCAAACTGTTCAGAGGACCCTAGGCTTTCATATTTGGGGTGATTTCTCTTGATACCTAAAAGTATGTGGGTAATACGATGCTGCAGGGTAGAAATTTTGAGGTGATTTTTGGAAATGTCGCCAAAATCACCAAATTTAGGAATCGTTTGCGGCTTGGTACTTTGTAGTACAAAGACATGCATACCCAATTTAGATTCGTGGGAATGTGTACTTTCCGAAAATATATGGTTTTCTGGGATGAACTTATTTTTTTTACTTTTACCCCACCCCAAAACGATGCAAATGTGCTGATTTTGCAGTATCTGGAATTACAGAACTGATAGCTCAAATGAGGTGTCTACAGTTTAGGGCCCCTATATGTCACGTGCTTGGGTACACCTATACATATTGGGCATCAAACTGTTCAGTGGATCCCAGGCTTTCATATTTGGGGTGTTTTACATTGATACCTAATGATGTGTGGGAGATACGATTCTGTAGATTGGAAGCTTTGAGGTCATTTTTAAAAAAATTCACCAATTTCTATAAAACATTATAACTTTAGGAAACAATTGCAACTTGGGAGTTTGGAGTACAACGATATGTTTACCCATTTTTGATTCACCAGAATCTGTTCTTTCTAATAATGGGTAGTTTTCTAGGGTAAACCTACTGTTAGTGGAATGTTTGGCCTTGAAATCAGAAGTATGCCGTTTGGGGAGCGGTGCTTTGGACATTTGCTAGTGTACTGCTTTTAGATTTTGATCTATACAAGTGAGAAATCTCCATAAAACTATATATATTTGGTATTGCCGCGTTCAGGAGACACAGACCTTTCCAAATCAGCTGTTTTCTCATACATAAAGTAAATAATGTTTCTGATATATGTGATTGTTCTTTGTGAAACATGATTTTTTTCATTTTATTGGACACTTAGAAGCCTATATTTTTTTACAGAAGTAGAATTACACCAAAATTCTTGCATATTTTGAAAGTTCAGGTTGTCCTGAAAAAAACAATATATTGTTTTCCTGGGTAAACTAAAAGACCGCCCCAGGAAGGGGCCTAAAAGTGAAAGAGTGCAAAATATCTAAAAACTGCTTGGCAGTAGATGTTCGCATCTAGGACAAAACGGCTGGCAGGGAAAGGGTTAATAAAAAAATTATTTATGTTGGATTTAATCCCCAAAACAAAGCTGTCACTATTTTTCCCATTAATCTTGACTAGGTCAAGTGGTGGTGCTCGCTGGAATAACCCCAGACCGGTGCAGTTTTCTGCTGATAGGAGCACCGGCCCGGGGTTTCAGGTAAGTAAATACATTCACTTGGGGGTGCCTAACATTTGGCACCCCAAGTGCAAGATGACTTTCCTCCTCCTTTAAACAAACTAGGAGATCGTCAAAAAAAAACAATTTGGTAGTAGACTCTCTAAGCTGCTAGCTTTAAACTTTATCAGGAAGTCAGTTGATTCTTCTTGTTTTCAATGCTTTTAATTGGCTGCCCTGAGTTGCACCACTCACATGCATACAGTACGCTTCAACCTTATTTAAGTGCCCTGATTTAGAATGCTGCCAATTTATAAATAAAAAAAGGGGTGGGGTTTATCCCAAAGTAGATGGTGTGGGCAGATGTGGGGTGTGCTCGATTTGCTCATTCCGAAGATGTTTTCTTCGGAATGAGACTTGTAATTCTTCAGACTTGTAATTTTATGTTTGGGATCATACAAGAGGAACACTCTCTTTTACTGGGTGCCACCCCTCAAGGGAAAAGGCAGAGTACAGCATAGATTATGAAAAAGTCATTTACTGAAATATCCAACCCGCACATTGGATGAGTAAGGGGACACAACTAGGGTTGCCACCTTTTCTGGAAAAAAATACCAGCCTTCCTACATATTTACCGGCCAGGCCGGTAAAATACCGGCCAAGTGGCAAACCTAGATGCAACTGACCCCAATACATATTTATATACTGTATTGCCTCACTTTACCACATTGGTTACAAGAGAGGTCCCCATGTTCACTGTGTGGGGGGAAGGAAGTCAATAGGAAGCCTAGATGACACTACTCCATATGGTAGGAGAAGTCATGGCATAACTATTTCCACCACCCCTGACTTCTGGAGACATCTAAGAAAAGTAGGCAAAAACCTGTTGAATCTGCGTTCCCTTATGATGTCCTGCATATACTGTTTAACAGTAGCCCTTTCAGGAAATGTAAACCATATCCTTCTATGTGTGTGGGTCAATGCTCTACACTGCACACCCTTGGAATAACCATGGTTACATGAAGTAATCCTACTGTTTTTCCCCTAGATGTAGCAGCAAGATGTTGATTGCGCTGTAATTTGTTTAATGTTGTCACTAATAAATGAAAATAAAAAGCTTTAAAAAAAATGAGTGGTATGTTGGATGGTAAGACATTCCACCACTTAATTCGTTTGTTTTGTTTAAAGTTCAGTTCATTTGCCCAATTCTGAGATGCTACAGGTATAGTTTATGTAAGGGGTTTGAGATAGACACTCATATTACATTATTATCACGGTTAAAGGTTACATTTGATGGTTATGTTATTGAAACTAATAAAAGCCTTGTTCACATCAGGACAATACTTACTTTGAAATCAAGATATCGACTTATTACGCTGAGTGTGACATAATCCAAAACAGATAACCCAGGAAGGTTTTCAAAGCCTAAAAAAAAGAGTGGTCAATACATTTTGATTTAAAATCTTTAATACAAGTTATAAACAGCAAAACATAATATTTATGAGTAAAGGGAACTAACTATATTGTGTAATTTTTCAGTGCTGAACTGACAATTGATGTTTTTTCGAATCTTCGTTCTTTTATATAAAAATAGCACAATCCTGCAGGTGTTCTTATTAAGTAAAATGAGAGAATTGGTTAAGGGTGTAAACTCTTTCAATATAATAAATAACAGTCTGTAAAATCAAGTAAAGATCTGTGTCTCCAAAGATGCCCCAGTAGCTCCCCATCTTCTTTTCTGCTGATTCACTGCACATGCTCTGTGCTGCTGTCACTTACTGAGCTTAGGGACCCACTCACAATATACAGTACACATAGAATAGAAATGTCACAATATAAGGCTAATTAGTAAAAATTATTAGTACATGGCAGCACAGAAACCAGCGCAATTATGATTAAAATGTAATAATCAGCCCTGCAGCATCATTATATAAGACCGGCAAACCTCATTTTCTGCTTGATAAATTGTGACGACCCCTAATCTTAGCTTCTCAACAGCTGCTCAGAACCCACTGAGCATGTGAGTGTCACAGACACTTTCCAAGATGGTGACCCCCTGTGACAAGTTTGAAGTCCTGGATCATTGCTGCTATTGACAAGCTGAAACTTTAGGCTGCTGCAATAAATTCAGTATATAAAATATGGCAATGTAGCCATATTCCTTTTAGGGTTTAGTTCTCCTTTAACCTTACTGAAACCTCATAGAGGAGAATGTATCATTGACAACTATACTCAAATGTGAAGTTCCTTACCAAGTTTAGAAAATACAGAATAAATTTTGGCTCGGGTGTTCTCAGATACTTCCATGACTGCAAAGCTGAAGCAGTTGGCAGGTAGTGGCGTTACACCCTGGTCTTCTTGAAGTTGTCCGGCTAAAGGTTTCTGTGCATCTAGTCAAAATCATACAAAAGATTATTTAAACACATGTCGAAAAGCAACCTGCTTACATGGAAAAAAGTTTAAATGTTGACCATGTAAAGTTAATAGTTTCCTCTAGTTAAAGAAGTTAACTTTTAGTATGTGATAGAATCTCCTATTCTTAGCAACTTTGCAATTTTTTTATTTATTATTATTATTCATATATATATATATATATATATATATATATATATATATATATATATATATATATATATATATATATATATAATTATTTGCCTTCTCTTCTGCCTATTTCCAGCTTTCAAACAGAGGTCAAAACAATTACCCTGTGTGGCATTAACTAAATAGGCTGTTTTTTCTTCTAATAAGGATTAATTATATCTTAGTTGGGATCAAGAACAAGCTACTGTTTTATCATTACAGAGAAAAAGGAAATCAATTTTAAAAATCAGGATTATTTGTTTATAATGGAGTCTATGGGAAATGGCCTTTATGTAATTTGTAGCTTTTTGGATAATGGGGTTCTGGATAAGGGATCCCATACCTGTATCTCGAAAATCTCTAAAGATTTGAGGTTTTAGGACAATTCCTAGAGAGAAATAATCTGTAAACATATATTTTTCAAAAGTCGAATTTAAGAGTAGTGTGAATTTTTTTTTAAACTCTAATAAATTAGATTTTATTGGCAATTCGAATGGTATATTATTTATGAAAAAATTAGAATGTCTACAATTCCAACTCTACAAATCAAATTTGAATCGAGTTTTCCTCCAAAAAAAACCTTGCCTTTTGTGCATCAATTTCAAGCAAAACTTGGCAAATATTTGGCTCATCACTACTAGTAACATCTTCAAATAGTTCAATGGACCTCTGCCATGGACTACAAGAACTCGGCAGGTTTTAGGTGGAGAATAGTCGAATTAGAACTGTTTCCAGGGTCAAGTGATAAATCTCACATTCAAATTCGAGTTGGTCGTTTTAAATACAAATTTGTGAGTTTTAACCCAAAAATATTTGTAAATCTACCCCTTAAAGTCTGAATTGATTAAAACCGGTCCAGTAAAACCATTGCAGCTCTCACTGACTTCTACAAAATTTTGCATTAGAGGTTTTCATGGCTTTTTAGAGCTTTTATGAAATATAGGAAAACCAAAAAATTTTCAGAAAACACAATTCGATTGTTAGTAAATGAGCTCCATATTCCCTGCAGCTCCCGTGTTTTCTAATTAGCACTTCATTACCTAGAGTGTGAGTCTCCATTAGTTTATTGTGCTCATAAAACATTATCACAGAGCATGCTGACAGTTTGTTTGACAGAGAAGTGTAATAGCTGAAAAACAAGTATAAATAAAATACCTAAATACTGAAGACAAGTTCAATGAAACAATATACACTTTTATTACAATTAAACTTACCAATGATTCTCCCGTACTCATCTTGTTTAACTTCAAGCTCTGCCTCTTCTTGTTTCCACATATTTAGCAGAAGTTTAGGAGCTGTCTCGTTTTTCTTTCCCCTCCAAGCTGTAATGTGTGCAATGGTTTTTGGGTTGTCACAAAATTCCACTAATATCCCAAGCACCAGGTTATTCATACTCTTCATATTAAGCTTAGAAAGAAAATAGCTGGATTAAAATGTGAACCATTTATAATTACTCCTTGGTACTACATAACATTGCACATGCCAAGTGCTAATACAGTAATTAGGGATGCACTAAATCCTTAATTTTTGGATTTGCTTGAACATCAATTCAACCAAAACAAGGTTTTGCAAACAGATGTGACTGTTCAGATTTGCAGGCTGGATCTTGCTGGGAGTGGGTAGGGTCTGGGGCAGACCAGGGTGTGTATGGGCTTTAAAGGTATGGCTGTGCTAATCTAAATTACAATATTCATTAATGACACTTTAATGAACTGAAATATTATGAAATTAAAGCACAATGACTATACTCACAGCAAGTAAATCCAAAATGATAAACATGCCTTCTTTTTCCAGAAAATAGTCCTCAGAGGAGAAACATCCAATTACACAACACCTAAACAAACAAGGGAACTATTTGTTAATTCTATATTCAAGTAATTGTTATAGGAATATGGATTTAATAGAAATTTTACGTAATAAACAATAACCTACAGTTTCATGCTGGAAGTAGCAAAGACAAAAACACATAATGAGCATAGGAATATAGAAACAGGCAACTCCTGCTTCAGACTAGAAGTATGGAATCTGCATGTTTGATATATACAGGTATAAGACCTTTTATTCAGAATGCTTGGAACCTGGGGTTTTCCAGATCCGGTACCTTTCTGTAATTTGGATCTTCACACCTTAAGTCTGCTGAAAATAATTTAAACATGAAAAACCCCAATAGGATTGTTTTGCCACCAACAAGGTGCTGTTTTATTATTACAGAGAAAAAAAGGAAATCAGAGTTATTTTGCTCAAAATGCACTCTATGTGAGATTGCTTTCCCATAATTTTAACTTTCTGGATACTGGGTTTCTGAACAAGGGATTCCATATGTGTAAACTCACCTATTGTTTGGCACAGACTATGCTGACTCATTATAAATATATGCTAATGATAATAATAACTACTGCTGCTCAAACTGTTGCTAAAAATGACTAAATCTGAAATTCAACATAAAATTACAGTGCACTAATAACTTATAAATTATCAGCCTTTGGTGATATCTGTATAATCTAATGTATGTGCCCGAATGGAGGACCTAATACCCATACACATTGCCCTACACAATTATAGAGTGTGGGGAGAGCAGTGACATCTAGGAAGTGCTGAATGAAAAGTGAAAGTAATTGACTGCCCCGCCTCTATGCCTAAGGCATAGAGGCGTGGGCAGGTAATATTTGATTGACAGCTCAGATATTTAAAAGCCTTTATAACAGGTATGGATGCTTTAATACAGGTACTTTTTTATTCAGACTTTTAGTAGCCTCAGGGTTTGATAAATCTCACAAAATCTAAGTTTTTTTTTCCTTCGAAAAAATTGTTTCCCCCTTTAAAACTCCGACCAGAAAAAAAAACGGTCTTATTAAATAACCCCCTTAATGGAGAAGGAAACCCAGTCGGCGCAAAAACCCTCCCCCCTCCCGTTTGTTGCCCACCCTCCCTCCTCCCCCCTGGCCTACCCGTCCCGCTGGGAAAATGCCCCTAACTTGTTACTTACCCTTCCGCGCTGGTCCAGTCCAGGGAGTTCACAGACGACATCTTCTTCCACGCGATCTTCTTCCTGCTATGAACGGCGCATGCGCAGTAGGAGCATTTCGCCGGTACGATCTACTGCGCATGCGCCAAAAGTCACAAAGTGACTTTTGGCGCATGCGCAGTAGATCCGTACCGCCAAAATACTCCTACTGCGCACGCGCCAAAACGCCAGTCAAAGCAGGAAGAAGATCGCGTGGAAGAAGATGTCAACTGTGAACTCCCTGGACTGGACCAGCGCAGAAGGGTAAGTAACAAGTTAGGGGCATTTGCCCAGCGGGACGGGTAGGCCAGGGGGGAGGAGGGAGGGTGGGCAACACACGGGAGGAGGGTTTTTGCGCTGACTAGGTTTCCTTCTCCTTTAAAGTTATGTCTGTTTAATAGACCTATGTTAATGCTCATTCAAATGCTGTTAAAATAATCTGATTTTTTTTAATTGATTTTAATATTGCTGTAAGGTAGAAACTGATATAGTGAACCGGTACTTACCAAACACAGTCCAGCGTACAAAATATAAGCTTGTTGTGGCCAAGTCCACTATAATACTTTGACTGGTCCATGTTTAGTAGCTGAAGAAGAACATCTACCCCTTCTGACCCAAATAAATCCTGTGTTATGCAAAATAACGTCATTAATCATTTAGCTTATATATTAGGAACACTTGTAAATTAATTACTCCTAAATGTAGATAGACCTCCTTTGTGTATGCTTTGTTATTGTGCATATTTGAGCTCACTACAGAAAAAAAATCACTCACTCTCTATTTATTCGTATGGGATTTTTAGAATCGTACTTATCAGTAGGTGATAAATCCTCAAAGGGATCCTGTCATCGGAAAACATGTTTTTTTTCAAAACACATCAGTTAATAGTGCTGCTCCAGCAGACTTCTGCACTGAAATCCATTTCTCAAAAGAGCAAACAGATTTTCTTATATTCAATTTTGAAATCTGACATGGGGCTAGACATTTTGTCAATCTCCCAGCTGCCCCTGGTCATGTGATTTGTGCCTGCACTTTAAGAGAGAAATGCTTTCTGGCAGGCTGCTGTTTTTCCTTCTCAATGTAACTGAAGGAGTCTGAGTGGGACTTGGGTTTTTACTATTGAGTGTTGTTCTTAGATCTACCAGGCAGCTGTTACCTTGTGTTAGGGAGCAGCTATCTGGTTACCTTCACATTGTTCTTTTGTTTGGCTGCTGGGGGGGGGAGGGAAGGGAGGGGGTGATGTCACTCCAACTTGCAGTATAGCAGTAAAGAGTGATTGAAGTTTATCAGAGCACAAGTCACATGACTTGGGACAGCTGGGAAATTGACAATATTGATTCCTTTTGAAAAAATCTTTTTTTCCCATGACAGTATCCCTTTAAGTGTTTTGCTAAATGAATTGTATAAATCTCTTGCTGCCTAAAGCATAATGGCAATGTGGTTATTTACAGTGCTGGATATTCCATATTTGCGCAATCCATGCTAATGCCAAATGTTATAATATGCAGTAAGCTGTATGCTGACTTTATGTGAATAGAGGGTACAATAACTATCCTACACATGAAGAAAGAACAGAACCCTTTACCATTGCACAGAGCATTAGAAACAGACCTAATGGTAAGCAGTAACTCCTTTCTTTAGTGTTTGCAACATACAAACCTTCCTGTGAAGATCATTTCCACAGACTGTAGACAAAATGAAAAGTATATCCGTCTGGATTTCCAGCAGTATAGCATCTTCATTCTCACTGGAACCATTAACAATTTTCCTCAGTATTCCTTGTATAAACATACACAGACAATCATTATTGAGAATGAGAACTGTAGCATTAAGGTGTATTTTTATACTTTTATATCATAACAATTAAAATCCAGATCTGCTTTTACTTTGTGAGGCTGTTTTTATGTAGTTTCATGTGTAAAAAGCTATTTTTGGGATAACTTGAACATGAGCACATGGCCCACAAAAGTACCAGGGAAACTGAACTCTTATCTTATATACACACAGATTTATGCATCTGCTACCTTATTTTATGAAATAATATATTGAGCTGACTTGTTTTAGCAATGTATCATTTATTACTGAGTATTTTCAGTTGCTTCTGAAAAGTATATTTTAATGGGATTCTACTGTCCCTTAAAGGCAGAGGCACACAAAAAGATTCAGGGAGATTTAGTTGCCTGGCGAGATGGCACTTGGAGCACTTCGTTTTCCAAAGTCACCCGAAGTTGCCTCACAAAGAAAGTTCGGGCGACTTCGGAAAACGAATCACTCTAAGTGCAATCCCGCCAGCGATTTCGATTCTAGCCAGCGGGAAGGCTTTTCGGAGAGACTAGACGCCGTAGAACAGATATTTATATAATTAGAAGCCTTAATGTGTTTCCCAAGCAGGAAATCTGGTAATAATGTGTGTGTAACATATTACTGAGGTTATCTAATGAAATGCACTAAGTTTACCCAGTTGCAGTAACTAGTGATGTGCGGGCCGACCCAATACCCTTGCTCCTCGCGGGTGGCAGGCTGGTGCGGGTTGAGCTCTTCTCCTGCTCTCACCGCCCGCCACCTTCCGACTTCCGGTTTTATAGTCTCGCGTCTGCTTGCACCACCCCTTTTGTGCACGAGTCTATAAAAGGACCCCGGAAGTGCTGGTGCGGGCTGGAGCAGGGCGGGTTAGGGTCGGGTGCGGGTCAGGAAAACTAGCAGTAACCTATAACAATCTATCAGCAGGTAACACTCACTGGTCATCTGTTTAAAAGCAAACATCTTATTGGTTGCTATCGGCATCTCGCTTTTGGGCAAATGTATTGCCTTTTTATTACACATGGGGTATTTTCTTTTTTTTTTCCAAACAAAAAAAACCTTGATTTCTACAAAATATTTTTTGCTAATTTACTTATGGAAAAAAACAAGAAAATGCATCTACAATCACATTATTCTACCAACTTTTTTTTTAAAAAAGCCAGGATTTGGTCGCAGAATTTTCATATTTGAGTTTGACATTGTTTTTAATTGATAAAGTCTTGAAAAGTCAAGTGCAGAAAAATCTAATTTGAATTTGGGATTTTTTTCTATCGATTTTCTTGATTATGGAAAAAACCCAAACTGAAACATTAACAAATACTGCACAAGTCTAAAATATAAAATGACTCTAGAGAACCACCCTTCAGAATTACTGTTGGGGAGACTTCATACTGTGCATGAATTTGTCCCATAAGTTTTGCATTTGTGTCAAATTTTTCACAGTGGGCCTAATTCTAGATACTATGGCAAAGTTTGCGTTTTTTTCTCAATTCAAGAAAAAATATGACAAAAACATGAAAGCAAACAGCTGCTTATAAAAAAAAGTTCTATAAAAGTCAATAGTAATTGTCTCTAAAGGTGGCCATAGACCAGGGGTGTCCAAACTACGGCCCGCGGGCCAAATGCGGCCCGCGATCCAATTTTAATTGGCCCGCAGCAAAGAGCAGAAGTGGAGCCGAAGTCACAGCAGCACGTCGCAGTGATTTTTTAAACATTCTGTCACTCCCCCTCCCTCCCAGAAACCAGGCATGAAAAAAAGCTACACTGCTAAAAAAAAACCCGATCGATCCTCTGGCTCAACTCCCCCTTTGATAGTACAAATACGGTCTCCGTTACGTCTCCGTTACATACCAGCTCTCCTTCTGCAGCTGCCGGCTCCCCCCTCCCTGCCAGAAACTAAAGGTGGACTCCGACTGTGACTTACATTTCCTGCTGCCGCACATTCATTTCTATGGGATCACTGAGAGACGCGAGTGTTGAATGTGCTGCAGCTTGATCCTGCTTATCTAACGCCTGTATCAGTGATCACATAGAAATGAATGTGCGGCAGGAGGGAAGTAAGTCACAGTCGGAGTCCACCTTTAGTTTCTGGCAGGGAGGGGGAGCTCCAGAGGGAGTGCTTGTGTGCAAAGGAGGAGACAGAGTTTTAAGCTTTTTTTTCATGCCTGTTTCTGAGAGGGAGGGGGAGTTACAGAAGGTGAGTGTCTAACGGAGAAAGAATAAACAATTGAAATAAAAGTTATTATAGACTACAGAGGCTGGATGTGGGGGTGGGTAAGTGCTGTCTATGGGGACAGAAGAAGATCAGTGCAGTAGGGCACTAACATACCATAATGGCTTCACATTTAATTTTGCCTGGATCCAGCAGCTTCATGAATATATACTTAATGGTTTGAATCAAACAATGTCAGGCTGATTGGTCGGCACCCACACATTTTCATCTCACCAAATCTGGCCCTCGTTGTAAAAAGTTTGGACACCCCTGCCATAGACTCAAAGATCCGCTCGTTTGGCAACATCACCAAACGAGCGGATCTTTCCCCGATATGCCACTAACGGCATGGCTATATCAGGGGTAATTCGAACGTTCGGGCATATGGCTGAACGATCGAATTACGATGCGCCAAGGTGCTCAGACGGGTCGGTCGGTTAAAAGTCAAACCTTCCCGATTGATATCGTGGCCAGATATCGATCGGGAAGACCCATCGGAAGCCCCCATACACGGGCAGATAAGCTGTCAAATCGGTCCAAACAACCGATATTGGCAGCTTTATCTGCCCGTGTATGGCCACCTTAACTACTTTATTTATTTTTCCAGTTCATTAGCATTTAAGATTTTCAGTTTCACTGAAAATGATTGCAACAATGAGATACTTACTTCAACAAAATTTCAAACATGACTATTTCGACTTATAACTTATTTTTAAAATAAGCTAGCATTTAATGGAAAATAACACAAAAAGACACTTGCATTTAGTTGCATTCTTTTCACCACTTTTTTCCTCAAATTTGAATTGTTTAAAACTGGCCTCCATGTAGTATAACTAGTTTTATGATCTCAAAGAGTAGGTTGTAATAATAGCCCATAAAGAAATAGCATAAAAACACCATCTGATATGCCCACAAACAAATGTCTGATGTGCATATTACCACTGAAACTTGGGCTATGTCCAAGACCCACCAGGGAGGGTTTTTAGCAAACAAACTTCTCTTTATGAACACAATCCCTCTTGTCCCAAACTGCATTGTAAAGGCAAGTATGAAGAATATGTTTTGATTTACCTAGGAGTTGATTAATTGCTCCCTGATCACACAGGTCCTGGTTCACAGTCTCATCCCCTATGGACACAACAGACCTCAGCAGCCTCAAACTGTAACGCATTTGGGCATGTTTGTTGCCTCGACCTCCTGCACCATGGAAACAGTTGCCTTGCCCAGAAAATGCATCTGACACAAGATACATGTTTATTAGACAGAATAATTCATTGCAGCTTGAAATTGTATGCCTTATTGTAGTTTTGGAACGTGCCGGAGCACTCCAATTTCAATTCTGTTTGCTGGAGGCCAAGAGGGACTTAGTAGAAAATAATATGATATAACAAAAAAGAAATAAAAATTTCATCCAGAACATTATTTTATAAATGATATATTAATTTTTCATTGAAATTTACAAATATAAATGTCTTTGAAAATTGGTTACTAGGCCCCTACTGGTTGCAAATTAAATTATTTTGATAAATTTAACATGGTTTTTTTTCATAACACTTAAAGGGGCAGATTTATCAAGGGATCGAAGTGTATTCGAGGGAATTTTCTAAATAAAAAAAATCGAAGTAATTTTACCACTGAATAGGATACTACGACTTCAAATTTACTTTGATTCGAAGTAAAAATAGTTGACTTCAATACTTCGCCAAATTAAACCTGCCGAGCTGCTATGTTAGCCTATGGGGACCTTCTACAACCATTTTCAAAGTCTTTACACATCGAAGTAAAATCGTCCGATTGTACGCTAAAATCGCTCAAATCGTTTGAGTTGAACAATTTTACGTTGACTGTTCTATGGTCGAATTCCGTGAAAAATACTTCAAGTTAGATATTCGAATTCAAAGTATTTTAATTTGATTGTCAAATTTTGAAGTATTTTACACTTCAAAATTCGACCTTTGATAAATCTGCCCCTTAACTAAGTACAGTATTTATTTGTATTATCAGTAATTATATAAAGTAATTATATAAAGCAAATGGATGCCGAGTGTTCTTTAAAAGGAGAAGGAATAGCATTTTACACTTGGGGGTGCCAAAAGTTAGGCATCCCCAAGTGATTACTTTTACTTAACTGACACCCAGGGCCGACGCTCCTATCAGCAGAAAACCGCACCGGCTCGTGTTTCTTCTAGCGACCAACATGAAGAGATCCTCTTCCTGGCGGAAAGCCAGACTTTAATGAAAAAGCCGAATATTTCGCTCTACTGCGCATGCGTCTGCCCCGGGAAATTTGAAAACCGATGAAGCAGGAAGAGGATCTCTCTGTGGTACTCACTAGAGAAACCCCGGGCCGGTGCAGTTTTCTGCTGATCAGAGCACCAGCCCGGGGTGTCAGGTAAGTAAAAGTATTTACTTGGAGTGCCTAACTTTTGCCACCCAATTGTAAAATGCTATTCCTTCTACTTAAAAGGAACAGTTTAGAGTAAAAATAAAAAATGGGTAAATAGGCTGTGCAAAATAAAAATCTTTCTAATATAGTAATGTATGAAGGCTGTAGTGACTGGATGTGTAACATAATTGCCAGAACACTACTTCCTGCTTTTCAGCTCTCTAACTCTGAGTTAGTCAGGGACTTGAAGGAGGACCACATGGAACATAACTGTTCAGTGAGTTTGCAACTGATCCTCAGCATTCAGCTCAGATTCAAAAGAAAACCGTTATGTCCCATGTGCCCCCTGTCAAGTCACTGATTGGTTACTGCCTGGTAACCAATCAGTGGAAACCAAGAGAGCTGGATAGCAGGAAGTAGTGTTCTGGCTATTATGTTAGACATCCAGTCACTCCAGCCTTTATACATTACATTTTTGGCTAACTAACTATATTAGAAACATTTTTTATTTTGCACAGCCTATCTATTTACCCAGTTTTTATTTTTATACTGAACAATTCCTTTAATCAAACATTAAAGGGTTTGTGACCTTAGCATAATCCATTATGTTACCTTGGTTTGCACACCATTCCAAAAAAAGTAGGATGCGAGTGTTTCCTTGGCATGTCATGTAATCTTCCAATAGCAAAGGTCCCACTGTTGCCAGGGTAGCGATGGCATGAAGCTGTAAGTCTTCAAAACGAGAAGCAGGCCAGTCATGTTTCCCGGGTTTTTCATAGGCTTTCACATAGTTAAAAAGTGCCAGAACCACTTTTCCATCACTGAATAACTAGAAATGAATTGACAAGTGAATTTGAATCTGTACAGTGCTCTGCAGATCTCTTCACTCTCCTGGCTTAAAGAAAAACTATCACAGGCATGCTCTAAACTGTAGTTTAGCAACATCTGGGGTTAAGCAATGCTAGTATAAAATATTTCCATGCATTTGTATGTTTTTTTTTTGTACCTGTACTGCCGATATATCTCTAGACAAAACCACAATCATATTGAAGAGCAGTTTTTTCATCTCAAAATCTTCATGGTTATGTAATAGTTTTAGACTTTTAACCAATGGGCTGTGACTTTTTACTAAATAAAATAAAAATCAGAAAATAAAAAAAATTAGACCACTAAATGAAACAATTAAACAAGTAACAAATAAATTCCCTGCAGAGATAGCTTACCTTCTGAAAATGTAGCAAATAAAATAAGTTGCTTAGCAAATCCACTTTCCTGAAAGTACATAAAAAGTGATAACATAAAAATGCATGGGAGAAATACTGAAGATACATGCTCACGCACACATGCTTGATTTAATTTACATTAATATTAGCAAAAGTGTGGGCCTTAAGAAGTTGTACTGTTACTTGCAGCTTCCCTAAACAGCCTGACAAAGCTGAACATGTTAGAAATTACAATTTTGAGTTCAATGGGATGACAGGAATGTTACCTGCAATTTTATATTTCAGTTAGGAGCACTGTCTACCTAAGGCTATGGGCACACATACTGTTGTCAGCCCTGAGGTGGCTCCTTTTGCATATATGGGCTGACCTCAGCTTCAGCTCCGCCATGTGTGTGCACTCAGGCTGATTGCATTCAAATCAACGGAGCAGGGGCACTAAGCAGATCTGCTTCTCTCAGCCTGCAAAAATATGCGGACTACATGTCGGAGCCTTCAGCCTGTGTACCCATAGCCTAAATATAGCTGAACAGTCACACTACTATCATTTCGATAGTAGCCAGGGTAGTAAATGAGTAGTAAATTTACCCCCAAATCACCCAGGTTTCCGTCACACTGCTGTCATCTACTGATTCAAGCTCTCATAAGGCAGCCAACACAACAATTTAACGATTGCTACCCTATCTGGATCCCTGGTTCAGGGTTCAAGTGATTGACACCACAGGGACAGCCAGCCCTCCTGATTCAGACTCTCTAGAGGGTAAGTACCTGATAATAAAACTAGGGATGCACCGAATCCAGGATTCGGTTTGGGAATCGACCTTTTTCAGCAGGATTCGGATTCGGCCAAATCCATCTGCCAGGCCAAACCTAATCCAAATATTAGGGGCGGGAAGGGAAATCGTGTGAATTTTTTGTCACAAAACAAAACAAGTAAAATATGTTTTCCCATTTCCAAATTAGGATTCGGATTCGGTATTTGGCAGAATCTGTCACGTAGGATTCGGGGGTTCAGGCGAATCCAAAATAGTGGATTCGGTGCATCCCTAAATAAAACACAAAGAGAGGCACATTTAACAAGGGTTGAATTTCGAATTCATGTGAGTTTTTTAAAACTTCCATACATTCCCATAAACTCAAAATCGAATTGAAAAAACTTGAATGTCAGGAAGGCTGCAAACATCATCAAATTGATCCGTGGACCTCTCCCATTGACTTATACAACAATTCGGCAGGTTTATGGTGGATTTGTCGTATTTGAGTTCTTAAGGGGCCAGAGTATGATAAATCTTGAAATTTGAATGAAAAAATTTGGATAATTTACAATTCGAATTTGAGAGATTTGAGAAAAAAATTTCAAATATTCAAAATAATGATCAATGGGCTCGTTTTGATATAGATAACAAAATTTAAAAAAAATCCAAAATGTTTGATTATTGTTTTTTCAACTGAATAAAACTTGAATACGGTACCTCTAATTTGTGAGTTTACAAGTAGGGATGCACCGAATCCAGGATTCGGTTCGGGATTCGGCCAGGATTCGGCCTTTTTCAGCAGGATTCAGCCGAATCCTTCTGCCCTGCCAAACCGAATCCAAATCCTAATTTGCATATGCAAATTAGGGGTGGAGAGGGAAATTGCATGACTTTTTGTCTATAAACAAGGAAGTAAAACATTTTTCCCCTTCCCACCCCTAATTTGCATATCCAAATTAGGGTTCGGATTGGGTTCGGTATTCGGCCGAATCTTTCGCGAAGGATCCGGGGGTTCGGCCGAATCCAAAAAAGTGGATTCGGTGCATCCCTGTTTACAAGCGCAAAAACATTTGAAAAACTTGAATTAAAAGATTGATTAAATTTTGCATAGACTAATTCCCATTGAATTCTACATTTACTTGGCAGCTTTTAAATGCCAAATGTCTAAATTCAAGTTTTGCATGTTTTTTGCTTAATAAATTCTAGTTTTTGAAACTCTAATTCGAATTTGTGAGAATTGGCTAATAAATTGCATTGTGGAAAAAATTCCTCGGCACTAGCAATCTTTAAGGAAACTAACCACATGTGAGTTTGCTAATGACGCAGGGTTTAGAGATGAAAAAAAATCATCATTTTATCTGAATGGGCTTTGCATGAAGAGAAACTTTTAAGTTTTAAGGTGCCAACGTTATTCTTCGTATCAAAAGCCTGTTCGGGTAAAATGACCTAGTTTTCTGAGGTTATTGTTACAAAACCACTCTAGATTAGTAAACTCAGAAGACTGAAAGGCATTAGCAATCTTAAATTGGCCCTTAAAGGAAAACTATACCCCCAAAATGAATACTTAAGCAACAGATTGTTTATATCAAAATGAATGACATATTAAAGAATCTTACCAAACTGGAATATATATTTACATAAATATTGCCCTTTTACATCTCTTGCCTTGAACCACCATTTCGTGACTCTATCTGTGCTGCCTCAGAGATCACCTGACCAGAAATACTACAACACTAACTGTAACAGGAAGAAGTGAGGAAGCAAAAGGCAGAACTCTGTCTGTTAATTGGCTCATGTGACCTTACATGTGGTTTGTATGTGTGCACAGTGAATCTTACGATCTCAGGGGGCGGCCCTTATTTTTTAAAATGGCAATTTTCTATTTATGATTACCCAATGGCACATACTACTAAAAAGTATATTATTATGATAATGGTTCATTTACATGAAGCAGGGTTTTACACATGAGCTGTTTTACTCAGTATCTTTTAATAGAGACCTACATTGTTTGGGGGGTATAGTTTTCCTTTAAGTGAGTGATGTTTAGACTGGAAAAGCCAATAAACACGCTGTATGAAAAGCATCAAAGACAAGCACCAGTTATTTTATTCATCTGAGCATAGCAAATAACATGGCAAATATTTAACACCTGCTTTGGGACAAAATGGAAATCACCAGATGGTTATTATACAAAATGCTTTATCTGAGCACAGATTTCCTTACAATTAATGGCAGCACGCTGTTCTCTGCTATCAGTGTGGTGATAACCAGGAGATCATTTCGCAGCTGGCGATCATAATGTTTGAAGCCATTTGTCAACAGACGGACAAAGGAATCTTTCAGAGCACTAGGGGATATACAATATATCAGTGCCATTCAAAACAAAGTAAAAAATTATGTACAGTAGATCTTAGCGTCATGCTTACTAGATGCATTCAGTGTTGCTCAGTTGATTGATTATTTCATCCTTTGGTCCATTTTCAAGCAGGTTCCACAAAATTTCAGAAGAGCGAAAAAGCAATTGTCCGGATGAATCTGGATCACTGAGTCGATAGCAAATTCTGCTTGCACCTTCAGCTTTTGCTATACGCTTGCAGTTTTCTGTTGAATGAACACAGATAATCTATGCTAACTATAAAGTGAGCGCCATATATGGGAGGCAGCATGAGATATAGAGAATAAGAGCTCCGTGGCAGAACCAGATCCCATTTAGCTCCAAGCATCAGTCCATTCAAATGAGTTTTGTCTCGGTCCTAGAACTGGACCAAATTTCCTGCCAACCCTAATATGATATATGCTACTTTTTGTCCTTAGCTAACCTTATTTATTTCAGCACGAACCCATTTAAACGACATACCTGGGGAGCAAGATAAGAGTTGAAGCACTTTCAATAAGGATAACTTTTCCCGTAGCTGATTTTCAACCAGTGTCATTGACAAAATCAGAGTTTCGGCCAAGCCCCCAACCTCAGCCATCTGCACTTTGTAATTCACAGCAGTTGGTTGAAAACCTGTCAATAAAGATAGTCATTTAATTTATTCTACAGTGATAGAATATGAATTACTTTTTCAAAAACAATTTTTACAGTAATCAGTTTAGTATTTTGTATAAAATGTTAGAGAGAAGAAAGTGGCATACAGTATATGGGATTGTTATTCCACTGTGTTTTTGTAGGTAGATATTTGAACATCATTTACATAAAGGATAAAGGAGAACTAAAGCTTAACTAAAGAAGTAGAGTGGAAATGTTGTACATTATGTTTTGGGCTTCTGTACCAGCCCAAGGCAACCACAGCCCTTTAGCAATAAAGATCTGTGTCTCCAAAGATGCCCCTGTAGCTCCGCATCTTCTTTTCTACTGATTCACTGCGCATTCTCTGTGCTGCTGTCACTTACTGAGCTTAGGGACCCACTCACAATATACAGTACACATAGAATAGAAATGTCATAATATAAGGTTGGTAATAATTATTACAGATAATTACTACATGGCAGCACATGAACTATTGCAATAAGCATCAGAATTCAATAATCAGCCTTGTATCATCAGCTTATATTACAGGCCAGCCTGATTTTCTGCTTGATAATTTGTGAGGACCCCTAAACTTAGCATCTCAACAGTTGCTCAGAGCCCACTGAGCATGCCATGTCATGACAAGTCTGAAGCCCTGGATTATTTAATCATTGCTGCTATTGATAAACTAAGACTTTATGTTGGTGCAATAAATTCAGTATATAAAATATGGCATTTTTAGCCATATTTTAGGGGTTATGTCTCCTTTAACAGAGGACAAAGTGTTTACAAACCACACTTTGCATCCCACTGTAAATGTGTGCCCTAATGGAACCCATGCTTGCCCCCACAACATTGCTTTTTGCTCCCCATTCATGATTCATTATACTCAAGGCTTAGATCTCCTATAAGCAACAAGGCTGGTCGCTAAGCACTAATCAGTATAAATTAACTCATTTCTGTATGACATTCTGATGGACACAAAACTGTAGTTTTTTCTTTGCACTGCAAATCAGCCTGATAATTGAGGCTTTTTAGAGAGAGGTAGAATGGAAACACAAACAAGTCTAAACTCACAAGTATCTGCAACATACTGAAAGTTAAAGGTGCAGTTTTGTTTCTGAAACCTTTGTTCCTTTATAAGCAATTAACAAATAATTAATTTTACCTTCAACTTGCTGCCTCACAGGATCTGGATTGTAAAAGTTGATAATAGCATTGCAAAGCTGCATCCTTACTTGGGAACTTGGCACCCGCATCATACATCCTAGAGAAGAATTTTTAAAAGTTTTTAATTGTCAAGAAACATAAATTTTTTTAGCATTTGAATGATTTAACTCTAAAATGTTGTCATTTCAGTGATGCTTGCATCAGTTAGCTCAACTGACATATTTATAGGATATTATTTAATCAGCTTTGGATTTACATTCAAATCTTGATGTAAGACTTGATACACTGAGGTGTGAGCAAAACTGTATTTTATGTCCTTTCTTAAAAAAAGTGTTGCTTTTTTAAAATGTCTCTATTTTATGTCAAATATCTAGACCAGTGATTCACAACCAGTGGCTCATGAGCAACATGTTGCTCACTAACCCCTTGGATGTTGTTCTTAGTGGCCTCAAAGCAGGTGCTTCTTTTTGAATTCCAGGCTTGAGGCAAGTTTTGGCTGTATAAAATCAGTTGTACTGCCAAACAGAGTCTCATGTAGGCTGCCAGTCCACATGGGGGCTAACAGATAGCTAATCAGGGCTGATCCTATCAAATGTGGGGCCCAATTGGGACCATGTTGGCGGGGCCCCTAGACAAAGTGTTGCTGGCTACTGAGACACCAAGTATTTAGGAAAATAAGGGCATACAGGCACAAAATAGAAAGGAAAGGGGCAGACAGGGTAAGAGAGAGAGGGAGGAAATAGAGGAGAGTGGACTGGGCCAATTAGTATGGGCCAAGCTGGTTTCGATTCAGCTTAGGAGCAGGTTTGGTTGGATTGGGGGCAGGCAGGGCCTATCAAGGTTGGAGGAAAGCTGGGCCTATGAGAGTTGGGGGCAGGCTAGACCTATGGAGTTGGGGGATAGGCTGGCTTATCAGAGTTGGGGGTGGGCTGGACCTATGGATTTGGGGATGGGCTGGACTCTCAAAGTTGAGGGCAGGCCAGGCAGCATCAAGGGCTGAGGGAAATATAATCTGTGCTGCCCTGTGGTGCGGGGCCCCCAGAGGTGCGGGGCCCTATTGGTCCAATAGGCCTAAGGCCGGCCCTGTAGCCAATCACAGCACTTATTTGGCACCACAGGAACTTTTTTCATGCTTGTGTTGCTCCCCAACTCTTTTTACATTCGAGTGTGGCTCATGGATTTAAAAAGTTGGGAACCCCTGGTCTAGACAATGGGACAGTTACTATTCTAATAGGACACTGGTTTGGGGCAGAATTTGTTTAAATATCTGCTTTAAATCCAGATTAGCAAAAAAACCTTCCAAGAACAGAACAAGCATGCAGTCAAACAAAATGCAAAGATGTACAATCTAATATCACTTGGGATTCAAATGGAATGCTTGAAAGTGAATGACGAGTGATATCTCACCTAGCTGTGATAATGAATCAGCAACAACCTGAGCATAATTTAGCTCATCTGATGTCTTCTCTTTCAGAAAAGGTAGCCTTAGAGCATAGAGCAATAAGAAAAAAGGTTATGTTTCGTTGTTTTCCAGAAAACTATGGCATATCAGATCATAAGCATTTCTATGATCACAAACTAACCACACCAATTCAGAAGGATTCTCAAAGTCATTGGTCAAGCTAAAGCAAGATGCAGATCTTACTGGGATCCTTTATCAAAAAATCCGTTATCCAAATAATAAACAGTGACAATTACATCATGGTAACTAAAATGCAACAAAATCATATTGGTGGCAAAACACCAAAATGTAATGATTGTTAACAGACTTGATCCAAATTATGAAGGATACCTTAGGTGGAAAACCCCGGGTCCCAAGAATTATGGATAATAGATCTCATAGCTATGTGTGAATTAAGGATGCACAGAATCCATCATTTTTGTTTTCAACCAAATATTGAATCTTTCAAAAAAATTTTGAAATGACCAAATACCATATTAATTCTAATTCAAATATGTGGTTCTGAATTGTTTCTCTTGTCCCATATAAGCCCCTGGGGCCTTAATTCCTAAAACAGTTATATACTGTACACCAGTTACTGTTTCATAATGCTTTTTTCTACATTTTGTGTTCAGACACTGAGCTCCTATGGCTGCGGGTTAAACTGAATGTTCTACTCTGTTAATCTACAAGGCTTTCCTATATAATCATAACAAAAATAAGAAAATGAACTGCACTATTTTTGATTTTGTGAGGCACATTACTTACCCACATAGCTTTAGGATTTCACACATAGGATCTACAAACTCTTTATGGTCTTCTACACGTTCTGCACAAAGATTTAGTATTTGTATTATTTGTGCCAAATCTTTTAATGGCTGTTAAAGACACCAGGTTAAGAAACTACAACCTATGTATAGTTATAGAAAAGAGATATAAGTTTTATATATTTCTATGCATTAAACTGTGGTGGAAATGGTAGTGTTTCCAGCATGGGAATTGATCCAGGTGGAGACATGAAAGTTATTCCTCCAGCCAGAAATTTAAGGAGAGGTTTAAAGGACCAGTAACATAAAAAAAAAAAACATTTAAAAATTCGTGCACAATGAAAAATAAACACCAAGACAAATTAAACTATTAAATAGCAAAGCCTTTATTAAGAAATAACTTACAGATTGTCCACTTTCTGTCCTCTTCAGAAACGGCAAAAAGGCGACCATCCATACAGCAATCGCAGTAGTCTTTCTCCCGTATCATCAGTGCAGCGGCCAGTAATAGCTTGAGCTCCGAGTTCTACAAGTGAAACTATGAAGACTCCATTCGGGCCTAAGCACACGGACCAAGCCAGTGCTCTGAAACGTAGTCCCTCAGCTCATCCCTCAGCGCAGACAGCTGGTGCGTTTGCGTCGCGGGCCACAGACATTATCCAGCACGGAACTACTCTGAACGCTTCCGGTCTCCCGTAAAGTTCCCCGGCCAATCCCAGGTGCATCTACTGATTGAGGGGATGTTGGACTCCCGTGGCCGCCTGCTCGTGGATTGCAGGGAAGAGAGGGTGCCTGACCCCCTTCGGATGAGCATAGGAGCCAGTGGAGCTGATGAACATGCTGTGCGGATGATGATGGGGGGAGCCGGCGGCTGGGTGCTGCTCCCCTAACATGGCAGAAGTGGTCAGTTCCCTCCAGAGGATGAAGAGTAGCCAGAGTGAGGGTGAGCGACGCAAACGCATACGGGAGAAAGACTACTGCGTCCGTGTGGTCAGGTCCGAATGGAGTCTTCATAGTTTCACTTGTAGAACTCACAGCTCAAGCTATTACTGGCCGCTGCACTGATGATAAGGGAGAAAGACTACTGCGCTTGCAGGAGAGGAAAGCCCGTGACACTGTTGCTGCTGGACACCGGGAGGAGGATGAAGGATGATGCCTGTCAATGAATAGCCAGGGAGGAGAAATCGATCTCTGCTGTATGGATGGTCGCCTTTTCGCCGTTTCTGAAGAGGACAGGAAGTGGACAATCTGTAAGTTATTTCTTAATAAAGGCTTTGCTATTTAAAAGTTTAATTTGTCTTGGTGTTTATTTTTCGTTGTGCACTAACGAATTTTTAAATATTTTTTTGGATGTTACTGGTCCTTTAAACAGTTACCAAACAGTTAACAACATTATAGGGATGCAGTTACATAGTAGATGAGGTTGAAAATAAATCATGTCCATCAAGTTCAACCTATGCCTTTGCAGGACCTCTGTTTTAAACTTCACACGGAAATATTGATTTCCCTCAAACTTGTTTTCAGACATTTAACAGCCCACTTAAAAAAAAAAGGATACAATGCCATTGCAGTAATGCTTTGCTACTTTTTTCAGGATTCTCACTTGCCTTTCAGTTAATTCACGCTGTAAAAACACAATAGTATGGAATGAATTAAGAATAGAATAGAATGCAGGGTCTGAAAAAAGAGATCGGAAGGAAAATATTTACATTTATATTTAAATGTTTTGCAAGTGAAAGCAACATGTCTCTGTCTTTTTCTATTCTTTGCACTGCTGGTTCTGACACCTGAAACAACGTAGCAGAAGCCAGGTGATTAACTCATCCGGTAGAGAACTGACCTGCTTTATTTTTTCAAGAGTCAGAACAAGAGAACATAAAATAAATTGTTGATGTAACTACATGAATCTTTATCATTTCTCTTTGAAAAGATTTGTATACCTGAAACATAAAGATTGTTATTTTACTACAATAAGTGAAAACAAGTTAAAAAAATAAAAATAAGGATGGCCAGATGGGAATTTCCTTGGGCTAAAGCCCACTAGGTTCTAAGCCCACCAGAAGATCTTTTTATAGACAAACCATCAATGCAACCCTGGCCTGATCTATAATATGACAAAAAAGTGTATGTTTTACCTCTTAAAGGGAAAGTTACGTCTAAAATAGAATAAGGCTGGAGGGAAATGCTGTATTTTGTATACAAAACATAAACATGAACTTACTGCACCACAAGCCTAATCAAACAAATGATTTATGATTTCAAAGTTGGCCACAGGGGGTCACCATCTTGTAACTTTGTTAAACATCTTTGCAAGACCAAGACTACGCACATGCTCAGTGTGATCTGGGCTGCTTAGGGATCATCATAAATTATCAAAACAGGGAAATAAACAAAGCTGAGTTCTGCATGGCTGGAAAGTAAGGCGGGGGCTCCCCCTGCTGTTCATAAGCATGATTGCTTCCATGCAGAGCAGTTAGGGACAATTCCTATCCACAGCAGTAAATGAAGGAAGAATTTCACTGCAAACAGTCAGGTTTCTTATAAAAACAGTGCACATTTTTTAATTAAAGTATATTGGAGATACACCTCATTTTAAAATCTCTCAAATGTATTTTGCTTTATAAGGATATTGATATGTTCTTATGAATGATCTACAGGAACAGCAATAGTACAGAGTTACAAAAGGCAATATATTACATGTGAAATACAACAGCATCCGCTAGTGATGGGCGAATTACAACCGTTCTCCCGAAACTCGAATTTTGACGCCCGCATCAATTTTAATGCGGCGTTAAAGTCAACGGGAGTCCGAATTGTGTTAATGCGCAACGGTTCTGATTCAAGCGACTTTTCCAACGCACAAATTTGCGCCTGGCAAATTTATTCGCCCATCACTAGTAACCGCAGTTGTACTGTAGCTGTGCAAAAATGGACGCAGTACTTGATGCCATTCATTAACTGTACTGGAGTCCAAAGGCTCTGAGAGCTTTTTGATGCATCAGACACAATTATGTCAGAAGTAGCCCCCCTCGCAGATGCAATTAAATTGGAACACTGTGGGGTAATACACTGCAGTTTGGTAAAAATAACATGTCTAGCTGCTGAAATTGCCCTTTGCATTCTACATAAATGACCCCTAGACTGTATTAATGGTAACTTACAGAAAATGGGTCTTCAAAAAGTTTGATCACCCGATTCAGATCCATAGATTTAAATGTTAATTCCTGCAAGAGAACATTTCATGATGTGAATATAAGGAGAATTAGCAGCATTCGGTAATATAAAGGCAGACCAGCCCTTCTCTGATATATGGAATGCGTGATGGTTTGTAAACTCACTTCTCTATTCTGATGCATCGACCAATAGATTATGGAAGATGGTGGCCTTTTTGTTTGCTTTTTTTCAACCATTGCCATTTGAAAGAAGCATGGCTCAAATGAGAGAACACTTCTAATTTAGACCCTGAGATTAACTGTTTGTGTATTAAATTAGCAAAGAGACTGGGGTGCGTGAGGGCAAGGAAGTATGAAAGTGTGCTGTGTCAGTTCCCAGGCACCTGAGAATAAGCTTGGGAGAAGATATCTTGTCTCAGGTACCATCTTACTCCATATTTAAAATAGGACAAAAACATCTATCTACTTAATGTGACAATAACTGCAAGTTAATATAAAAATCAATTCAAAATTCCCAAATACAACATATCTCACATGAGATGCATCCCGAGGATAAAATAAGCTACACAGCTCCATATAATGACAAATGTAAATGACTGATATTCTGAGCCCACTTATATAGAGATGATGTAAAAGAGGTGGTTTACCTTTTAGTATTAGAGAATGTCAAGTTCTTCATTATTTATTTTTTATAGTATTTTTATTTGTCTCCTTCTTCTGCCTCCCTCTTTCCAGTTATCAAAATGGGGGTTACTGACAAAAAGTGACTGCTCTGCAAGGCTACAATTTTATTTTTACTTTGTATTACTTAACTGTTCAGTCCCTCTCCAGTTCATATTCCATTCTCTAGTACAGGGGTGTCCAACCTTTTGGCTTCCCTGGGCCACATTAGAAGAAGAAAACATTGCAGGGGCGTAACTACCGGGGGAGAAGGGGGTTCAAATGGGCCAGGGCCCGCACCCCCGCAGGGCCCCCCCGGAAGATCGTGCGCGCTGCAGCCGGCTTGAGTAGGCTGCAGCGGCACAGAAAAATAGCGCACACGAGGGTGGGGGCGGGCCCGTCTGCACGGCTCGCACCAGCGCCCGCCCCCCACCAAGTTAAGTTACTGCGCACATGAAATAAACAACACTTTTGATTTCTAAAAATAAAGGAAATACACAGAAATGAACTACAATACCCCCAGAGCTCACAAAAAGATGGCACAGCGGCCCGTCAATGAATAAATACCCCCAGAGCTCACAAAAAGATGGCACAGCGGCAAGTACATGTATAAATACCCCCAGAAATCATAGCAGAATGGCACAGATTTAATGCCTGCACTGCTCTCTGGCTTTAACTAGAAAGTGGAATAGTAGCCAGCACAATCATCCAGGGACAACTTCAATTAATAAAACAGCAGAGGCACTGACTGTATGGTGGGTGGGAAGGTGGTGAGAAGGCTGCAGACTGTAGTGCTAATGTGATAGTAGCAGCTAGTGAAGTGCGGGTCAGGGTTACCCTGATCCGCACCCGACCCTAACCCGCCCTGCTACAACCTGGGCCTGCCCGCACCCGCACTTCCGGGGTCCTTTTATAGACCCACGCCGACCCGTCCCGCCGTTCACGGCACAGAGACTATAAAACCGCAACCCGGAAGCCGGCATTTGAAGGTGGTGAGGAACACTGCGAGGTGGACCCACGGGGTCGGCCCGCACATCACTAGTAGTAGCTCCTTCCTTGCTTCCTCCCGCCGCTGAAATCCGTTTGAGTGCTGCTGGCCAATCAGATGCTCCACAGCTGCTGGTAGTGTTCTCTCCTTCTCCTTGTCACAGCCGAAGTGATTTGATCCTGCAGCAGAGACAGTGACAAGGGAGGAGGAGCGGGCACCAAGGGAAGCAGTGAAAAGAAAAGTCTGCTGCAGAGAAGAAAAGCTCCAAGGGAGCGGGAGACAAAATCAGTGCAGTCTGGCTGGGTGATGAATGTATGTGTATGGAAAACGGATCTGCACACACTCTGATTAATGCAGTCAGGCGTATCCCCTTTTATTTAGCCACCAAACATGGCTGATGAATGTGACTGCTACTGCACTGTCTTTGATTCCTGGAAGTACAACTCGGCAACAGAGAGTTTCAAGCGGGGCCGCATTGATCTCCATTCCGGGCCGCATGCGGCTCGCGGGTTGGACACCCCTGCTCAAGTACAAACCACTGCTGGTTGCAAACTGGACCCTAGCAATCGGTCAGCTGCTGAAATACCAAACTAAAGAGCTGCAGAACAAAAAGTTAAATAACTAAAAAAACCTTGAGAAAGGGCAACACCTGCCCGAAACATGTCGTGTAAAGCAGCATGAATAATAAATAATTACAAGCGGTTAATCTGCGTATGAGTGCTCTCCTCTTTTTCAACTTTTAACTAAAAAAACCTCTTAAAAAAGATACAAAAACGAAGACCACCTAAAAACTGTTGCTGAATATCAATGCCTACATCATACTCAAAATGTTTAGGTGAGCTGCCCCTTTAAAGGAGAATAAGCTTGGAGGCTAGGGAGGAGGAAGTGGGGGGGGGTCTACGTGGGGTGGGGGGTAGGGTTTTTTTTTGGTAAAGGGTTTGTTTCTCCTTTAATGTTAAGCCATGTTGTTGGCTTAACATTAAAGGTGTGTGTGGTAGAGATTGATATTCTGAGACAATTTGTAATCGGTTTGTATTTTTTATCATTTGTGGTTTTTGAGTTATTTAGCAGCTCTGCAGTTTGCAGTCAGCAGTTCGGTTGCTAGGGTCCAAATTCCCCTAGCAACCACACACTGATTTTAATAAGAGACTGGAATATGAATAGGAGACGCCTGAATAGAAAAGATGAGCAATAAATAATAACAATTAATTTGTAGCCTTACAGAGCTTGTTTTTTTAAATGGGGTCAGTGACCCCCCCCCACCCATTTGAAAGCTGGAAGAAGACTAATAATAAAAAAAAAAACTATAAGAAATAAATAATAAAGCCCAAGTGAAAAGTTGCTTAGGATAAGCCATTCTGCTATCTAACATGAGCACGAATGACGGAGGATTCCTGTATCTGTAACATGGTGTAAACAGAATGGATTCATAAAGTGTTGACACTTGCGCCTTACCGCCATACTATCAATCAGCGCAGCTTCTCACTGGACAGTCCGGGTTTTCTTAGCGCAGTCCGCACTCCCGGATCGCTATTCAAGTGTCCCGCAACGCTGTCAATGTTCAGCTCCATGGCAACCGCCTGACAACTAAACTCCGGCATTCCAAGTCTCATCTCGCGAGACTGCGACGTCACGGCAACGTGTGTGTATATAAGAGGCTGAGTCCAGTGACTACAAACGAAGCCCAGTAAGTGAAACCAAGTGTGGGAGGTTGTTGATTAGGCAACAATGGGCTGCAGGGAGGGCAGCCTGGGGGGGTTTGCGTATTGGGAAACAATAGGCACAGGGAGAGGTGGGAAAACCTGGGGGAGGGATCAGGAGTAGACAAATACAGAGAGAGGCATCATAACTAATTTGTGTTTTTCTTTGCAGACATCTCCATTGTACCAGAGCATAGGATTGTCCAGGAGAATGGAGCAGCAGCAAGAGATTCTGCAGGAGCAGCTTGATGGGCTTTCCCCGGCTGACAAGGAAGATTGTGATGCCCCGTTGGTTTAGAGAGACCATAGAGGCACAACCTACTCCTACAAAACATAAGTGCCCTTTCCTCAATCCCCCCAGCTCCAGGGCAGCCTCGGTTAGTAAGTCAACTTTGGCTCCCGTACACCCTCCCATAAATATCAAAACAATACCTGGTGCACAAAAGTAGAGGATCGGCCGCCTCACAAGCAATATAGCAAAAAGAATCCCAAGGCACACAGGGTCAATGCAAGCAAGCTGCCTTGCGTGTTTATTGAGAAGTGCAGCCTCGGTTAGCACAGGATTTAATAGCCCATTTCCCCAAGCAACAAGCTATGCCAACAATCCGGCAGCCCCAGTACCACCCGCCCATCCAGCACTTTGCAGCGCCACCCATGCCCCCCCTTTACCCTTCTTGACCAGCAGTAACCTTAGCCTAACAGCATTTTTCCCCTTCCAGCAGACACCACAGTTTCCAAGTTACCAGCAGTACAATGGGCTCGGGTGCAGTAACAGTAATGGTGCGCCTGCCCACTTCCAAGATGGCGGCAAACCACTTCCTCCCCCCTCCCAGCAGCACAACTGGCTGCCTCAGGGCTCGGATCACAACACTCCTCCCATCCAGCCCTCAGCCGACTCCCTCTGTAGCTATTCTGCCCACTTCACAGTCTAAAAAGTATGTGGCTCATAGAAAAAGAGACAAGATTATTAAAAACATTAGGGGGCCCAAAAAGAGTAATGTGCATACTGGTAACAACAGTGATTCCTGCCAAAAAGAATATTAACCCAGTCACTGCCAGTCCTACTACAGCAGTTGTAATGGGAGGCACAAACATAACTGTTAACCCAGACACTGCCAGCACTTGATTTAAAGGAACAGTTCAGTGTGAAAATAAAAACTGGGTAAATAGGCTGTGCAAAATAATAAACATTTCTAATATAGTTAGTTAGGCAAAAATGTAATGTATAAAGGCTGGAGTTACTGGATGTCTAATACAGTAGCCAGAACACTACTTCCTGCTTTTCAGTTCTATAACTCTGAGTTAGTCAGCGACTTGAAGGGGGGCCACATGGTACATTTCTGTTCAGTGAGTTTGTAATTGATCCTCAGCATTCAGCTCAGCTTCAAAAGCAACAGATATGACCCATGTGGCCCCCCCTCAAGTCACAGATTGGTTACTGCCTGGTAACCAGGGTAACCAGTCAGTGGAAGCCAAGAGAGCTGAAAAGCAAGAAGTAGTGTTGTAGCTGTTATATTACACGTCCAGTCACTCCAGACTTTATATATTACATTTTTGGCTAACTAACTATATTAGAAACATTTTTTATTTTGCACAGCCTATCCATTTACACAGTTTTTATTTTTATACTGAACAATTCCTTTAATCCCCAAGGGAGGGGGGGCAGTTTCAGCACAGGCAGTCAGGCTTCATGGTACTGGCCACCTCCCTGGGCTAGTTGGGGGCCACAATGGCCACAGCAGGTATCCCAATGGGGGTGGGGCCCCTATCAGAGTCAAAACAGTCAGGTTTCTGGGTCATGGGGTGGTGTTTTCCCCCCCTTTCCTAACTCTTGATTGCAGATAGTCCTCACTCCCGGATCGCTATTCAAGTGTACCGCAACGCTGTCAATGTTCAGCTCCATGGCACCCGCCTGACAACTAAACTCCGACATTGCAATTCTCATCTCGTGAGACTGCGACGTCATGGCAACGTGTATATAAGCTTAAAGGGGATCTTTCTCTGAATGGATAGTTGAGGTGGAAATAATAATATCTTCAAATATATTTCTTTAGCAGAAATGCTTACTTTTTTTGTAAAATGACATATTACTACATGCAATGAGGGTGCTTTCTCTGAAAGACAGTTCAAGCTACTGCTGAATGGGAGTGACTACTCACTAGCTACGATGTCACTTAGCAACTAGCAAAGTCCCACCCTTCTCCATGCTGAATAACATCCTCACACCAACTACTTCTGTGGAAGCTCCTTGTGAGAAAAGTAAGCCTGTCAGGTCTGCACATTCTCCCAGCCAAGTACAGACGACTGTACTGATGTCTATTTAATGTTTGAGGGTGTTTGTTTTTTTTTTTTTTTGATAAAATAATTTGTCTATGTATATTTTTTTATACTATGTTTAGGGCTACACGGCGTAACGTCGAATGCAAGAAGACGGATGTACCAAATATAATGAAGGTAATAGAAATAACGCACCGACAAACTGCATGCACCTTCTCTCCCCTGACTCAGCCCTCCCCCCTGCAGCCAGCATCGTTGTTTTACAAGTACGATATCCTGTTCATGAAGACTTTCACTCCTTCTGAAACTCCCTCCCAGAAACGAGACATAAAGAAATAAAGGTGGACTTGGTAACAGTGTGTGAATCCCAACTGCACATTAGTTTGTATGAGACACTGAGACGCAGCCATTTTAGATAAGGTGGAAATTCAAACTGGAGCAGCACCATCAATACTTATGAAGTTTTCAACAGGAGATCGTACTTGTAAAACTAAGATGCTGGCTGCAGGGGGAGGGCTGAGTCAGGGGAGAGAAGGAGCTTGTTACAGTCTACCTATCTTTCCACATTACTTTCCGGATGGGAGGGGGAGGTGCATATACAATAACAGTTGAAGATGGACCAGCATTCCAGCACAGTGATTGAATAAAAACACTGTTTGGACATATTATATATATATATACATACATACACACACACACACACACACTACATTTAATAAAGTACATTATTTTGTAGTATTCCTTCGTAGCTGACTTTTTCCTGGGAATAAAATAACATATTTTGTATCTGTGGGAACTAGGGCCATTGCTTTATAGTTTATACTCTTTGCATTTGTGCAAACAAGGGGCAGAGGTGTCACAATTTAGGGTTATTTGAAGGCCTAATTTAGGAAGAGCCAATGAGCAAAATTGACCAAAGGTAACATTACATTTCAGGCTCTTCTTGTTCATGGTGGCAATAGAGGGTCTCTGTATTTTGGTTTCAAATGAAGGCCAGCATTTTTACAATTTAGGGACATAACAAGGGCTAATTTAGAGAGGACTGTGTGAAACTGAACAAATGTATTCTTTTTCCACTTCCTTTACTCTGGTCCTAACTGATGTGTGTAGGTTACCGGTCAGATTCACAGCGAAAAGTTGCAAGGCCCCAAAATGGTGTAGGAAAGACCTGTGCTGGGAGGGTTTCTCCTGTTTCACAGAGGACCACCCCTTCTGTCACCAGGGGTCTCAAAAACAGACTGACATATTTTGTTTCTGGTTCGCTGTTTTATGTTTAAAGACACAATTTTTTTTACCCATTAGAGCATACGGGCGTAATTTTTGCGGCGAAACTTGGTGAAAAATTTCACTCAATGCTACTCACAGAATGCTAAGCATTTAACAACCTTTGCATTTTGGGAGTAGCACCTTATATTGTAAAGTCTGACTTTACCCCTCTGTAGAGCAATGATAACCCCTCCTGACCATGGGTTTTGTTATGGAATTCTGTGCTTAAAATCCAGATGGTTCAGCGAGTGCAAGTGTCTTCAAACCTTCCTCCACCTCAAGTACAGGAAGGACCAGCCAAAGTTTGACACAGGGAGCCTATGGTGGAAGAGAACCCCGTATTGCAAGCCTGACTTTACCACTCAATGGAGCAGTGAGACTCCTAACCTTCATGCTGTGAGTGGTCCGACACCAACTGTCTTTCCTCCGTAATGAGTTATGCCTTCTTCCCCACATTACAGTTGAGTTGGCTGGGCTAACAGATGGGACAGCAGCAAAGAGCTTCGCTTGTGGGTGTTAAAATAGGAATAAAAGGAATATGCATGCATGATGAAGTGAATGAAATAAATAGCACAATAGGGAAAAGATGAGCAACACAGAAGTGCTCACCAGGGAATAGAAGAAGCACAGAAATGCTCAGTTGTGAGGAGAAACAGCATAAAATTCCATGCTAGCAAATAGAAGAAGCACAGAACTGCACACTGCATTAGAGGAAAAACACAAAAAGTGTTTAGGAGGGAGTAGAAAAAGAGTAGACATGTTCAGTAGGAGAACAAACACAAAATTCCATACTAGGGAAGAGAAGAAACAGAGGATTCAACACTAGGGTAGAGAAGAAGCACAGAAATGAAAAGTAAGGAGTAAAAAGAAAAACAGAAATGCTCATTAGAATCTGCGAAGAATCACAGATTCCACACTAGAAAAGTGAAGAAGCACATAATTGCTTAGTAGGGAGTAGAAAAAGAACAAAAAAGCGCAGTAGAAAGGAGAAGCAGCACACAATTGCTCAGGACTGGGCGGGCAGGACAACGGAAAAAAAAATGGTGGGCCCCCGCTCTTGTGTGCCCCACCGGCCCAGATCCGCACCATGCAAGTTCTTCATCCCTCGACCGCCCCTCACAGTGTGTGCGCTTAAAGTTCTTCCTGCCACAACGGCTCTCACAGTAAGCATGTGCGCAGGCACGCGGGGGGTGTCTGGAGGGGGGCCCTGCGGCAATAGCCCCGGTGGGCCCCCAGTTCGACCTTGTTGTTCAGAAAAGAAGGGAGAAAATTACCTGATGGCTGCCTACATACTAATATAACAACTAAAAAATAATATAGTTTTTGGTTCAGGAATACAATTTTATATGGTAGAATGAATTATTTGCAGTGTAAACGATGTAATAAAATAAAAACTACATCATAAAAATCATGACAGAATCCCTTTAAGTCTGGGGTTTTGCGAAACTGTAAATAGACAAACAATTGCTGTTACCCTTCTATACATTGTTATATAGAGTGTCATTAAACAGACATTGTTTTACTTGAACTTAATTTAATTAGTTGTTACTTCAACTTGTTACTTGTTTCAGGAATACAATCATACACAGCGTCACATTTATATAAAATATGCCCAAAGTTAAAACATAAATATGTTGTTTGGCACTATATATATATATATATATATATATATATATATATATATATATATATATATATATATATATATATATATATATATATATATATATATATATATATATATATATATATATATATATGGGGCCCATTTACTTAGCTCGAGTGAAGGAATAGAGGAAAAAAAACTTCGAATTTCGAATGTTTTTTTTGGCTACTTCAACCATCGAATGGGCTACTTCGACCTTCGACTCGAACGTTTCGAACTAAAAATCATTCGACTATTCGACCATTCAATAGTACTGTCTCTTTAAGAAAAAACTTCGAACCCTAGTCGCCACCTAAAAGCTACCGAAGTCAATGTCAACCTATGAGGAAGGTCCCCATAGGCTTTGCTAGCTTTTTTTGGTCAAACAAAAACCGTTCGATCGATGGATTAAAATCCTTCGAATCGAAACGACTCGAAGGATTTAATCGTTCGAACGATTTTTAGTTTGAACGTTCGATCGAACGAATAGCGCTAAATCCTTCGACTTCGATATTCGAAGTCGAAGGATTTAACTTCTACAGTCGAATATCGAGGGTTAATTAACCCTCGATATTCGACCTTAAGTAAATTTGCCCCTAAGTGTGCTAGGGATTATAAATAGAATAAAACAATTCTTACTCCAACAAATCTCCCTGCTACTGTATATCTGCAACAATGCCAGCATATAACTGAGGATACTGGGAAATAAACCAGAGTTCATAAAACTGAGTTCATAAACTGCAGGAGGGTTACAGATTTGAAACCTTTCACATTCTCTCGACCAACTGATTGCCAACAAGGCCTGCAACACTATTAGGGAACACCAAACAGAATCAAGGATGAGCACTGTTACTTTGTAACTATATAAATAATAAAGAAAACAGCAAGTTTATAAACCTTAACAAGAGTACAGTTTAACATCTGTAAAAATATTCAAGACATTCAGAATCTCGTCCTTCTACACTCATATATGTACTTTTATTGATATCAATTAGTATTTATTTAACATTCATCTGGGTCGGGATTTCAAATAGACTATGGCACAAGCTCAGTATACAAAATCCGACATGATCAGCTATTTAAAAAAAACAACAACGTTTCACTGCAATTTTTCACATATAGCTATGATCTTTTTTCTTAATATCCATTCCACAAAAATACATTCAACTTCAGATAAAGACCAGTGTAACTACAAATAACTATCAACTTTAATCTGATTTGGCACAGAAAATAATTACATTGATGAGTAGACATCAGCGACAGCCAAATGAGTTCACTATACTGTATGTTATGTAGATCATAGATGTGGGTAACTACTAATTAACAGTCCACTATGAACAAGAAATAAACACACTGCTATACAAAATTTCCATCCATTACTCATACATAACATTTCTCACTATAAGAAGAGCAACATTAGTGGAAACCTGGCACAGAAGCAGTGTAAATATATTATGTATTGCAAAATGGAGACCATTTCGGAGTCTTTAGCCACTGATGATTGGTTGTTGTAAAGTTATTTCTTGTGCCAATTGGATGAAATCATATTGTATTATGGTAAAACAGCTCTTGCTGGTAAATGCTGGTTGTGGCTAACTCATCCAGTCTTGGAAGAACAAAGTATAAATTTAATATCACACCTGTAATTTATACATAATGGAAAACTATTGGGAAAGGGATGCTCTCCTTTTTGAATACTGTTACAGAGGCTTTCTTTGTCCAATTCAAGGCTGTGATATGACCAAAGTTATTGGCAAAATGATATATACTGTGCAACATGTGATCATCAACTGTATCTCCCCATCCCGCTGGCAAACCATATCTTATGGCATGATCCTTCCATGATTTGCAGACAGTAAAACTGGCCATTGCTGTAACATTACTGGGTGTGTTGTTTTCAACATCTGCTGCCTTACAGACTTTAAAAACTTTGCTTTGGGGGATCCTTTGGCAATATAATTTTCAGTTTCATGAATCTCAAGTAACCATCACATAACTGTGACCCTCACTGGAGATACGTGGGCTGCTGATCCGCTTGTGTTCTCTTTGAAATGACTTTTCTCCCGACCTCTTTTTATCCTCCTCAGTCTCTTGCTTATGCATGGGCAGAGCAAAATAATCTTACCCAAAATCACTATGGTAGGGAGCACAAGAGCCAACACAAAGTTTGGAGGGGTGTAAAATCTGTAGTTGTCTTCTTCGAAAGCTCGTTTCCAGCCATAGATTAAAACATGGAAGGCGCTTATCAGTAAAGCAACGTATCCAAGGGTAGACTTAATAGAAAAAAGAAACATTGGACAGGTTAGTAGAAGGAACAGGGTTACAATGAACATAAACTTGATGTACCTGTGTTTACATATTATCAGGGGCATTGCTGCAATGAACGGCAGCAGCCTACAGGTTACCCAGGGCAGCAAAAAGCTGCCGTTGGTAACTTAAGAGCAGAAATTCCGATTTCTAAATCGGAATTTTGGCTCTTCTGGTGCAGAGAGCGCAATTGCGCAGTCACATTAGTGATGCACCATCCAGAAGTGCCCCTGCATATTATATTACTTATTGTTATTATATTATATAATATTATATTGCACCTACATAAGCAGCAAATAAAAAGTAGTATTATTAAAGGGGTACATTACAGTATAGCATAATACTGCAGCATCCATTTAATATGTTTTCATCAGTTGTTATAATAGCAGATTCTGCTATCAATATATAAAACATGAAATGCAAAGGTATGTAATTCAGCAAGAACTGATGAAAATTATGGCATTGACAAAGATTAAGGATAAGTAAAGGTTAATCACTGGGAGGGTGTTTATCAGTGATTATAATTGCTATCTTGACCCTGGACCAGGGCACCTCTTATCTTAAAAAGGCAGATTCGCATTGTATTATTCTACTGAATACCCAGTAGGTCAGAGTTTATTGGTGTTTGTGGTTAACAATTCTAATAATAATTTGACACCCCTCATATAAGCCTATAATAAAATACATCTGGTATAATGACTAGGAGGTTCTGGAATTTGTTGAGAAATAAGTATACTGGAGATAGTCTGTTTCAACTATATAAAATCTGTATAACACTTTCTCTTGCCCTGCATTAATTAACACGACCACAAGTAGCCTGTAGTTCTGAAGAAGAGAAATTCTGCTCGTAAAGGGTGCTTTGAAACCCTTGTAATGTATCAGCTGGGGCAAGCAAAACACCACTGACATGGCATCAGTACTGGGCTAATGCTTTAAATGCCCCACATATTGGAGTTTCAGCCCTCACACTCTAACAACCACGACTGATGCTGCAGGAAGTCTAATATATACATATCTAGTGGTGTAAGTATTCTGTTAGAATGCTCACACATATATGATTGCAGAGACCAGGAGGGTTTGAGACATATTTTTCCTCAGGCAGTCTCCCTTTAGGTGATCCTCAGTGAGCTCTTGTTGATTATTTCCCTTTTCAAGTAGTTTGATGTCAGCGCAATATACTGTTTGTCCATTAGGGCACATTGTTGAAGAATATAAAAGGGAGAGCACATATGAGCTTAGAGCTCTTCTCCTGTTTCCCACGATGAGTAGGTGTCAGGGCTGATTAGGGAAAGTTTAGTTTAGTGATAGTAGATCTGTTATAGTTCCTCAAGGAGTGAAATGGAGCAGTATATTATTTAGTGAGCAGCTGTACTTTCCAACAAGGAGGTAAGATGGGGGTAGCACCCTTGCGGTGACATAGCTGCCACCCAGGGACTTGAGTGGGTGAGCTTAGGAGTATGGAGAGCTGCCAGAGACAAGATACCCTGTGATATTTACAGGGCTCGGAGTCGGAATGGATCACCAAGACAGGCTGTACTACTGCCCTGGAGGGAACTTATCCTAAATATTTCAAAGTGAGAAGGTTTTCCATCGATTGATACAAACATATATGGACTCCATTGCTTGGAAATTGTCATACTGAGTGATTGCCTGTCGTCAATAAAGAATTTCATTTGTTTGAAGAAACATCTGGCTGCAGTTATTGCCAAGTTGGGTAGCCAGTGCTCAGAAATTAACTAGGCATCCACCTGAGTTAGAACTGCTAAGGTAACATAACACCTTGCTGGGAGTTGACCACTAGCCAAAGGGTCCCAGGTACACTGGCAGCAGGTCACACTCTTATGGACACCCAAAGATGTGCAACATGAAATAGCAAACATATCCAATGTAAGTGAGACTAGACTGCTGCCCTTTTTCTCTTGTTGGCTCCCTGTATGTGAATAATATACAAAATGTACCAAATAGCTGTGAGTTATATCCTCTTCATTTTTAACAGCAAAGGCTGACATTTACCAAAACAGAGTAAAGGCATGCTCTGGACAACTAGTCATATCATGTATAAATAGATATGAAGAAGAAAACATATAAGCTTATGATTCAATGATATTAACACACAATCTCTCTGAAATGATCTTGTTATTTTTTAATTTATGATTTCAGCAGATCATTTTAAGATACTTATTCACTTTAAGGGCATTGTCACCCATGAGTTGGACAATTTTCAAAGGGTGAAAAAATGGCCAGTGTGAGTTACCCTAAGAACTGTGTCAGCACTAGTTGTGTAGTAGCATTAAGGGCACAAACAGCATTTGATACCTGTGAGGAGGTTGATTTTCCCCAGGTGATAAAATGGAAAAGGCCAAACTGCACCAGTACTTACAATAGACTCAAGACAGGCAGACGGCACTTCTGGAAAGGATTTATTGGGGTTACTGCTGCAGAACCTAACGCGTTTCGGGAGTAAATCCCTTAATCATAACGCGTTAGGTTCTGCAGCAGTAACCCCAATAAATCCTTTCCAGAAGTGCCGTCTGCCTGTCTTGAGTCTATTGGAAGTTAGCAGTGGGAACACTGTTTGACGGAGCACCTGGTTGGGAATACGCGGTGAGCAGTAGTGGTCCATCTCTTTTGTTCTGCACCAGTACTTAGTTGCACAGTGAAAGTAATTTGATGTTTCTGTATACTGTATCTGTAGGTCTAAGAAATGTGAACTGAAAAAGTTCTGAAGTGCTTGCAAAAAAAGTATATATAGGTATGGGATCTGTTATCCTGAAACCCAATATCCAGAGAGCTCGGAATTACGGACAAGCCCTCTCCCATAGACTCCATTTTATCTAAATAATCCAAATTGTAAAAAATGATTTCCTTTTTCTCTGTAATAATAAAACAGTGCCTTGGACTTTGTCCAAACTAAGATATAATTAATCCTTATTTGAAGCAAAAACAGCCTTTTGGTTTATTTAATGTTTAAATTATTTCCTAGTAGACTTAAGGTATGAAGATCCAAATTACAGAAAAATCTGTTATCTGGAATACCCCAGGTCCCGAGCATTCTGGATAACAGGTCCCATACCTGTATTTGGTTTAGTAGCATTGGAAGATGTCATATTTCAGTCATTAAAAATGAGGGTGTATAAGGAAACACAGTATTCAAATAGAATAAGAAAGATAACATAACTAGGGCTGGTGGTGACACTGGAATACAATATAATTAATTGTTAGTAAATCTTTGGCTTTAATCCAGCCAAATCCTGACTCTATGCAAAATGTTACATATTACTTATTTCTCCTCACTTGAAAAACAAAATACATGAAGCACAATACCCTATACATAAATCAGGTACATCCAACTTGTACCCCTCCACCAAATTTGCCATTATATGGACTCCTTGGGTTTCTTAAAGAAGCATGAACCCCATTATGTAGCTCTTCAGAATCACATTGCTTATGAATTGCCTCAATTTGTACACTGCCCTAAAAACCAGTACGTTATATGTGCAGATTTCCTTTTGATACCCCTTAGCTTCTTGTGTCACGTTGCATGCACTTCTGCATTCCTTTGCTTGTAAATCCTAACACCTAATAAAAAAATTTAAACTGCAGCTCACAAGCAAAACTAGAACTGAAATTACGATTAATTTACCTTCACATACAGTGTATAGCATAAATGAACACCTTTGGAGGTCAATAAAGAATGAAAAATGAAAAAGAAGCAAAAGAACAATATGAACTGAGATCAACTGAGATTTGTTAGAAGCGATTTCCCCCCAAATATTCTCTGGCAAAGTATGATTTTGTGAAAACAAGGGGAAAATATATCATTTGTAACAATGGATTTACCTGAATGAAGCTAAATTCTCTCCAGTTTAAGGCATTGTTGACAGATGGAATGGAGGTCACTGCTAGCAGAGAGAGCAGTCCCAGGCTCATTATTCCAAAGGAGATATACATTTCAATTCTCCACACTTCTTCCTCATTCCATGAATTTTCAACATTTGCATGAACCTATTGGATACAATTTTCATTAAAACCAACAAAAAAACAAACTAAATTCATTCCATTAATACTCTAGGATTGCTTTACATAGAACTGTACTTTCGCTTCACCATAATTTTGGATCTCTTAAATTACCCCAGATAAGTTAATTAGTACTGCAAGATATGTAACTGGACCATCTGTGCTAGAACACCGCCTATATGAGTAGTAAACAATGGGGGGGGGCTTAAATTTATATTAGTTTATCCCAATACAATATAGACGTGTAGTTTTTACTCATCAAACGCAGTTTCAATGTAATTGGTTGCTATTGGCGATTCTGAAGCTCTAAATAAAAGAAGCCCTGGAGGTATGTATGTAACTCAGCATTATTTTCAGTTAGGGATGCACCGAATCCACTATTTGGGATTCGGCAGAATTCTCTGTGAAAGCTTCGGCCGAATACCAAACCGATTCCGAATCCTAATTTGTATATGCAAATTAGGGTCAGGAAAGGAAAAAGTGGAAAAAATTCTTCTTTTGTGACGAAAAGTCACGTGATTTCCTAACCTCCCCTAATTTACATATTCGGTTCGGCCAGCCACAAGGATTCGGCGAATCCAAATCCTGCTGAAAAAGGCCGAATCCCGAACCGAATCCTGGATTCGGTGCATCCCTATTTTCAGTATATGCAGTAAATAGGATTAGTGCAAACAGAATGACATAATCTGGAGGCAGTGTATTCAGCCTTGCACAGATGATGCAGGGTTCCATCTTAAATACTATATACAGGTATGGGATTTGTTATCCAAAAAAACATTATCCAGAAAGCTCCAAATTACAGAAAGGCTGTCTCCCATAGACTTCATTATCATCAAATAATCCGAATATTTTAAAATTATTCCCTTTTTTTCTTTATTAATGAAACAGTACCTTATACTTGATCCAAACTAAGATATAATTATTTGGAAGCAGAACCAGCCTATTGGGTTTATTTAATGTTTACATGATTTTCTAATAGACTTAACGTATGAAGATCCAAATTACAGAAAGATCCGTTATCTGGAAAACCCAAGGTCCAGAGCATTCTGGATAAAAGGCCGCATACCTGTACCTGTGTATATACTGTACCCCTCATATTTTTCCAGTTTCCCTGAACCTTGCATTATGTGATGCGTTCAGTCTAATTAAAGACACAAAATTAAATATACAAAAGATTACCTGTTGATAGGCCATATTAAGAAACAAATAACGTTCCGACCTTCTCATTGGCAAACACATACTGTATACAACGTGAACACATGCGAAAAAGAAGCTTAGCAAGCCCAGTTGTTTTCTACACTCCAGCCAACTCTCCAACCATGGAGGAAACCGTCTGTACTTTGTACCATAGTAGAGCTGGTACGCTGCGGCCAGAAGACCGGCTAGGTAAACCAGAGACAGAAGGGTGATCGCAACTATTGGCAAAGTCTTGTTCACAATTTCAATGGGAATCTTGTAGAAGTCACTCTGTTGATTCCTGACGTATGGGTGGATAATATCACGAATAAAAGTGTAAATGAAGAAAAAAGTAGCAAGGCTTATCGATATTACTACAGGGCCTTTCCAAGGTGTGAATAGGCGCAAAGGGATGTTTTCAATCTCTCTTGATGAAGACAATGTTCCCAAGTCAATCGGAATGAAGCTCATCTTGCGAGCTAGTTCAATGACTTGTTGACGAGCTTGGACATTATTGCTGCAAATATACACCTGCAATCCCCAAATCAATGTGATTAGCAATATACAAAAACAATAAATTAACAATAAACTCACACTCAGTCAACTCACAATGTGGATTTTCATGACCACTTTACAGAGATGCTAAAGCATACCCAAAGGTAATGATGGTCTTCTTTGGGCCAAACTGAGTGCTTTTTATTTACAGTAGTTTTTTAAGAACTATACAAAATGTAAAGTCTGCACTTGGTTGTCATATTTCTAGCCACAGTATTAAACTACTCTCTTGTCATCATTAAAGGGGACCAGTCACCAAAAAAATATTCAAAATCCTATTTTATCACATTAGTCAAGCAAAATGAACTTTAATTACACTGTATAAATTATTTGTATCTTGTTTCCTTCAGTCTGGGAATTTACAATTACAGCAAGCAGGCAGGAGCCATTTTGTGGACACTGTTATTAAGACAAACCTTGCATCATCTCAGAATCTTGTTTGTGCACCAGAATGGGGGACCTGATGTCCATCCCCATGCCCTGGCTACACAATTAAACGGTGAAGAGAACGGGGGGAATGTGTGGAGAGCAGTGACATCTAGGAAGTGCTGAATGGAAAGTGAAAGCAATTGTCTGCCCTGCCTCTATGCCTAAGGCATAAAGGAGGGACAGACAATATTTGATTGACAGCTGAGATTTTTAAATGAGCTTACAACAGCTGAATGCTTTAATAAAAAATAGAAATTGGATTTCATGTTTAATTTGAAAAGGACTTTTATTATACAGCTTTTTTATGTCTAGGTGACCGGTTCACTTTAACCTCTGAATCAAAACAGGAGTTAAAATTTCAAGCTGTAAAAAAATGTAGACAAGAAAGGTAAATAATCTACACCCAAAGTCCTTGGTTAAAGGTATGACTTTATAGGAAAATAGAAACCAAATCTTACCTGGCTGCTGGCATCTTTAGGACCAAGTTGTAGTGCCCATGCTGAGATAACGTTAAACCCTTTCACTACATGGCAATCTGGAAACAATGAAGACAGGTATTCTGCATTCGATTCTGGGTATTGATCCACCCGCATGTTATTGCTGACGTCAACTAGTATTTTTCCAGAGAGCAGATGTTTTACATCCCATAAGGAAGAATAATGTTCTCTGTGTATTGCAATAAATATAATATTTGCCTTCATAATTGCATCCTCATGGTGTGTTACATCGACGACATGAGGGAAGAAGTCTGATGCATATTTTGGTTCTCTGCTTCCAATGACCACATGGTACCCACACCTTATGAGCCTTATTGTCAGGGACTTTGCAAAATCTCCACTTCCTAAGATCCCAATACTGGTCTTGTCTTCCTTTACCCCATTTGTGCCATTTTGCAGAAAGGATTCAGTTATACTGTTTGGACTGCCCATCATTGTGATTGCTTCCATGCTCCACAGAATGCTGTCTTTATCTTACAGATAAAAAAAGAAAAGAAAAATCAGGGGGACTAAAAAGAATCCAGGAAAGAAAGAATTACAGCAAATCCCAGAATATACACAATAAAGCAATTATTCATTATTTGGAGATAGGATAAGTCTAAAGACTCTGCTAGATGAGCATTTAAATGTGCCAGCATAAGAAAAATATACAAAAGTATAAATAGGAAAGCGAGTCGGATTTTGAGTTGCTGAGTGGGGAGTGGCAAGGAGCAGGCAGATGGGTTTGCTTTGGACACTCTTCTGTGTTGGCCCAGCTTTGGCTAGGGACTTTGTTACTAGTGATAGCAGTAATGTAATTTACATTGCCGTGACCATGTATGCAAGGATAAAAATTGTAGACCTGTGAAAGCGAGACCATATACACATACAAATGAGATTGGCATATTAAAGGAGTTGTTCATTTTTAAAGTATCTTTTAGTATGAAGTAGAGAGTAATATTCCAAGACAATTTGCAATTATTTTAGTATTTGGGGTTTTTGAGTTATTTAGCTTCTTGTATGGAAACTTATGAACTTATGAACTGGACAAAAGGTTTATTTCTCAATAAAGTGGCTGGGAAAAAGTATTTGCACTTTTATGACAATACATGGCCTATGGTACCCTGTGAGTGTTTATAACAAAGAGCACAATTAACAAACTGTCACTTCAAATGCGACATGTATTTGATGAATGTTTCATAGTGGATGAACATGTTGCGTGTCTTATAAACTGCTGTTTGCATCAATGAAATAAGATCACATGTCGCAAGGGACAGCCAAAAGTAACTAAGCTATTTACATATGGGAAGGTAGAGTGCATAGGCAGAGGGTAATGTTTTGGTTTGGAGAGGCTAAATTTGACCATATACTGGCTAACTTAAAGGGAACCAGTCACCCTGAATGTCTTTTACCTCACCAGAGGGGTGGGCTAATAGAGCTTGCACGCCGGTTGGGTTAAACAGTAAGTTTTTTTTTCAAAATATATTGTGTATTGGATCCTGGCACATTATACTCAGTGGGAGACAGTGGGTCCTGGCACATTATACTCAGTGGGGACCAGTGGGCCTGGCATTTATACTCAGTGGGAGACAGTGGGTCTGGCACATTATACTTAGTGGGAGACAGTGGGTCCTGGCACATTATACTCAGTGGGAGACAGTGGGTCCTGGCACATTATACTCAGTGGGTGACAGTGGGTCCTGGCACATTATACTCAGTGGGAGACAGTGGGTCCTGGCACATTATACTCAGTGGGAGACAGTGGGTCCTGGCACATTATACTTAGTGGGAGACAGTGGGTCCTGGCACATTATACTCAGTGGGTGACAGTGGGTCCTGGCACATTATACTCAGTGGGTGACAGTGGGTCCTGGCACATTATACTCAGTGGGAGACAGTGGGTCCTGGCACATTTTACTCAGTGGGAGACAGTGGGTCCTGGCACATTATACACAGTGAGTCTTGGCACATTATACTTAGTGGGAGACAGTGGGTTCTGGCATTGTTAGCATTCTGTTCCATGGAAAATATCACTTAAATATTGATTTAGGAGAAAATGTATATTGTTATATTTAACAAATAACTATTTCTTATGTAACCTTAACATAATAAATATCTGAATAAAAAGCATGACATAAGAGGGTGATATAGACAAGCTGTTTATTGACAGTGTCTTGAGATCTACTGATCACCAACTAAAGGTCTACTGGTAGATCCCGATCTACCTTTGGGGCACCCCTGAGTTAAGTGATAACATTCAGTAAGGCAGCATGGAGATAAAACAGATTACAAAGGGCAACCAAGGGCCAGTGGCTGGATACCTAAGCAGCTCGGTGGCATTCAAGGCAGGGTTTAGCTGGTGCCCTGAGAGGGCATTATGCTGTATGGACATTGGAGGACAGGGGTCACCTGATACCCAAAGTGGAATTATAAATAATGAACGCTCACCTCAGTTCATTGCAGGATTATCTTTTGCAGCTAAACAGAAGGAATACACTGCAATGACACTGCTGTTGAAGCCTTTCATGCGCTCTGCAAGCGGGATGCAGGGACAGCCAGTATCAAATGTCTCTTTCATCTCTCATCTCCCTCTCATCGCCGAGTGCAGTGTGAGCCAGGAAGAGGAAGCAGCGTGGAGCAGGGAGGTTGGAAGATGAAGAGGAGGAGGTGGCTGAGGAGAGCCCAGCTTCCACATCAAGTCTGGCTCTGTTATCCTCTGCATGTCTCGCCCACAAGAGTGCAGCAAAGGCATCAGTTGCACAGTAAAAGCCAAATGCAAGAGCAGTGTCTGTCACTAGAAACAACAGAGACAGATGTCTGCCCATCCCTACCCCAAAGAAGCAATGCATTAGAAAAAGATAATAATAATTACAATGGCCACAGAGCACACAATGCCCCGTCTGCTTCTTGTCTTCCCTCCAGTTTAACGTGACAACATTGCCATGGCAACTGAGCAAGCTGTCAGTGAGGAGCAGAATGTTGCCCATTCTTCAACCCTCATTTAGCTGTTGTAACACCTATTCTAACTTTCCTTTTAAATATTATTGTACAAGTTACAGTCAGGTGCAAACACTATAATCTCTGGGGTCCAATTCTGTGCTATCTCCTCACATGGCCTTCTCCTGCACTCACTAATCGTCCCAATAGCCCAATGCTTTTTGGGCTTTTCACAAAACAATCTGCAAGTGGCAGTCTAGTCTAAATGCACAAATCGTACCAGACACCACTTCAGTGCATCTTACAAGGAAACCCACAGGGAGGTAGAAAGAGTGGTCAAAGGCGGAGTCCCTAGTAGAGTCTAGAAATCAACATCTTTCTGCCTAAATGCCTATCCTGCGTGTAATGTGGAAAGCAAGCTGCAGAGGCCAATCTATTTTCATCAGTAACGCTGACCTGGATGGTGCAATCCTTTCACAAGCTGCTTACAAATAAAAACAATACTCTAGACCAGTGATCCCCAACCAGTGGCTCAGTCATGATCAACATGTTGCTCTCCAAACCCTTGGATGTTGCTCCTAGTGGCCTCAAAGCAGGTGCTTATTTTTCAATCCCTGGTTTGAAGTAAAGCTTTAGTTTCATAAAAAACATGTTTACTCCTAAACAGAGCCTCCTGTGGGCTGCCAGTTTACATAGGGGGCTACCAATAGCCAATTACAGCCCATACTTGGCAACCCTGGGAACTTATAGGTGAACAACCCCCTTTAAAACTGCCAGTTCAATAAACTGAGTGTAATCCTTTGGGGATCTGTGCTGAATCAATACAGTCTTCCAATTTTCTCTGGACTAAATGGAATATATAGAAAGTCAAAAATACAGTATATTACATTTATTCTTTTAGTATCCTGGCAGACAGCTGTGAACAGAGCACAAACAAACTTCATCCAGCAAAAATTAAAAAAGTCAAACCAATTAACTGACAATATTAAAACCTCTCTAATGATTATTGATCACCCTCACAAGATGAAATATTCTCTTTTTCTTATAGAGGTAAGGTGGCAGCCCAAAATGTACATTATCTTTACTATATTGCATTATTTGCTGCTATTGTAACCCAGGAGATTTGGAATTACCTGTTACGAAGTCTACACAGCTCTGGTGACACCAGATCAAGCAATGGACAACTGCAGATTTCCCCAATGTTTATAAATAACCTCCACTGGTGTATTTGTGACTCTCCAGTCTGGATGGATACTGCCATTATAGCTCCCCAATCTATATGGCTGATACTGTCCTTGCCACACTCCCTATTCAAACGTGGAGTGATTTGACCAATCAATTTTGTGCTGCCTTGAATGTGGAAAAGGGACATACATTTCAAAAGTACCTTTACCCTGGGGCACTCAGGTTGATTAAGGTTAAAACTATACCCCTGAACAATGTAGGTCTTTATAAAAGTGTATTACATAAAACAGCTCATAGGTAAAACCCTACTTCACATAAATAAAAAAAAATTCACAATAATATACTTTTTTAGTTGTATTAGGTAATCATAAATAGAAAACTGCCATTTTAAGAAATAAGGGCCACCCCCTGGGATACCAAGATGAACTGTGCATACAAACAAACCTAATATGTTAGGTCACAAGAGTCAATAAAATTACAAGGTTCTGTGTTTTACTTCCCCACTTCTTCCTGTTACAGGCAGAGCTGCAGTATTTCTGCTCAGGTGATTTCTGAGGCAGCACAGAGGCAGAGAACAAAAATGTGGTTCAAGTGAAAAGATGTAAACAGGCAATATTTACTGATATGTGTATTCCAGTTTGGTAAGATTCTTTAATATGCCACTTAATATGATATAAACTATCTTTTGCTTTAGTGTTTATTTGGGGGGTTAATGATCAGTAAGCAAGGAAAAATTGCAGTTCATTTAAAAATATACCTTTAAGACAAAATTCCCTTAAAGGCTTATATAAGCAGATGTGTTGGCCACCATATTTTTATTTATATTTATATTATTGGCAGTTGCTGGCCAGGTGGCGAGTAGCACTCCAGGGAAATCTGAGGCAGCTGTTGGAATTCTTGCCAAAATTATTTGCATTTACATTTGTTTTGTTGGAAGCTTTCCACAGCAGATCTCTGCTCCATATGTTCCACAAATAAAGCAGCTTATGCTGGTGTTCTTCTACACTAGAATCATTACACTTCATTTATAGAGTTTGATTAATCTTTCATTTCCGTGACTTGAGGAAATGTATCTTACAACTGAGTTGTGATATTAAATATTGTGGTGAGGTCACTACTAGGATACCTGGGAAAGTCAAGGATGGAGCTTATTTATGCCCCAGGTTCTTAAAACAGAGTGGTTCCGGGACTGCTAGTCCAACCGGGGTGTTTTGAGTTGTCCTAACGCTTCTCAGGTGGTTAATTAAAAAGGCAGCTCAAGCCAGAGTGTGGAGCTCCAGTCTGAGGAAAAGACACAGGAAAGCTGCCAGTGTGAGCTCACTGAGGGGATTGAAATCACAACAAGGTTTGGGATTTTGTATTTTCCTGAATGTTCTATGTTTTGGGGAGAAAGGCGGTAGGCCTCCTCCTGATTAGTTAGGAAACTGACCTGTGTTAAGGTGGCCATAGACTCCAAGATCCGCTCGTTTGGCAACATCGCCAAACGAGCGGATCTTTCCCCGATATGCCACTAAACTGCGTGGCTATATCGGGGGTAATTCGAACGTTCGGCCGTATGGCCGAACGATCGAATTACGATGCGCCAAGCGGCTCCGACGGGTCGGTCGGGTAAAAATCCAACCTTCCCGATCGATATCGTGGCCAGATATCGATCGGGAAGACCCGTCGGAAGCCCCCATACACGGGCAGATAAGCTGTCAAATCGGTCCAAACGACCGATATCGGCAGCTTTATCTGCCCGTGTATGGCCACCTTTAGTTAGAAGCCCATTAAGTGGCAAGGATTTTATTTTAAACTGTCTATTTTGTTTTGTTTGCTGCAAGTAAAAATAAATTGCCAAAAAGAGTCTCATGAGTTGTGATTGTGCTGTGGGCTGTTTAACCCTAGAAAACTGATCCCAGCTACCTAAACCCTTACAATATATATAGCTTTTCTTTCTAGAATATCTTTCCTGCTATTTTCATATGTAAATGTGAGGCATACTCTGTGCTCGACAGAGAGTAGGAATTTGTATTCAGGAGAAAGAAAAAAGGCTGGTCTGATGTTCCTCTGGTCAGAAAAAACATGAGAAACCTCAGATAACGTCTGACATCTTTCCTAACCAGAACATCAGAGTAGCCCTCTCTTTCTCCTGATGACTACTTCATGATCAGAAACCAACCAGCAGGTGGCGATTTTGTAACAAAATGTATTCATATTAACAGTCCGTGTATCCCTTAATATCTTGGAGTTAAAAAAAAACAAATAATAAATTTGTAAATCACAATAGTGCTTAGAATAGCACTTTCATCAATTTTACATTCATTTATTTTAAAAGTTGACTTATTCTTTAAATATCAATCTTCTGACAGCTGTTGGTGGAGGTTCTAGTTTAGGCTAGAGGGTTGCAGGTTGGACATTCTTTTTTTTTTTTCTGCCTCAACCTGTGGCACTTACCTTCCTGGGACCTCCTGAACTCTAACACCGGCCCACCTTGGACTATTCTATTTTTTAAGGCTTTCCACGTGGTGGATGTCTATTCACAACGCTTCTCAATTCCCTAATTATATTGCTTTATACATGAGCCTTCAAGATTAAATTGAAGGCATTAAGGAACTCCTGCATGGAATAATTGAGCCCCCACCAACTATCTTTTTCTTTTCTGCCATTAATCTGAAAGTCAGTACAGTATGTTGAATTTAAGATGACTGAATATCCCCACTGTGCCATATGTATACTATAACACTTGCAAAGACATACTTTTTCTGATATGGTTTTCTGCACTCATTAATTTAAGAATAAACAATTCACTTTTTGTCCCCTTTAGCTTCAGTCTGCTGATACACATTACATCGAGGCAAAGCACACCAACCACACATACAATTATGTTGATGATTTGTCATTTAAACTACAGTCCTATGAAAGAAGAATGTCCTGTTCTGTGACTGTAAATATGTGCTTTCTGTGTTAGGTTGAACACAAAAAAAAGTTTGAGCATGGGTTACCATGTAGCATTTAAAGGCAGGTACAATGGCACTGTTAAAGTGGACCTGTCACCCAGATACACAAATCTGTATAATAAAAGTCCTTTTCAAATTATACATGAAATCCAATTTCTATTTTTTACTAAAGCATTCATAGCAGTTGTAAGCTCATTTAAAAGTACCAGCTGTCAATCAAATTTTGTCTGCCCCTCCTCTATGCCAATGGCATAGAGGCAGGGCAGACAATTACTTTCACTTTCCATTCAGCACTTCCTAGATGTCACTGCTCTCCCCACATTCCCCTTCTCCCTTCACTGTTTAATTGTGTAGTCAGGGCATGGGGATGGACATTGGGGCCCCCATTCTGGTGCACAAACAAGATTCTGAGATGACACAAGGCTTGTCCACAGAATGGCTCCTGCCTGCTTGCTATAATTTTGAGTTCTCAGACTGAAGGAAACAAGAATCAAATAATTTATATAGTGTAAATAAAGTTCATAATATTTATTTTGGGTGAAGGGTCCCCTTTAAGTAGTTGTTTTTCAATATATTAACCCTTCCTCAACAATCTGATGAGAATAATTAATCTTCTGGCATTAAATCCTAATTGGCCAAATCCTTCATAAAACATTTGGCTGAATACTGAACTGAATCTGAACCTTAATTTGCATATGCAAATTAGGTCTACAAAGGGTTAAAGAAAATTGACTGGTAAAAGAATTTTGACTGCCTTGTTTGTATTATGTAAAGTCACTTGGCTTTAAGGATTCAGATTTGATTTGACAAGGCACCTGGATTAGGCTGAATCTTGCTGAAAGAGGCTAAATCCTGAACCGAACTGTGGATTTGAGACCCTGATTCAGTTCCCCGTGGCAACTTCTTGTGACCCTGGACAAGGCACTTCATTTCCTTGAGTCCCAGCATACTTGATGTGCATATAATGGTTGCCTTGCTTGCTTTAAAGAACTTTTGAGTTCTATGGGAGAAAATCACTATATAAAAATAATTTCCATTTCTGGTTGTATTGCATCAACATGCAGTTGTGGCCCTCATCTGACCGGATTTTCAATCCTTCTGCCCTATAGGCTAAATTGTCGCCTTGTTAGTGTGTGCATGAAGGTCTTCAAACACTCTAGTGCTAGAGAACAAGTAATATCTGTACAGTGTACCCAGTATTCGAAAACTAACTGTACTGTGTACTGACATCTCAACAAAAAAACGTGGGACAAAAGAGTAAAGCGGATGGATAGTACAACTAATCACCAGCACTAACTTTATTTATTTATCAATTTGTATCATGTGCCATACAGTACATTATAATACAGTGATAATAATACAGTGATTGTGAAGTATCCTGCGGCTGATTTTTCATATTTTTGTTTAATGCTTTTATTCAAAGTTTTCAGAGGATTATGGTAAAAAATTATTTGTTTTCTGCAAACGTATAATTTGTCAAGTGCGAGAATGATTGCATCATCAATGAACAAATATGCAACCACGAGGCATACAAGAACTTATTGTTAAATGCTAGAGTGGAAGGTGGGCTAGATTTAAAGACTAATATCAGGTTTTACTCAAGGAAACTCACATTTAAATTCACTTAAAATATGAAAAAAATGGTTAGAAGGAGGGAGAATTGTATGTATATGTGTATAGAGCAGAAAGTGGCTCGGACTCACAGCTCTTACGAAAAGAATAGTAGTGTTTATTGGTCAAAAAGTAGTAAACACTACTATTATTTTCGTAAGGCCTGTGAGATCGAGCCTCTTTCTTTTCAGCATTTACCCTTTTGGGCCTTTTTGTACCCAGGCAACGTATACAGTTGCCGGCAAACAGCTACATACATATACAGTATATCCATAATGCTTGGGAGCAGGGGTTTTCCATAATGTGAATCACTATACCATAAGTCAAACATTGAAACATTAATTAAACCCAACAGGATTGTTTTTACATCCAATAATACATTTTACATACCTGGATTTCACGGTTTCCTTGAGTTACATTTTGTTCCCCCAGAATTTACACCATTTCCATTCCATCCCCTTGGGAAATGTACAGTATGTATTAGTTGTGAGCTGTTTGTATTTCCCCACATACTTAGAGCAACAGAAAAGTAAGGCAAATCTCTCCTACATTGCCTAGTAAAGGGTTTTAAATGTATTTTTGTACAGTGCATACCAACCCACTTCCAGTTTGACACTGATAAGTAAATGTTTGAAACTCTGTACAGTATTTAATATGGCTCTGCATGAATGGGCATATTTACATATTCACCAGGACAGTTTTCCGGATTGCTTTAATGGCTAATGGCCCTTGCGTTAATTTTATTACATTAGATTTGAAAACAGCACACCGCAGAAATGATAAAAACACAGTATAGATAACAAATAGCGCCATAACTGCTGCAAACCAATAAGTTACAGTTCTAATGCAGTGTGATAGTTTAACAGATCATCTGGCACCTATGTGCACTTGCCCATCTCCCAGTTGCCTTTCGTGTGGAAGAATGGCGTGACCCCAGCTATACTTGTATTGCAGCTGAGCAGAGAGGTGTAGAGCATCTCTGTTCTTCTGTAGCTGTTAATGAAAAAGATTATTAATAATAATAATTATAATAAAGGTACTAGAGGTGTAGACCATCTCTTCTTAGTGGCTTCTTCTGTAGCTGTTAATGAAAAAGATTATTATTAATAATAATTATAATAAAGGTACTTATGCAACCAGGTCCCTGTATACGCTGTAATCCCACTTAAGCAATACTTACTTGCCATCAATTACATTTATTTATGGAATATTTTATCAAGTACCTGTAAATTTCCCAGAAGAGAAAATGTATTAGCCCTTTACTTTACTTCTTCTACAGTTTTGACTAGCAGTATAATTCGAAAAAAGGGTTTACCTTCAATACAGCAGGGGGCACTGTGCTACTGCCACAGAAAAGCTCTTTTAAGATAAGGATGCAATAGCCTTTTTCACTGCTTAAAGAGATACTAATAGGTAAAATAAACTTTTTTTTTATATGTAAAAAATTCACTGTTTTTAGATTTTAAATGTAACTTCTAACAATAAAGTGTAACTTTTAAAGGACAAGGAAAGGCAAAAAAATCCCATTTTTACTTTCTTTAATGAAAAAGAAACCTATCTCCAAAATACTTTAATTAAAAAATGTGTACCATTTTAATAAGAAACCTGACTGTATGCAGTGAAATTCCCCCTTCATTTCCTGCTGTGGATAGGAATTGTCAGACGATGCCTAAAGGTGGCCATAGATGAAAATATCCGCTTGTTTGGCGACATTGTCAAACGACAATCTTTCCCTGATATGCCACTAAGGGCATGGCTATATCAGGGGTAATCTGAACGTTCGGCCCCATGGCTGAACAATCAGATTATGATGAGAGCGCAATGAGATCGGTCGGGACAAAATCAAACCTGTCCGATCGACCAAACGACTGATCTCCGCCGGGCGAAAAATGTTGTGACTCTCCACACACGGTACGAAAATCGTACGAATCCTCTATTCGTTCGATAGGATCTTTGCGTCTATGGCCACCTTTACTGCTGGGCAGGGAAACAATCATACTTATGAACAGCAGGGGGAGCCCCCACTTACTTCCCAGCCGTGCAGAACTCAAGCTTTGTTTTTTTTCCCTGTGCCACACCTGATGAACTTGCTCAGAAGTTTTTTTTGGTAATGTAACTTTATTAGCAAGTATGTGTACATGTAATCCTGCTCACTCATATGCATAATACCACTCATACATGTAATTCCACTCACTCATGCATAATCCCACTCACTCATATGCAGGGCCGGAACTAGGGGTAGGCAGAGTAGGCACGTGCAAAGGTGGAGGGGCGCCAGGCACGTACTTACTCCTACCCTAGTCCGGTCCCTTCTCTGCCGGGTCCCGAACGCCCACTTGTTCTCATTTATGCACGATAGTGTGTTTTTTCATGCATGCGTGCATGTGTGCATCCAGGAGGCTCAGCAGCTGGGCAGGCTGCCTAGAGCGCCTGCCCGTTTTGGCCCAGCTCTGCTCATATGCATAATCCCACTCATACCTGTAATCCCACTCACTCATACATGTATGAGTGGAATTATGCATATGAGTGGGATTATGCATGTGAGTGGGTGGGATTATGCAGATGAGTGAGCAGGATTATGCATGAGTGAGTCGGATTATGGTGGATTATACATGAGTGAGTGGGATTATGCATGAGTGAGTGGGATTATTCATGAGTGAGCAGGACTATGAATGAGTGAGTAGGATTATGCATGAGTGAGCAGGATTATGTTGGATCATACATGAGTGAGTGGAATTATGCATGAGTGGGGGGGATTCATTGGGAGGATGCAGGGGAGGACAAAAGTGTAAAAAACATGGTGGATGCTGGGCCTATGTAGGTGTAAAATAGGCTGAAAAACATTTTCCATTAGTTCATACCTCCCAACAGTTATTTTTTTCAATGGGCAGTTCCGATTTTGACAGCTCAGCCTGCAGTCCCGGGTTTGTTACTTAAATGTCCCAACTTTCTCTTTAATTTCCCGCACTGAACAACCAGAAAAAGATAAAAGGTTTCTAACTTAACTGGCTTTTGGCAGATAGCCCAGAATAGATACTTAGATAGTTTAAGAAAAGGGGGTCTCTTGGGACTCACATCTTAAAGGGCAATTCACCTGCATCAGCAAAACTGTAATAACACATAAAAACCACAGAAATGTGTTAACTTTCATAACCTGGCAATTTTGTAAAATGAACATGGTAATTAGGGGATCAAAAATTCTTTCCTGTAATTGTTGCTCCAACTGTCAAAAGGGAGATATTGTGTACCACCCACGTAAGGGTGACCCCATTAAGATCAGGGAATATTACACTTGTACATCTACTTTTGTAGTGTATATTGTTAAATGCCCTTGCGGGTATTTATACGTGGGGCAGACTACCCGCATGATCAGAGATAGGATACGGGAACATAAATCCGCGATAAGATTAAAGAAAACAGATCAGGCGGTTGCAAGCCACTTTGTGGAAAAAGACCATGGGGTGCAACAATTAAGGTTCCAAGTTATAGATAATGTGCCCAAACTTCAACGGGGAGGGGATAGAAATAAGGAACTGCTAATTAAAGAAGCATGGTGGATACGCTGCTTAGAAACTATGGAGCCCCATGGCCTTAACCGAGAATATGATCTTCATTCTATATTCCGCTAAGTATGTTTTTAGCTGGATTTTTCTTTGTTTTTAATATTACAGATATTTGAACAAGGAGGCTCCACCGACAAAATGTAGATATGATTAAACCTTTTGATCTGTAGTTTCTGATGTATTTAAGGATTGAGCCACAAGATGGCGCTATACAAGGTAATATAAAAATGTGTAACCATGTGTGAAACATTAACTTGATAAAGGGCCATGTGGCTTGAAACGTTGTTGCATTTGTTCAGATGATAAAGCCATGAAGTAATAATAAAAGGCTTTTTTAAACAATTTCCAAGACTACGATTTTGGGATACTACGTTTTACTGTGTATCGATATTATTCTGAAAGACAAAACTATAGAAATGGCAAAATATGTTAGGTGTTAAGAACAGTGATGAAAATCATAGAGACACACCTGCAGATCATTTCTACTTTATCAGACTGTCCTCTGTATTGTTCCTTGCGCCAGTCGTATACTTAGCTGTGCCCATCCTGTTCCTCTATACTGGCTTTGCTTCTTATCACTGCCTGCTTTTTGTGGATTGACCTGCTGTGCTTCTCCTTCCATAACTGTATGATTGCTACCCACTAGGAATGCCATTTGATTAAGCAATGGGAAGTGAGGTATCCAACTACAATTCCTGGGTCATAAGGAATCCGTAGTTTATATTCATGCTGGACAGTAGTGGTTACTTGCATTTTGGATGGTGTAGCAGGTCTTTCTCAGTCATTTTGCAGAGACTTGAGGAAGGGTTATATTTTTTTTCATCTACAAACATATTTACGTTGTATAAGATTGCAAGTTCCTTGAGGCAGGAACCTCATCCCAACTGTGTACTGAAAGCTTTAAGCTCATAGGCATGCATTTATCTTTAGTTACTGTATAACTTTATATAACTTTACCTCTGTATGTGTTTGCACCTTGCAAAGCACTGAGTAGAATTTTGGTGCTATATAAAAAAAAAAATACAGTGTAAGCAACTAATGAAGAAGCCAAAGCTGAATGCTACGAATGCAAATGCATGCTGAACCTTGATTCCTGGCACACCTCTTGAAGACCAGCAGATAACTGCAAAGGCAACAGCAAAGATAGTCACATTTGTGCAACACTTGTGAACATTTCATAGCCTGAAGGAACATAAGACAAATTATGGCTCTGTTTGAGACTGTTTGTATGGTGGTGAAGGATGCTCAAAAAGTGTAAAGGAAGTAGAATTAACAGAAAAAATATTGAGTGCTATAAATATTAGCTCTAATTGACCCAATATTTATATATAACACCATATAGTAAAAACGATGTATACGGTTCATAGATTTTTATTACCTTTAGATCTAGGGTACATTCTAATTTTCCACATATAATCTCTGCCTGCTTTTTAAGAAATTCTTTAAGAAGTTCACCTAACATAAATCTAATGCGATCCTCATTTTTTATAATGATTGACGTGCAGCCATCATCCTTCTTACCCATCATAATTTAATTGATACTATTATTGTATTAATCCATAACATCAGCATCTGACTCGTATAAAAAGGCAGTGTGCCATATGCAAAAAAAATGTCCTCAACCAGCCATAGTTTTGCACTTTCCACATTGCCTTCCATTGATCCTGAATTACTACAGGTCTCTACGGACATACACAAGAGTGCATGTTATTACAGCATCTTGGACTAGGCAGAATTGTGGCAATAAGAATGACTCTGGAATTTTGGGGAAATTATACATTGTGGGTTAAAATAAAGCAAATTGTGCTTAGTTTGCACTTTGCAGTCTTAGTAAGTGAGACCCAAAGTGACAGTCTGCCATTTTAGTAGATAATGGTCAGTTAAGGAAATATTTTAGTTCTTATTTGACCTGTTTTAGACTTTTACATTTAACAGACTGTAGAGTAGTTAGCACTGCTCCCTCGTAACACTGTAATCTTGCATTGAATTCTGATCATGGCACCGTCCCTGAGTATAATCTTCTCCCAAAGTATCAGAAACAAAGGGAACTGGGGCAGGAACATGGGTGGATAGGACCAAGGAACAGGCACGAGAGGATAAAAAGTGCAGCAACAAATGAAGCTACAGACACTTGGATTTTTTTTATTTCTTTCTTTGTTAGTATTATTATAATCCTGCATGGTTCCAGGAATATGGCAAGTGTATATGTTATGTTTTCAGTGTGTTCAGTAGGATATGGCATGGAGCCTAGAACTCATTTGTTTTTAAGGCTTGTCTCACTTAAGGTGAGGTTTCCTATCGGTATCTGTCTGCAAGATTTATGCATTTACCCATGTTGAGTAACTAAGCATATTCTAGCCAATGTGTTCATGTTAGTTTTGGCCAGTGGGTAGATTCTGTTATACAGTGAAGAGTGAATTTGCACATTTCTGCCATGATATGGGGAGATATCAGAATCCAAATCGGAGATTATTATTGATGCAAAGAATTCAAACAATATTGGTAAGATAGTAAAATAGTAAATTGAAATATGACACATGTCCATCTAGGTCAACATTATTATGTCTATGTATAACTCTGCTAATTGATCCAGAGGAAGGCAAAAAAGAAAACCCATTTTGAAGTCCTTCCTGACTCCAAGATGGCAATCGGACCAGTCCCTGGATCAACTTGTACTATGAGCTATCACCCTTAACCCTCAATATTTAACCGGAACCTCCTTTCTTCTAATCGGATTGAGTGACCTTGTGTTATCTGGAAAGATCTACTGGTAAATATATCATTAGAAAGGTTATTATATGATCCCCTTATATATTTATACATAGTTATCATATCATCCCATAAGCGCCTCTTCTCCAGCGTGAACATCCCCAACTTGGCCAGTCTTTCTTCATAACTGAGACTTTTCATACCCTTTTACCAGCTTAGTTGCCCTTCTCTGGGCCCTTTACAGTTCAATCATGTCCCTTGGGTATACTGCTAATAGTGGATTATTTCTCTTTGTCAATACAATAAGAATAATAATATACATCCTACAACCTGGTTATAATCACCAGTTGGTAGAGTTACAAGCAGGGTATTGCAGATCTACAATGGTATCACAGTTTACATTCCTTTTACAGACCTGTTCACTGTGTATGATTTATTTCTGATGAAATATGGGTAGCTCACTGGGTAACACTCCTGCTCTGCAGTGCTCGGGCTTACAGGTCAATACTGCGAGGAATTTGTATCTTTCCTCCTGGTACTCTGTTTTCCTCCTGCCACAGTCCAAAAACATACAAGCGTGTTAACTGGCTCCTAATCAAATTGAACAAAAGAGCTAGATTGATGCTTATTGCTCACAAATGCACCTCTATAAGTAAATGTCCAATATTTAGGGCCAGGGCAGCCATCAGGGGGGGACAGGGGGGAGAGTTGTAGGGGGCCCAAGGGTAAGGGGGGCCCAGCCACACTTACTTGATAAGCCGGGCCCCCCATCTTTCATGGTCATGCTGACTTCGGGAAGGCATGGACATTTAAGGGGCCCTGGCCACCAATTTTCTTATAATGTGGGGGGAAGCCCTGGTCACCAATTTCGGCCACCAATTTTTTTTTTCTCATGTGGGGTCCTAGCCACCAATATTTTTTAATGGGGGGGGGGCCTGGCCACAAATGTTTTTTTATGGGGGGGCCCTGACCACCAATATCGTTTTATTTTTTATTAACATGTGGGAACCCTAGACACCAATATTTTTTTAGTTTTTTTTACTGTGGGGTGGGGAGGGTGGACCTTTAGGTGGGGCTTGCGGTGGGCGCAGCCCAGGGGGCCCAGGAAATTTTTTCGTAAGGGGCCCTGCGATTTCTTATGGCGGTCCTGTTTAGGGCAATGGAGTAAATAGGGAAGAAATATACTCACAGTTCACCCCAGTCCATGGGTGCATAAACATGTAACAAAAATCAAAAAAGTTGTGATTATTTCTTCAAAGGAAATAACCCAAAAAAATTGATAAAAGTTCAATCCATTAATTAGGACATACAGGCGAAGGCCTGACGAGTTTTGTGCCTGTTGGGGCACTTATTCATAGGCTGCCTTTCCTATTTCCTTTGAAGAAACACTCTTTTAAAATTCACCCTACTGTTTGTGAATGTGACCTAAAGCTTGCCACAATCACAAAGATCCAATCGTACGAATCAATCTACGATCGGACATTCCCATCTCCCAACCTGCCACTAACCATTCAGATCAAAGTCTTACCATTCGGACCAAATAAAGTAGTTAAAGAACAGATCAGCCGATGTTCTGCCCCTGACAGCAATCGTACGATAGACAAAGCTAGTGTCTCCCACTGAAAATCGTACGATCGGCAATACATGCAGAGATATTATTGGCAGCCGACAGAAATTTTCTAACCTGTCCGATCTCCGCCGGACGAAAAATTTTCGGGACTCTCCACACGGTCCGAGATCTTTGCGTCTATGGCCAGCTTTAGACTTTAAGATCCACTGAGGCTTTTATAAATAATGAATGATAAAAACAATGTAAAAATCTGTTTTAAAATATTTTTATAGCTTTGAATATTTACTTTTCCTAATTTTTTGATCACCCATGCTGTTATAAGGTCTCACGTAGTTGCCCAATGTGCTATTAAAAATATGTTTTTATCATTGTGCCAAAGCATTACATGTGTATTACAGTTTATCGGGTCTCTGCACATTGTGTTTTGGTGGGGAGTGTAAAACGATTATCAGGAGATTTCTGTAAATACAGTTATAACGTGTCAAGAAATGTATCCTCCGCTCCAGAAATAAATCCCCCCTGCATATGGAAGCTTATGTTTGCTTGCATAACATGCTTATCGCAAGTGCTTGGAGAAGCTATCTTATTTGCACATAATTCCGATCACATATGGGACTGGTGCTAATTGCTGCACACGACTCGATCCACGCCGCAGCAGAGTTTAGAGCAAGCTGTGGCACGTTCATACAAACCAGGCCGGTAACACTTTTATTAAGATTTTAGAGGCGCAAAGTACATTCTCACAGCTTCATCCAAAATGAGCTTTTAGCAAATGTCAATTGAAAAATAAGGAAACAAAAGGCAAGTCTGGAGCTGAACTGACTTCCATGAATTCATAGAACGCATCTATTTTTGAAAGTGCAGAAATATATACCTAATTATAAATATTTTATACTTAGGCTGCCCAGTCAATATGCAGCATAAGGACAGAAGAACTTACAATCAAATTGTGTAACAAAGGTTGCAAAGAGCAAACATGTGCACCTTGTAATGTAATTTTCTTCATTATACAGTTATTACTTTAAAAACATTAACTACAAATAAATAAGCATGCAATTATGTACTGGTGTATGCTATAGACATATCTTTTCTACAGATGGATGAGGCACTACTGTATTGTAAAATGTAAATAAGCACAAAGGAAAACATTGTACTGTATAATGGGTATGGAACACATTATCCATGCTCAGGATGAGATGTTTTCCCGATCTTTCCTTAATTTGGATCTCCATAAGTCTGCTAAAAATTATCGAAACATTAAATAAATCCAATAGGAGTACAAAGTTCTGTTTTATTGTAAATTAAATATATTGGAGACAGCCATCTTGAAATTCAGAGCTCTCTGGATAATGGATCACATACCTGTACATATATTTTTCCATCAATGAATTTTATAACTGATCCCTATATGGTTGAGGGATTGGACACAGCTAAGGGGACTTTTCTTGAGGAGTGATGCTGAGAATGCCGTGATATGGGGTAATAAATATCACAAAGTAGGGTTCATTTTGGAACACAACACACACAAAATGCAACTCATTAAGAACATTGTATAACTAGGAAAAGGTATACTGTCTGTCTGTGCCATTATCTGCTAAATAATCTAATGTGCATGTACCTTTCTCTTCCCATATAGATATGGGATCCCTTATCTGGAAAATCATTATCCAGAAAGCTTAGAATTCTAAGGCTGTCTCTCGTAGATTTTATTTTATCCAAATAATCCAAAATTATTTCTTTTTTCTCTGTAATAATAAAACCGTAGCTTGTACTCGATCCAAACTAAGATATATGTAATCCTTATTGGAACACCAGCCTTTTGGGTTTATTACATGATCCAAATTATGTGAACATCTGTTATCCGGAAAGCCCCAGATTCTAAGCATTCTGGATAACCGGTCCCATACCTGTACTGCATTAATTAACTCAGATATCATCTCTTTTGAAGATACCCACACGGACGATGAATTAGAATCACACAACACATATAACTAAATAAAACATTTCCTAAAAAGTGGTTTTGGATTGGAGATCCCTCCATCCATTTCCCCAGTCAGTTATTTAATTCCATCCCTCTATTCTATCGTACCTTTCAGTGCTATGGTTCTATATTCAATTAAAGACAACGTAACATCTCAACGAATTTGTATATTCTCTCTGTGTCTGGGTGGGTTTCCATCAGGTACTCTGGTTTCTGCCCACATTCACAAAACAGCAACTTAATTGGCTCCCCATAAAACGGACTTTATCATGTGAGAGTGACTTAGACTGTAAGCTCCACTGGGATAGATTCAGAGGTGTAAGTATAGAGGAAGTAGACCTAGCCAACAAGAAACCCCCTTCCCCAGCCGCTCTCTTACCTGTGGAGGGGAAGCAGAATGAGCTAGCAATCGGTGAGCTGTGGGCGGGGTCTGGGTGGAGAGTGGGTGGCATCTGGTCAGATCATTGGCGGAATCTGGGTGGGGAGTGGGCGGAGGTGGGAAGTGGGCGCGAGGATGGGGATTTGAGTCCCCTTGGCCAATCTGAAGATTTTTTTTGCAGGATTCTATTATGAATGATATACTATTTCTCTAGAGCACTGTAAAATATGTCACTGCTACAAATATATTAATAAAAGTAATAGAAAGTCTTAATTGTGCATCGGTTATTACAATCTACAGTTGTCTAATGTGGTAAAATATCTCTCTTCTGCCTTGCGGCGACACAGAATCCCCCACTGATATTAATATTAAAATATGCAAGCTATGTTTATTGATGACGCCACCTTGCCTGTTGTACAATATATTTTCCAATATACAATAAAACATAAATTATAAAAAATAAATGATCTTCTGTTTTGGTTGCATTGGCAGAAAACAGGGCACTTTTTTTTTTTTTTACTTCCCACCATCACAGATATAGTATTCATATTTACACATGAATTTTAACAAAATAAATTATTAGAAGACCAAGCCATGCAAGTATTTAAAAAGTGTTATTAGCAAAAACTGTAAAAGAGAAAAGCTGAACCTGGTTTTCTATACAGAGGGTGTAGGTCGGATGTAATCAAAGAGTACGGTGCACAATGTAAAAAAAGAGTTATTTTACCAAAAAAAAGCTACATGGCCATTTTTAGGGGGTAATCTACTAAAACTTCTTTTTTTTCCTGTTTTTTTTTTTATATAAATAATCTCATTCTAACGCCCATCCACTAATTTAGCTTATTTATAAAGAAATCAAGTCGAAAAAGTTGGGTCAGGAAAAACTATGACAATTGGAAACGTACATCTTTTTCAATTTGTCATGAGACAAACTTGAGTTTGTTAAGATTGTCCCATAAAACTCAAATTATTCAAGTTCTCGAGTGAAAACCAGCATCAAACACCCCAAAACACCCAAAAATGGTCAAGGCAAATAAACGGCTTCAAATGGTTAAAGAGACCTCTGCTATTTGACTTTGACATGATTTGGACAGATTTTAGCTTGAGCATTTTCTAATTGTTTGCACCTTGAGGGTATAATAATTCTCGAAAAATTTCAAGTTTAGTAAATAACCCTGCGATGTCATAACAGTTTGGGGGTTATTCACTAAACTCCGAAAATTTCTTTCTTAAAACCACTTCCCCAAACTTCTTTTTGCCTATGGGGCCACTGAAAAAATCCCCTTGAAAATGAGTCAAATTTAAGTATAGAGCAGCAAAGTGATTGTGTGAAATATTTATCCGGGCCTGTAAATTGCTTTGCCATACTATAAAATGCCCTTATTTCACAGCTTCCCCATGTAGGTTACATTTCTAAGTAAGTAAGCTAGTGATAAAGAAAAGTGTTAAAATAGCTGCTGGAAATACAGACACTTCCCAACAATAAGCAAGCGCACACGGAGCATAATATCTAAACCAGATGTCTGTATTTATGCAAAATTAGAACTATAAAGTCATAGTATACATATTAATGAAGGTAAAAAGAGAAACTTTTAAGGATGATAGATGTGAAGACACCCTACTTGTATAAATCATCCATTGAAGGGGTTGTTCAGCTTCCAAACATTTTTTTAGTTGAGTTGCTTTCACCAGAAATACATTTCTTTTTCACTTGCATCTTTTTTTTTTTTTTACCATGCTTCCAAAATTTATACTTAAAATTAAATAAAAAAAAAAATTGAAATAAAGTTCCCCAACTGGAAAAATTATCAAAGCAGGTAAACATAGTGTGGTATAGACAACATATTAAATCTCTGGATTAAACTACTGCTGGAATGCAGGTTTTATTACTGCCTGTCCCCCAGTGCAACACACGTGTAGCTTGTTCCATGTTTATTGTGTCTGTAACAAACAATAAGTGAAAAGGTCTCTTTTTTTAAAAAATTAGGTACTTTTAACAAGGCAAATAAATATGATATTTTAAATACTTACTTGCATTACTATGGCCCCAAAGGCAAGTGCTAGATCACTGATGGCCACAAAAGTGCACCCCTTAAAGCTCATGTATTCTGCCTCTGCTTCCTCTATAGCTAACAAGAACCCCCCCCCTTCCACAGCAGCTTCCTTACATGCGGCAGGGTATCTGAGCTCAAGTCAGCACGGAGCGGAGGAGTGGGCAAGGTTGGCAGGAATGGGTGGAGTCAGTGTCAGAGTGGGAGGAGTTGGGTCAGGGAGTGCGCAGAGGCAGGAGGATTGGGATTGGGAGTGCACTGGGCCCCCTCTGAAGATTGTTTTGCAGGGGGGCCTGGCACACTCTAGTTACGCCACTGGCTTTCACTTAATTTCAAACAGCCATAATACAAATGTACTGATTAATATGTCATGAGAGTGAATACCTTTGGCTTTAGATTTGCATATAGCACAAACTCATGCAATATGTCACATGCATGACATACTGACTATCGGCATTCATTGGTCACCCATATTTCTGTAAATGTATACATCCTCTACAAACAGATGTAAAGGCATGTGACTGCCCATGATATTTTTAGGATCCATAGTAAGTCAAGTCCATTGTGTTCATTTAAAAGGTTCTTATGCTTGAAATTAAACTGAATTCTGTCATTTTCAAGATTTGCTGTTTTCTCCATTAGGTAGTTTATTCTGACTTGCATTAACTAGGTATACTTAAATGAAGGCATGGGGTCCAAAAATGGGTCTCATGTTATTTAGGGTAGGTCATCATGATGCATTTTGATACAGCAACATTTCTCTCTACTATAGAAATAGTAGTAAATATCATGTGCACAACTGATTTCAATCCACCTCTTACTCAAACTCAGTGTCGGGTCAGACGGGCCGTGCGCCCTAGGCAACCCCCGGCAGTCACGTTGTCTCCCACCCCTAATGCGCGCGCATGAGCAAATAGGCATGCAAACTATGTTGCACACGAGAGAAGAGATGTGCACATTCATGGGGAACAGGGGAGACGGGACCTGACTATGTTCAGGCCCTGCTCAAATTGAATGTTCCTGCACTGCACTATGGGTCTGGCACAAGTAATATGTAACCCTCCAGCATCTATGCCATGTCCATAGTAAATTAATCATCTAGACTTTGTCTACATAAATGACATTGATTATATACTGTAGGTTGAACTCTTACATTTTATGGGCTAGTGAGGGTGGGAGGCGATGATACACAGTTGGTTTGTTAGACTTTGGCTTTAGAAACACCCGACTACCTACTTCTCAGTAATGCAGTACAACAAATTCTCTAGGTTTATAGTCACCGTAAGCTTTTCCTTTAAAAACAAATATGTTTCGTATTAATAGCCCTGTGCTGACCGGGGACCAGGGATGCTGTACGATATGAACTGATAAAGCACTAACTCTGATTCAGTGAGCTCCTTGCATGATTAAATGTTAGCACAACACATGATTTATCAGACCTGTGGGCTCATTTAACCCAATTAAAATCTGCAGTTGGAGCTCTTTCCTCTGGCTGTGAGCATGCTGTGCCTCCCAATGTCCACAAGCTTCTTGCTGAGCCGGATGCTGAAAACAGCAAACAGCCCTATTCTATTCACTCATAGGATAGGTTTCTTTTCTTCAGCTCTTCTCTTGAGTCATTTTAGAACAGTTGTAGAACAGTTGCCAGTTTAGTTACTTTTCTCTGTAATAATAAAACCGTACAGGTATAGGATCCCTTATCCAGAAACCCGATATCCAGAAAGCTCCGAATTAGACTCCATTTTATCCAGATAATCAAATCCAAATTTTTAAACATTATTTCCTTTTTCTCTGTAATAATAAAACAGTAGCTTGTACTTGATCCCAACTGAGATATCATTGATCCTTATTGGAAGCAAAACCAGCCTATTGGGTTTATTTAATGTTTAAATGAATTTCTAGTAGACTTAAGGCATGAAGACCCAAATTACGGAAAGATCCGTTATCCGGAAAACCCCAGGTCCCGAGCATTCTGGATAACAGCTCCCATACCTGTACCTTGTATTTAACCCGAAAGAAGATACAATTCATGCTTATTGGAGGTAAACCAATTCTGTTGGTTTATTTAATATTTAAATTATTATTATTAGACTTAGGGTATGGAGATCCAAATTATGGAAAGATCCCTTTTCTGGAAAACCCAAGTCTCCTGGATAACAGGACCTATAATTGTACTAAACATTCACCTCCCTCCCTGGCATAAACTCCGATTTTCATTACTATTATAATTATATTATACTGATATTTTTGACCTTGGCAAAAACAGGAAAAGGAGACAGGCCAATGACGCCTGGGGGATGAATCAGCAATGCATGGGGCAGGGTCATGACATGTATGTGTATGTTTGTATTTTGCGGGGGCGCGTATGTGACATCAGACATGGATATTGGCCAGTTTTTTTGATTCCTAACATTAACACCAAGTTGTGAACCAAACAACCCCAAGTAAAACAGAACTCTTTGGTTCAAAACTTGGCAGGTGACAACTCTTCCTCCAGTATTTTTACCTACCCTTGTCTGCCTTTGGCCACATATGACACCATCATTTTGATATAATCTGGTTTATAGCTATGTAGAAGTTAGCTAATTAGCTAGGAGTGTGCTGGAAAAAAAAAGACAAAATAAGAAATAACAACCATATAGTGTAAAAAGTTCTACACCAACTGTCAAAGCCACCTGTGATTATTAATAATGAGTATAATTTTAGAGAAACATAAAGGAGAAGAAAAACAAAATAAGTGATGCGAGTTGAAGGAAATGTGCTGCTCCTATAAAGCTACTGCTTATTGAGCACAACAGCATGGATAGGACACTATGCAGAATCTATGCAGCTCACTTGTCTAAAACTTTCCTCTCCTAAGCTGCAGATAGAGCTTCGTCCCTGTGTAAAATGTATAACGAAGCAGTAGAATTCTGATTGAATCAGATGAAGTGAGTGTAGGACTGGCCAGACCAGGGATGATTTTGACGTAGTTGGCCATCTTAAATATATTGCAATATATGCACGAACAATCCCTGTTTTGTTTAAAGGGTAAGGCATTTATTGGTAGCTTAAATGAACAGTAACACCAAAAAGTGTTTTACAGTAATGAAAATATAACATAGTGTTGCGCTGCACTGGTCAAACTGGTGCGTTTGCTTCAGAAAGACTACAATAGTTTCGATAAACAAGCTGCTGTGTAGCCATGGAGGCAGCCGTTCAAAGCTGAAAAAGGAGAAAACGCACAGGATACCCAGCAGATAAAAGATAAGCCCTTTAATATACAATAGGATTCTTCAGAACTTATCTGTTATCTACTGTGTTTCCTGCACTTATATGGCTGCCCCCTTGGCTAAACAGCAGATTGATTATATCAGCTAGATATTGCAATATAAAGCAGTGCAGGGCAACACTATATTATATTGTCATTCATTTAAATTGTTTTTATTTTTTTGGTTACTGTTTTTACTGTTCCTTTAAGACACACAATGTCTCAATGACATAAATATAGTGATAATGGGTTGAGTGCAGATTACCTCTTGTCTTTTTCTACTGTAATACAGTAAATGTATTTCATCCGGGATTTGGAAACCAGTTATCCAGAAAGGCAAAACCAGCCTATTTGGAGTTCTTTATTATTTAAATGATTTTCTAACAGACATACGGAATGAAGAGCCTATTATTTATCTGAAAACCCCAGATCCTAAGCATTCTGTATGACAGGTCCCATACCTGTGTTGAACTGTTTTTTTGTTCTTAGTAACAAGCCCAGTCATGGCCACTGGTAATAAAGGAAAAATTTGGTACCTAAGGGCTTTCTGGATAGGATCTTGCTTTTGTATGAAACACAGCCTGCCCTATGCTAACCTTCAGTTAATATCTACCTTGAACACAAGTTCCTTGGCACATTTATTGTGAATCATCATTAGTCTCTTTAAGATCAGACACTCTGTAAACCTTTCATTCTTCATCTAACTCCCTTAATCTTACTGCCCCTTTTTTTTTAATCCGGTGATAAAATTTCCTATTACATAGAAGAAAACATTGTTTAAATTGGAGCAGGGAAATCAGAGGCACTATATATCAGCCTTGTTCTCAAAGCACAACTGGGCTGCCCTCTTGCTTGTAAACTCGCAATAAACACTGGAGAACAGCAAAGAATTACGGTATAATGGCTCCTTAGTGTGCCGTGTGCTGCCGTCGCATTGAAGCTCTGTCATTTTCAGAGAGATGCGGCTTTTATTTATTGGCCTGAGCTGCACTCAATGGGGTGCATTTTGTTTTACAAAGCTTGGTTTCCATCAACTCGCCTGCGAGTTGCTGGACCTGAGAACATATAACCCTATGGAACTTCTGCTGTATTGGTATTTGGAAATATTCACTGGTTGAATAACAACACTTTCCTATTACAATGACATTAAGGAAATTAGTCAGTGTGACTGAATGCTAAATATAGTATCTCAGGCCTAGAACCATCTTGCTAAAAATGCAAAGGTGTTAATTTCTGGACAGAAATAGAGGAGAGAATTTCCGGGCAGGAAAGGGAGGACATCAGAAAAACATCTTTCCAAATGTAGTTAGAGCCAAGGATATCTATATATCTCATACCTTCCAACTGTCCTGTTTTCAGTGGGACAGTCCCACAATTGTACTGAAATGTCCCGACTTTCTCTGCACTGAACAGCCAGAAAAAGATACAAAGTTTCTAAATTAATTGGCTTTTGGCAGAGAGCCCAGAACAGCCACAGGTAGATTTAACCCTTTTGTTAACACTTTGCTGACTTGATGAAACCTGCCCTGTCAATCAGGGAAGTGTTTGAATAAACTGGCACATTTTTCAAGGCACAAAAGGTTCGACTAGCCTTAGAATGCCATTCTGCTCATGGGGTGTTAGCGTGGAGCTCTAACACACCTCTGAATCTTTAAAGGGGTAGTTAGCTTTAAGTTTATGTTTAGTACGATATAGTATGCCCTAGTCTTCAAAATGTTTCAATTGGTCAGTTTCTTTCTTCTTTTGTCACTGACCCTTTCAGCCAAAAACTATTGCTCTGTGAGGCTAAAATTTTATTGTCAAAAAAGAAAAATGGGGGAAACAGGCTGTGCTCTTTCTCTTAAGTTGAAAAGAGTCCTTTATTACTTTGTTAAAACATGCTTCCTATTTTTCTTTTTGACTGGTGTTGCAGCATTGGAGCTCTGTGCTGGATAGGCAAGCATCCTACTCCTATGGTTTCCTTCCAAATAAACACAAAAGTAACACAGGATGAGTCTGAGCAGGTATTTTTCTTGTTTATTTGGTTCAATTTTATTGTTACTTATCAAATCTTTTAGATAAGGCCCCCATCTATTAATCTTCCCGTTTGCCACTGATACCACTGCCTGTTTGCTAAGGTTCAATTTACCCTAGCAACCAGGCAGTGGTATCAGAGAGCTGCTCCAACTGGAGAGCTGCTAAAACAAAAATCTTAACAATTAAAACAAGATACAGAAAAAAAGACCAATTGCAAACTATCTCAGAATATCACAATGTCTACAACAACTACCCATCCAATCCCCTCGGCAAACTGCAAGCAGGGGCTAAGGATAATTTAATTCACAAATAGTATAATTTGAGAAGCTCAATATTTTTAACAAGCATTAACCATTGCTAGTGTGTGTTTTTGAGGGCTTCTTGTTACAATTTTTATTCTTCCCAGTAGTGTTAAAATGCCCACTGTACCCTAGCACTTAAAACCTATTTTTCCTCAGTTGTCAGTAATAAGTAACAAATGTAAGTACTAAGGAGCGAGGAAGTGAAATCTAATACTCACCTATTACGAACACTAAATGAGCCAATTAAATTCTGATATAATAGGAAAAGGCAACTTCACATAAATGTTGTTCTCGGCTACTGTACTGCATTAGTTCCCCTTTGATATAATCTGTCATTGATAAAAGAGAGTTCAGACTTTTTTAAACCAATTAAAATGTTTCAGCCTCAGGAGGTAAATAAAAGCATATGATAGAGCTAAAGCAGACGGGAGAGAGGTAATCACTACAATAGTTCACTATTGAACAATATTGAACACTGTAACAATAACATGTAATAAATCATCCTGAAAGGTACATTGGATGTGAATTTTCCAAGGACAAATAAAGTATACTCATGAGAGCCAAAAGAAGGACTGGGTTATTTTTATTGTCCATTTTAGAAACTAAAACTAAACTTTATTTGGCTTGGCAATAGAAAAGATTCCCTCTTGCATTTCTGAAAGAACAATGACTGCACTGAGAAATAACACAGAATGGCCAATTATCTATTTAAAGTGATCACTCTAGGTCATTGGATTTCAGGTTTTTTTTTTTGAGGCCAAGACCCTCTGTGTTGCCCAATATTTATGTAGCTCATATCAAGGTTAAATAAAGGGATACTGTCATGGAAAAACATGTTTTTTTCAAAACTCATCAGTTAAAAATGCTACTGCAGCAGAATTCTGCACTGAAATCCATTTCTCAAAAGAGCAAACAGATTTTTTTATATTCAATTTTGAAATCTGACATGGGGCTAGACATTTTGTCAATTTCCCAGCTGCCCCAGTCATGTGACTTGTGCCTGCACTTTAGGAGAGAAATACTTTCTGGCAGGCTGCTGTTTTTCCTTCTCAATGTAACTGAATGTGTCTCAGTGGGACATGGGTTTTTACTATTGAGTGTTGTTCTTAGATCTACCAGGCAGCTGTTATCTTGTGTTAGGGAGCTGTTATCTGGTTACCTTCCCATTGTTCTTTTGTTTGGCTGCTGGGGGGGAAAAGGGAGGGTGTGATATCACTCCAACTTGCAGTACAGCAGTAAAGAGTGACTGAAGTTTATCAGAGCACATGTCACATGACCAGGGGCAGCTGGGAAATTGACAAAATTTCTAGCCCCATGTCAGAATTCAAAATTGAATATAAAAAAAATCTGTTTGCTCTTTTGAGAAATGGATTTCCTCTACTTATTTGGGAAAGAAAGAAGGGCAGGACTATATTTATGGCAGACACCTGAACTAATTCCCCAGTATACAAATCTCATGGTTGATGACATCATTGATTATGTCATAAATACAACAGGTTCCCTTACTCCACCTTGATGATGGAGTAGAACTTGTGGCACACAAACGGGTCCAAAACGAGTAGGTATCAATGCTGTTCTTAAATGTACTTGCATCCATACAGGGTCCTTTAAAGTTGTGCCAAGCCCTAATGCACCCCTTCCGTCTGTCCCGATGAATCATGTGCAATGGTGCATAGACTCAACGAAGGATCATTTACTAATGCTGCAAATGGTGCGAAGTGCAGTTTTTTTACACAAATCACTGTTTTTTCCCCACAATGCCACCAAAAGCTGAGTTGTGTCCAGCTCAACTGCATACAATTTGCCAAAACATAGTAATTACCTTGCATACTTCAATGAAATCGATGCAACAGGCAACTAACATTTGCAGAGTGGAAAAAGTGTCACTTCTATCCGGAACTAATCATTAATTAGTGAATCAGAATTAGTGAGCATTTCAATTGGCGCCAAGTTAGTAAAAGCTGACCACCACATCTAGGCTGGCAGTAATTCCAAGGTTCCCTAGCGTTATTGTAAGCACTTAAGCACTACTAATGAGAGGATGCTGGGCAGGCACCTTGGTGCTCCCCTCAACTACTCGCAACCACAATTAACATGTATAGGTGCATGTGTCTTTTATGAATGATGCTTATATACAAGCAAGTTTGCTGCCACTTTAGAGCACCATGCTTGGGTTGCATTTGTATCTAGGTTTAACTAAACCCTGGAATTCCTATCAGCTTGGACCTGTTGATAATTCCAAGGTTGTCTTAGTGGATTGCATCAATAGTTTAGTGGTTGGTTTCATTAGTTCACACCAAAACTTTAGAATAGTACAGAAAACCGTTGTGGGTGAAGGAAGTGGGGGGGGGGACACAGTAAAACTAGATTTTAAGGTGTATAGCACACAGAGTATCTTGATAACTGTCAACCACGAGTCCTTGTCTGACAGCACCAGTATCTGCTATATACAGGGTGTTTCCTTACCTAGTGGCTGACGGTGGGGAAAGTGTTTTGGTTGTTGTGGTTCTGCCTGAAGGTAGGACCAGGATCAAATCAAAATCAGTTAAACTGCGTGTGAGTTTACAAAAAAAAATCCATACCTAAATATGAGTCAGTAAATAGTACCGTTTTTAAAAGTCCTGTTACAATTGTAGGGAAGTTCTGTACATGAATTCAGTTCTAGTAGGTCACGGCATAAATTCATGCTTTGTTCCTCCCCTCGCTTTTGCAGAGGCATATAAAGATTGTTACTGTTACGTCCTTTCCAGAAGAAAATCAATTTTTACATTTCCTTCAAAAGTTTAACCAAAGGAAAATTGCCATTAATACTTAAATCCAACCAGATATAAAAAAAATTTCAAATATATTTCATGTATATCAAGCACTAAATCTACATACTGATTACAAGGATCCTTTTTACTTATCTCTGCCAAATGGTATTAAAATGACGAATAATTGCATTAGCGGTGTATGCAGAGTGTTAGAAATCCCATTAGGCGAGACAATGACCATTTGTTATCCTTTGTCAGGAAAACAAGGCCCCTAATGAAAGAGAATGAAAGGACGCTTATTGAGGATTGTGACACATGGCGTCTTCTCAAAGAGATTCCTGACATGAGTGCTAAGCAAAGAATTCAAAGGTCTGTGGCGGTCATTTATAAAGTTTTGCGCAGCGCATATGTTTCGCAAATGGTTATATTGCGCATGTAATGCTAATATATCGTACTGCTCTGCCAGTCTTTCCGGTTTTTGTGAATTCGCAGTGTGAATAAATTTTTGCTAATGGCACACAAATGAGACGGGAGTTTGTGCGAGGTTGTTGTGCGCGAAAATAGCGTTGACAGTAACTTAAATTCGCCGTTTGCGAAACTGTTTTGTGAATATTTTATCCGCCACCAAAGTTGTGGCGTAATTGAGTCACAGAGTGTGCGCATAAATATTCGCAATATGTGACATATTTAAAAAGCTGCTATAGACATTCGCATTGGGAAAAAAAAAATTTGCAATGCTGTTTGTACCCTCTTATTCAGCTTTATAAATATAACCATGCGCAGGGCAAATATATTCACTTTGCGAACCAATCTGCCCTTCGCGAAGTTTATAAATGACCCCCTGTGAGTACAAAGACTAATAATAAGAGCTGCCTTACATTATCCTTACTGTCTGCAAACAATGCATTAAAGGAGAAGGAAGGTTAAAACTAAGTAAGCTTTATCAGAAAGGTCTATATAAATACACCAGTAAACCCTCAAAGTAATGCTTCTCTGAGTCCTCTGTCAAAAGAAACACAGCATTTCTTTCCTTCTATTGTGTACACATGGGCTTCTGTATCAGACTTCCTGTTTTCAGCTTAAACCTCCAGGGCTAGGGCTTGAGCATGCTCAGTTTGCTCCTCTCGCCCCCCCCTTCTCTGCTGTAATCTGAGCCCAGAGCTATAAATGAGCAGGAAGAGACTGATTCAGAAAGTGATGTCACACCAAGCTAATATGGCAGCTGCTATCCTAAACAAACAGAGAGCTTCTACAGCTTTTTACTCGGGTATGGTAAAGCATCCTACAGAATAAATAAAGCATTCTAGCTTGCACTATTGTAGCTAATCTATTGGCAATAAAATGCCTCTGTAGCTTTCCTTCTCCTTTAAGCAAACCCGTCTAATTATAACAGCAGTGTACTAAGCAAAGTCAGACGCAGCTTCTTCATAAACATCTTCACATTGGTACCAACAGAGGAATTTCAGACCACTTTCTGACCAACAGGCTTTTTTGGTCCAAAAAAAAAAAAAGCTATAGTCCAACTATATGGTCATCTTAAGCTGGAGCAGATGTAAATAAAATCGCAGAGGGGTGCAATCTAAATAAAACAGATAGTGGCCATTTTTTAAATGGGACCTGTCACCCAGACATAAAAACTTTTTTTTTAAAAAATGTTTTTAAATCAAACATAAAATCCAAAATATTTTTTTTATTAAAACATCCATACCAATTATAAATGTATTTTAAATCCTCAGCTGTCAATTATATATTGCCTGAACCACCTCTATGCCTAAAGCTGGCCCCATCTCCCGGCCTGCCACTAACCATTCAGATCAAATAAAGTAGTTAAAGAACAGATCAGACGATGTTCTGCCGCTGACAGCAATCGTACGAAAGTTATGTCCGACCAAAGCTAGTGACGGTTTTCCTCTGAAAAACGTACGATCGGCAATACATGCAGAGATATTATCCGCAGCCGAAATCTTTTAACCTGTCTGATCGACCAAACGACCGATCTCCGCCGGACGAAAAATGTCGGGACTCTCCACACATGGTCCGAAAATCGTATGAATCCTTGATTCGTACGATCAGATCTTTGCGTCTATGGCCAGCTTTAGGCATAGAGGCATGGCAGGCAATTATTTCGCATGTATTTAAAAATGGAAAGAGTTACTTAAAATCCACCGGTTTAATCCATGATGGTGGCACCTATGATGTCCACATGCATGACGATGTTGGAGTAGTGATGTCATCACACCGTTGTTTGGCTCCCGATTCAAAATAAAAGACACTTAAGTTCCTGGGTTGCATACCTGAATATAGGTGCCAAAATTCCTGACTGACAGTTTTCTGGCTCTGGACCTTCCTGCTTTGACTCCTGATTACAACTGGCAGCTGCCTGCCCTGATCTTTGCCTGGATAGAACCACAAACTTTCTTTGAATACCACAAATCTGACTATTTCTTGTCAACCCTGTACACCAGCTTCCTCCCAACTCCAATCATTAAAGCTGATAGACCCTGATAGTATCCCTGTTCTGCGAGCTTGAACCTGTAAACATTATGTAAGTCTCCTGATTTTGGGAGAAAGATTCAATATAAAAGTGAATAGAGATGTTTGGCTGCAAGAACAAGAGCAGAAAGATAAGTAGAGAACACTAGAGGTCAAAAACATGTTACCTGATTTTTTTCAGGAAAAACCAAGTGAACAATGAGAAACAGTTATAGGGGCACTGGAATTTGAAATTCTGGTCAAGTTGTAGATTAAAACAGTGTTTAAACAGAATATCCTAATCTGTAATGTTACAAGGGCTATGATGTAACATTGCATCGCAGTCTGAAATCTCCCATCAATTTGGTAATCTAGTAGGCAAAACATGTCCATTATCTGCCTCTGATAAATGCAATATGAAATCCTGCGGTGCTCAAGAAAATTGCTTTCATATTCAAGCAATGCAAGTCCCAGAGACATCTTACTGATCGTTTTCCTCCGCAGAACAAAATATATTGCTGCTGCCAAAATGCCAGAACTGGGTACTTTGTCACTTACAAGTAATAGTGAAATCACAAAGGAGGGGACCGCTTTTTAATCCTTTGGGTCATAGTTTGTACTCTGGACACTGTCTTTCCTTTCCTTTATCGTGTATTCCAAGTGGACACTTTTAGGAAGTCAGTAAAATATAAAATATCACTTAGGTACAAATTCTGTACTTAGCTTTGTAACTTTTAACTCGGGTTCACGGTACTTACTGTGCTCTGGATTTTTTGGGGGGTTATACAGTACATAGGTTTTACTTGATTTAATTACATAACCCTGACTGTCCTAGAGAAAAACATGCAGCAATTGCACATTTAAATAACAACATTGGAGGTTACGGATGCACTTGAGCTAATGGTAAAGCATTCCAGTAAAAGTGACCATTTTTTCCACACTGTCCGGGCTGCATGTTTTAGTGCCAGATTATAATAAAATTATTTTATCCTAAAAGGGCAGTGGAATTCTTGAGCTGTACGGTGGTCATAAAATCTCTTCAAGAGGCGCATCAATACTTCACAAAATACCTTCACAAAATATTCATGTTAAATCTGTTGTGCGTTCTGTTTTTGAGGGGTTCTTTTCTCAACAACAATAAAAAGAAAAAAGACTGCAGAGATGTTAGAAGAGATTTCATGTCTATTATCACAGGGCACTTTTCTGGACTCTAAATTCATAATGACCTTTTCCATAAATTTGAGACCAAACCTAAACTGCTTATTCTAACTCAAACTTTACCAGCTCCTTGGTCTAATGTGTCATTTACTAACAAAATGCCCTGTCTGCCATCTCCTACATGTTTCCAATGAGTCTGCAGGCCTTGTAAGAAAGGAATATATTGTTTTGCTCTAAGTGCTACCCCTGCTTGCTACAGTTTATTCATACATTTCTCTACAGGCTGCCACAAAATTTAGTTGTTACAAAACGATCAGAAAGTGCAGGTGTGGCTCCTTGAATGCAGTCAGTCAGGGCGATGTGCGTCACTGGGGGGTCATGAAGGAGGCGCAGGGCGGATGTGATGTGCATTTTGAAAATAGCGGCACCAAAATCTTAACAGCGCCGAAAGTTCTAAACGCAGGTGCACAAAAACCGCAGGGGTATTGGAGTTCCTAATGCGGCATTTCAGGAGGGGGCCTGATGGCAAGTCTAATGAAGTAGGTCTAATTTTTATTTTGTTTCCTTCTCCTTTAACAGACTGGTGCAGAGCCAACAACCTGTCTCTCAATGTAGACAAAACAAAGGAGATGGTTGTTGACTTTAGGAAGATTAGAAGTGACCACCTGCCACTGTACATCGACGGCTCCAATGTGGAGATCGTCAAAAGTACCAAATTCCTTGGTGTCTATCTGACGGAGAACCTCACCTGGTCCCACAACACCAGCTACTTAGCCAAGAAAGATGAAATGACAAACTCACTCGTGACTCTTGATCTATTCTTCTCACACTCTCAAACATAGTCTAAAACTTTCTTGTAGCTTCACAAGGGATGTATGTATGACTATATTTATATGGCCCTACTAGGATGTGCTGCTGTTTAATGGGCCTCTAACCTTAGCTTGATATAAATCATGGTGGTTACAAAACATATTCACAATAAAAATATATCAAGGAACACATTTTAAGGTGAGACCGCCTATATATATCAGGGTGCTTGGGTGCTCGGCCATGACCCTACAGCTAAGCAAGCAAATACACTGAATATCAGTTTATATCAGTATCCATTACCCATAACTTCACTGTAATAAGCATGGTGTCTGGCCAAATATCACTCTCCCGTACGGCAGGGTGAAAATGGTAGAGATCATAGGGAATATGCTGACCAGTGCCTATTTGTGGGATATGTTTCTTATCTACATGGATCATGGATGAAAATGGATGAAATAAGGCAACATATGTTATTTTCCACCTATGTATGTTTTGAAGGCATGACACTATACAGTATATTGATTGTGCAGGAGGCCATGAGAGATGTTGTTTAAATAGGTACAGTATGTATAACACACACGTTATTTGGTGTTTTATGTGTTGCTAGATTGCAATATTATGATAACACATAGAGGAACGCAGGTGCCCTCCTGTAGATCTATCTATTGCACCAAGATGGGTGATGTACATAGGTCCATAATGTCCTGCTTTTTGCAGTTGCGGTAATATTTAGCTGAATGTTCTGAATTTCTGTCATTGAGTTTAAACACGGGAAGTGATCAAGTGTCACTGTCTCATAGTCAATGTACACTGCGTGTCGTTTTTATAAAAATGTCTTACAGAAAAGGAAGGGATAGCTGGAGAGTTGTCAACTTTAATTAACCAGTTAAGAAGCTTGCCTGCTCTATATTAGAAAAGTTCCTGCCTGTATTGGGAACAACCCTTTGAATGTAGCCCAGAATTTGCTGTTTTTTCATTTTGGTGTTTGTGTTGGCATTCCCGGGGTGCCAGTCTGTAAGTACATGATTGATATACCCTGAGTGAAAGTCTGGAACAAGTAGCAGTAATCTGATTAGCATTGAAGACATTTTTTAGATTGAATGGAGAACCTGGTTGTTGAAGTCTGACTCAGAGGCCCTGTGAGAATGTAACCTCTATATTTATGTTTACCCTGCTGTACAATATTTCCAACCAGAAATCTTCTTTACACCTTGACAGCAAGGGCCTCCCCTTGAATGTGCAATTTTGGGCTTCATATCACAAAATCAACGTTATGGAATTACTAGAAGATTTCCTTATGAGATCAAGCTTGGGTTGCTCATATATTGAAAGAATATATGCTTAAGGGGTCATATGATCACTTACTATAAATATATAAAGGAGATAAGTACTCCATTAGAATATAGATAGAATATACAGTATATCAATAGATATATGATTAAAATAAATTTGGGCCTACTGTATATAGGATTTGTTATCTAGAATCATTGGAACCTGGGTTTTTTTGTAATTTTTTTTGGTTTGAATAAACATTAAATAAACCCAAAAGAACAGTTTTTCCTCCAATATGGATTCATTCAATTTAGTTACTGTCAAGTGACCAACTACTTTAAATCTTTTTTTAGAATCAATCCCCTAAAATAGAGTCTATGAGAGATGGCCATCCTGTGATTTTGACCTCTTGATAATGGGTTTGCAGATAAGGGATCCCATACCTGTGATGGTGGTGAAAAGAGGCTGTAATGGCCAACATTGCAGTTACTTTTAGGGGCAGATTTATCAAGGGTCGAAGTGAATTAGAGGGAATTTTCGAATTAAAAAAATTCGAAATTCAAAGTCATTTTTGGGATACTTCGACCATCGAATAGATTACTACGACTTTGAATTCGACTAGAAGTATAATCGTTTGAATATTCGACCATTCGATAATCAAAGTACTGTCTCTAAAAAAACTTCGATTTCAATACTTCGCCAAATTAAACCTGTCAAAGTGCTATGTTAGCCTATGGGGACCTTCTAGAGCATTTTTCCTAGTTTTTGGAAGTCGAAGTAAAATCATTCGATCGATCGCTGAAATCTTTCGAATCGTTTGATTCTAAGGATTTTACTTTGACCGCATGATACCCAAATTCGCTGAAAAAAACTTCCATATTCGAAGTCGAAGTATTTCGATTCGATGGTCGAATTTCGAAGTATTTTTAACTTTGAAATTCGACCCTTGATAAATCTGCCCCTTAATACATAGATTGATGTATGTGCTTTTAAGCAGATCAAAGAATTATGCATTAGTACAGGTATGGGATCCATTATCCAGAAATCCCAGAATTACTCTCATAGAGACTATTTTAAGCAAATAATTCAAATTATTTAAAAATGATTAAATTTTGCTCTTGTACTTGAGAGTAGCTAAGCTGCATGAATCCATATTGGTGGCACAACATTTGGATATTGGGTTTATTTAATGTTTAAATAATTTTTAGCAGACTGGTGTGGTCATCTTTATTTTAACCTCAATTAGCCATTTTTACTGACCCATCTGCACCCAAAGGCCTCTTGAGGTTTGGATTCCCCTGGTGGTTAGTAAAGTAGTCAAGTAATCTGCACAGAACGTGTAGTACTGTTGTAAATATCATTTCAAATAACACTGAGTTCTCTTGCTCTACATTTAATATATTTTTATTGCTACTGTCACCCATCCTTCAATTTACAAGAGAAGGAAAATAAAAGATGGAAGATATGACTTACAAGCTGGTGTGAGACTGTAGGAGAAATAAGGCTTAGATAAGTGACAGCAGCACAGAGCATGTGCAGTGAATCGGCAGAAAATTTGATGGGCAGCTACTGGGGCATCTTTGGAGACACAGATCTTTACTGCTGTGGTTGGGCTGGTACAGAATCACAAAACATAATGTGCTGCATTTCTAGCTACTTCTTTGTTAATCTTTAGTTCTCCACATGCAGCGATTACACATGCCAGACACATATTTTCTGGTGGCTCCAGGTATCAAGATTCAATTCCCTCTCATCTTAAAGATAACGTCTTTTATGTCAATTATGAGCTAATAATAGCGATATAACCTAGCATGTTACTTTAGGTATAGACTAGCAACTATGCTGTACATAATTATACCCCAAAGGGAAAGCCTACGCAACCCTGCTGATATGACAGTTAATGGGAGATGAGAAAGGGAAGAACAGTGCCCTTGATTATCTACTTCTAATTATATCCACTTAGTTATATCAGAGGTCTGACCCAAGTCAATGTAAACCGATTAAAGAGAATTTTTCTATAGAGAGAAAAGGAGAAAAGTACCCCTCATACAACTAGTTTAAAGAAAATTGGTCACTCAAAAACCTTTAATTCCTCCCCACCAATCAGACCAAACATATAGATTTAGGAGATTGGTAACTAATGAATAGTGCAACGCCACAGTATTAGATCTAATAGGTCTGCTCCTGGCGGCTGCTTTATTTATCCAATAAATAATCCAATGAGTTCAATGAATTAATAAGGTAGATGCTTAGTAATTCTAATACATTCTAAATCAATAACTCAATGTGCTTGTAGGACAAGTTCATTAATTATAATGTAAAATGCAAAAATGAATACCTTACGTATCAATCAATTAGCTCCAAATTCATTCGACTATGTGCAGTGCATAAATTATAAATAAGTCAATTTCCAATTAATTATAGTAATTAGACTCAGAAAATTGTGTAGCAAACAGATTAGGGTTAATTCATCCCCAATTCATCCATTAACTAGAATCCATAGGTCTAAAGTGCAGTGCAATAAATATAAATATGATTCCAATCCCCAAATAATTTATGGTAGGTTAAAAATAAGGAATTGTCTGACCAACAATAAGTTAGGATCTATTATAGAACCAAAATCATAGGAAAGTAATGGGATAAGGAAATAAAGAGCGGTGTAGTTGTCCCAAAACTTGCTGCCTAGTATTTTCTATTCCTGGAACACCAAAAATTAAAGGCAGGCAGGGTAACCGGGACTTGTTTCGTAATCTACCTGATCCTATTCTTATACAAGAGGCTATCCATGGATTTAGGTAAGCAAAGGTAGTGGAAGTGAAGAGGATATGAATTTGAGCAGTGGGTTGTTACAACGCCAACCCTCTAGGACCAATTCCGGACTGAATTATCTAAAAAAAATGCTAAATATTAGTGACAAGGTTAAAACCAAATTCAAGAGCAATGAAACACCGACGCGCGTTACGCAAAAGTGCTTCCTCATGGCAAAAATGCTTAACGGGAGATGAGATGGATACAAGTTTGTGCCGGTCCTTGGGTAGATCATCTGCCTTGTGTAGTGCCAGAGTGCAGATATTCAACCACCTGATCCCTCGCTTAGAACTTAGACATAAAGATTTTAATGTCAGCACTGCTACTGAAGGCAATCACTTATCAAGTTTAATTAACATTTTTTCTTTTTTTTTTTACCAAAATATAGTGGAGAATTATGTGATGAGAAGCTGGTAAACATTTTATTCCAGTCAAACCAAAGTAAACTATCTGAGAATTTCTAAAGGTAATAAATGATGAAATAAAAAAAAATGTGGGAACATACCCCAATATTTATCCTTTGGCATGGCGCAAGTTTTGTAATTGAACCCTACAATGTATTTGCCATTTAATGAAAAATATTATCATACATAAATTTGGCTTTTTGATCTAAATTTTTGTAATTTTTTTCCCCTGTATTGATTTTTATTCCATTAGCCCATATGGATAATGTCAGGTTCATAAACACTGAGCACTTACCTTAATTAGTGACTGTGAGTCATTCTTAATGATTTTATTTACAAAAGTATCAAATGCAGAATACTATTTTTAAAATAGAAACATACTTACATTTATTGCTTGGAAAGCATATTTTTATTTTATGTAAAACATATTGTATAAGTTATAAGTTGTTGTTCCCATCCCCTAACTTGATAAGTGATTGCCTTCAGCAGCAGTGCTGAATTATTACTTTCTTCTTCTTCTTCTTATTACTTGCGTTATTACTGTGTCCCGTATGTTCTGTGCATATGTGTAACTTATAGACAGCAGAATAAACAAGCAGGCTCACCAAATGTATCCATATTATAGATGACAGATTGCCCTCAAGTAACTTAACCTCATAACTCTCTTATCCTTCATCTATTGCTTCAGGCAGACCTTGCTATGGGCAAAGCATTTCTTCAAGAGAAGATGACAATTTTTCCATTGCACTATTTGTCAGATACAATCAGACCTAGAATCAGACCTAGAAATGTGTGTCTTAACCAGTGTGTGCAGCCACTCATTAAGTTGTCGGAAGCAGGCTAAATGAACTTCAGTGGCTATTAGGGCTTGCAGATGTGGCTCAATCTGTCCCTGAGGAGCAAAAGAATTATGTTGCCCAACATAGAAAAGCTTCTCCAGCAGCTGTATGCCGTAAACCCATATCCATCATCAAATGTGATTACTCCAAAGCTCCACACGATAGTGAAGTGCTCAACCTCTGTGTATTATCCCTGGGGATCAGGTGCTTAGCAGTAAGTTACCCAAACTGCCACGGGTCAGGAAAGTCATATACAAAGTCCAAAACACTGCAGCACACTGACAAAGTAAATCAGTTTTGCCAGTTTTTGTGAATTGTATTGGCTCAAAATCGACTAGACAAAGAATGGCAAAGTTTCAGGCCTTACAGGACCCATTATCAAGCCTTGATAAAGGGCCCTATGAGGCCTGAAACATTGCCATTCTTTGTCTACTCAAATTTGAGCCAATAAAATTCACATAGCAAAACTGATTTACTTTGTCAGTGTGCTGCAGTGTTTTGGACTTTGTATATGACTTTCCTGACCCGTGGCTTTGTATATTACTCCAAAGCTGGCTTAAAGGGATACTGTCATGGAAAAGCATGTTTTTTACAAAACACATCAGTTATTAGTGCTGCTCTATCACAGTGTCGGACACCAGGGGCTCACCCAAAAACCTTAGACCAGGGGCCCACCATAAAACCTTAGATCAGGGGCCACTCTCAGTACTATTATTCTCCATCTCCTCAATCAACCTCTATTCTCCTAGTCTGTTTTCTTTACATACTATAATCTGTTATTCCATCTATTTAGCCTCTTTGTTCTCATAGAAATAGGGAATGGCCATGAAATAGGCCAAAAGTTTAGCAGCATGAGGGCCCACTGACACTTTGGCCCACCAGGACGGTGGGCCAGTCCGACACTGGTCCATCAGAATTCTGCACTGAAATCCATTTCTCAAAAGAGCAAACAGATTTTTTTATATTCAATTTTGAAATCTGACATGGGGCTAGACATTTTGTCAGTTTCCCAGCTGCCCCAATCATGTGACTTGTGCCTGCACTTTAGGATGGAATTGCAGGCTGTTGTTTCTTCTACTTAATGTAACTGAATCAGTCTTAGTGCTGTTCTTAGATCTTCCAGGCAGCTGTTGTCTTGTGTTAGGGAGCTGTTATCTTGTTACCTTCCCATTGTTCTGTTGTTAGGCTGCTGGTGTTGGGGGGAGGGACTGGGTGATATCACTCCAACTTGCAGTACAGCAGTAAAGAGTGATTGAAGTTTATCAGAGCACAAGTCACATGACTGGGGGCAGCTGGGAAACTGACAATATGTCTAGCCCCATGTCAGATTTCAAAATTGAATATAACAAAATCTGTTTGCTCTTTTGAGAAATGGATTTCGGTGCAGAATTCTGCTGGAGCAGCACTATTAACTGATGTGTTTTGAAAAAAACATGTTTTCCCATGACAGTATCCCTTTAATGATTCATCAATTACAATGTTAAAATATCTACATAATTGGCAAATATTTGTGTCATAAAATGCAACACAATAAACCATTCAGTCATTGAGTTTAAGGGTTATTTCACATTGGACAACTCTCCAAAAAAACTTATGGAAGTACCCAACATGTTGGCAGCTAAACAAGGTGCAGGATTTAGTGCCTTAAATGCCACTCATTCATCAAATCAAGAAGATTATTCTTAGTTCCTATGTTATGCACTTCATAACTCCTTGAAGCAAAATGAGTCTACAAAAGACACACTGGGTATTAGGCGTGTTGTTCCTGCAGAAACCAGACATATGTGTTATATTGAGATATCTGTTGTGATGTGTTTGGTTTCCTCTCTTACAGGAAAGTCATCAAACTCATACTGGTAAGACCATAATCATCCCATCATATTCTGTTAACTGTCAACTGTAGTTATTACTTTATAGGCATAAAAGAACCCATGATCAGTAAAGATCACCCTACACAGCACATATAGCTAGAAGAGGATGTTAGTTGTGATGGGTGAATAAATTCGCCAGGGGCGAAATTGCGGCAAATTTCTGCGTTTCGCCGCCAGCAAATAAATTAGTGAAACTTCAAAAATTTGCAGATGAAAAATCCGTCTTTGGGCGTGCATAAAAATTGTTGAGCATCAAAATTATTTGGACCACATTGACTTTAATGCATTTGGACAAAATAGGCGCGCGTATAAAAAAAATTTCAGGCATCAAACTTGACGCGCGTCAAAAAAATTTTGATGCCCGTTGACTTTAATGCATTTTGCAGTTTCGTGAATATTGCTGATTTTTCAGTGAAATGGGAAAATTAGCCCATTACTAGATCTCAGCTGATAGATCACCAGGTATGGTTTGGATCACTGGGTATGGAACTGAGCTGCAGCAGACATATTTGCATAGAACACTGATCATAAACTTGACATTTCAACATTAGTAAAACAGAACACAATAAATACAATTTATGAATTTCCTACAGAAAAGAACTGTGCTTGACTCTTAAAACATTTTCATTGCAATCAAGCTTTTGTCAAAGATTAATTCAACTTTGAAAAATTAATTTTAATTTATTAATTAATTAATTATTTTTTTTTTTGGCAAAGACTTTGAATCAAATTCGTTATTCCTTAGATTTGTACGATTCGAATTTGTCTGAATACGGACCTATTCGATCTAAAACTGACCTATTTGGCCAAAAAAAACCTTTGACTTAATTTCGGTTGGTCCTTTTGAATTCAAATTTTGAAGTTTTTTCAATCGAAATTCGACCCTTGATAAATATGCCCCTATGACTATTAGTTAATGTAGAGAAACCAAAAGACAGGCAACACAACTCCAATTCTAAGCTCTTGTAGGGGATGCTGGGATGTGCTTGTTCTGCAACAGACATATTCTTATTGGTTCTCTGTCACTCCTGTCATATGTATTTTGTCCAAATGGATTATGGAATATAATGTTTTTGTATAAGAAGTTGGACTTGCTCATTTTTCAGTTATAATACAAATTTTCTGAAACCAAAACTGAAAATATGATTGTGAGGCCTTTTTTGCAAAATCTGAGAAAATAAAATGGTCAATTATTGTTCTGTTACAAACGGCTTAGAAATGTTTACCCCTGAATCAAAATAATAGTGATTCTGTCTGTGGATACGGAAATACCTTATAGTTTCAGATGAAGGTTGTGGCTAAACCTTTTATTTTGAAGATGTAATGCTTCCATTGAGAGACTAGTAATCTATTTTAGAAGGGACCTAAGAACACTCACAGACACACAAAAAATCTTACAATTTTTATACTTTGCAATTTCTGATTAGCTTCCAAGTACTAAATGTAACCTCTCAGCCTGTGAATCCCATGGACAGGCCCTGCCAATATCAATCTTCTCTCTGTGGACCAGAGGAGCTACGCTGGAACTGTGTTCTCCATGAATTGGATGCAGTTTGATTCTCTGCAAGGTTACCTAGGAGGATACATGACAGTACACTACAGCTGATAAATAAGTTAACACTACATAGAATGGAATAATGGAAACTACGACTGCCAACATAGGATACAATTAGAATATTAATACTGCAAGGTGACCAATACCTTTGTACTTAAAGTGGATTAGTAGTTTTAAAACTGAAACCGGTGGTAGAAATAACTCTTATGTCCTCGTAACCCTGCTTCTGATGTTATGAAATAGTAATTGCTCTGGCTGATGCATATACAGTATAACAGTTAAACATGGACATTGCTACGCTTAGATTGCTGTTCTGTTCTGCAAACAATAAAGGAAAACTCTATTTATTGTCTACAATCACTTGTACAATATTTGTTTGATTAACACTCACATTTGAAAAAAATATTATGGGTCATATACAGAGTGCACAAAACACTGGGCAAATTTGCCCATGGGCAGTAACCCATGGCAACCAATCAGATTGTTACATTCATTGTTCTTCATGCAGCTGGCTTTAAAAAGCTAATCACTGATTGTTTGCTATAGGTAACTGCCCATGGGCAAATTTGCCCATTGTTGATAAATGAGTCCCAGTCTATTTTTTGCACTTTATGCACTGCCTTCCACTTTGAATTGCAACATGTTTCTGTGCTCTGTTTCTGCATTTGGCAGTTCTGTATTCATGAGGGGCAGGAGGGGGTAAGCACGTATGGGTCCCTCCTTCTGCCCCTAACTACTTCCCTTTGTACACTTACAATTCTGCCCCAGGTCTAAGCAAATATTTTTATAGTTACATATACACCAGACCCCCACCACCCTGACCTGCAGAAGAATAATAAGTGATAACACTGTGCAGGGGGGAGACAGGGAAGGGGCCAATGGAGGGGGGCCAGTGGCTGTGGTGAGTTTAGTTCTCCTTTAAGAGAATTTGTAGGTGTGAGTAGAGAAGCAAATTTTTTTCTCCAGGCATGGATTTGTGGTGAAAACTTGCTTTTCGCCATCTGCAATTTTTTTTTTCCTCTCAAAACTGTGGCAAAAATTTGCCAAGACATAAAAATTGCTGAGACAAAAAAGTTGCTGCAAAAAAAAACCTCCTATTAACTTTATTGCATTTGGACGAAAAAATGGGCCAGTCAAAAAAGTCATGAAAACAAAAAAAAAACACCCATTGTCTTTAATGCTTTTGGATTAAAGGAAAATTTTACGCACACATTATAAAACAATGTTGACGCCTATTGACTTCAATACGTTTTGCAATTTTTTTCACCATTTCGCATATTTTTCAGCAAAGTGAAATGGGACAGATTCGCTCATCACTACGGGCCCATTTACTTAGCACGAGTGAAGGAATAGAACAAAAAAAACTTTGAATTTCGAATGATTTTTTTTGGCTACTTCAACCATCGAATGGGCTACTTCGACCTTCGACTACGACTTCAAATCGAACGATTTGAACTAAAAATTGTTCGTATATTCGACCATTCGATAGTCGAAGTACTGTCTCTTTAAAAAAAACTTCAACCCCCCTAGTTCGCCACCTAAAACCTACCGAGGTGCCATGTTAGCCTATGGGGAAGGTCCCCAAAGGCTTTCTAATGTTTTTTTGGTCGAAGAAAAATCGTTCGATTGATGGATTAAAATCCTTTGAATAGAACAATTCGAAGGATTTAATCATTCGATCGAACGATTTTTAGTTCGATCGAACTATTTGCGGTAAATCCTTTGACTTCAATATTCGAATTCGAAGGATTTACATTCGGCAGTCGAATACCGAGGTTTAATTAACCCTCGATATTCGACCCTATGTAAATCTGAAGTTTTGGGAGGCCAATAGGATTGTGAGTCACTGTGAAGAACCACCTACGCTGCTTCAAATGAAAGTTATTTTCCTCAAGGCTAAAGACCCCTAATATGTTTTATAATTTAACAGAAAATATATTGATAAATATATAAATTCCAGAGAAAGGCAAAAGGGGAAATGTCTTGAATGTCGTTTCTTGAATGTGAAACAAAACAAATATATACAGTATGTCAAAAGGCTAATTTTCTCTATTTTTAGAATTGGTGGATTAGTACATTTTCTCTACTGGCCATTGAGCCTAATTTATAATTGAATGCCTCTGCTATTTAACTCTGGGATCATTTCTCTGTACTTTATCCATTTTCACCTTCAGACCCTGACTGATACTTTGAGTGCTATAATATAATTTTGCACATGACAGTATCGTCATGTTCGATGCCTTGTTCAAGCTATTTATCTTGGTCTCAATGACCTGCGCTAATACCAGGCAACAACCAATTCATAATTCCACAAGGAATACAGATTTCCTTCCCAGTGTGTTTATCATTGTGAATGACATTTCCTGCACAAATAATGGGTTTAAAGGGTTGCTTGCAAATTAAACGTAGGAATTTGTTTTACTAAAAGTACATCAGTGCATTCATAGATACAGGTATAGGATCCCTTATCCGGAAGCCCGATATCCAGAAAGCTCCGAATTATGGAATGGCTATCTCCCATAGACACCACTTTATCCAAATAATCCAAATTTTTAAAAATGATTTCCTTTTTCTCTGTAATAATAAAACAGTAGCTTGTACTTGATCCCAACTAAGATATAATTAATCCTTATTGGAAGCAAAACCAGCCTATTAGGTTTATTTAATGTTTAAATGAATTTCTAGTAGACTTAAGGCATGAAGACCCAAATTACGGAAAGATCTGTTATCCGGCAAACCCCAGGTCCTGAGCATTCCGGATAACAGGTCCAATACCTGTACCACAATTAGGGAATTTTCTGAATAAAAAGTAGTTTTGCTCTGACAAAGGTTTTTAATTGCTGAGCAAATAAATGACATTTACTGCTTCTTTGGGAAACATTGGGAAGTCAGTGAATGGTCTGTTTGAAGGACATGTTTGAAGGTTATGCGAAGATTTTGTCATTAAGAGTCAGCACCACGGACAGGTACAATTCTCACTGGAGCTTGTCTAGGCTGTAGTGGATGAACGAAGTCAAAAGATATTAGATTCGGTGCACAAGTTGATTTTTCTTTTGTCTACTGTGTTACACATTAAAACATATGGAGTAGCCTCCATTTATCTCTTTCACCGAACATAGCTAGTGCAATGAATCAACATATAATGCTGTAACTGGCCATTGTGTTATTAATAAAACCAACGTGGCACAAAGGATCACATCTGTAGTGATATCACTTATCTAAAACAAGAGATAAAAGAGGTACCATGTAGGCTTTTATTTTATATAACACAACAAAAGTTATTATCCATTATGGGTGAGTGATCTGAAAAAGAATTTGATGCTTGCAGTAATACATCTATTAACCACCCTCTTTTCAGTTTAAATCTCCGATACAATACTCATATAAACATGGTAATCATTTTTATGCTTGTATCCCTCACTATCTATTTTTGGAAAATAAGCAACCAGAAAATGCAAGCCCAGATGTCTAAGGGAGTCTTGAGCTCTTTAGGTTGTCAGATTGCTGCATGTTCCTATGGAGAGGAATAAGTCGCAACCCAACTTCTAGTTGTCTTAAGGCACTGCCGTTCAAAAGATAATTCTGGTGTAGGTCCATATTAAGCTTAATGGGAACTGACATTGCTATAAACAAACGCCAAATTGTAGTGGGTGCTTAATAATTCTTTATTAGGGTAAGCTTAAGCTCAGCCATGATGTTCTAATGCCAGTTCCCATAAAATAAAATATACAAAGTCAGTTTGGTGGCAGGAAAAAAAATCCATTACCTTTGTAATCATGAGCAAAATGATTTAGTGCAAATGTGCCTTCTAAAAAAAAAAAAAAATTTTGGTTTTTAGGATTCTGGGACAATGTCCACCAACACAAAAAAAACATTGACGATTGTTTGTGCTTCAATTTTGCAAGTAGTTTGGCAACCATGCTGTATCTGCCTTCTGAAATCCAAATGGATTTCTTAGGGTAAAACTATTTAAATATGGAAATGCTAATGAGGCTTTAATAGAGCACTCTTTGCCAGTTCAACAACCACCTGCTGTTAGGGTTGAATCTGGCTATGGAAAACAGACTGGCAGGTGGATTGAAACCAAGTGGTTTCTGAATAAATCACATCTTCAAGGTACATTTGAAAATGAAATGAACTCAAGCTTATAGAAAGAGGTAAAATGTTGGGAACAAATAGATTTCTCAGTATTCTATAATGGTGTACTTTAGGGGGGTTATTTACTAAACTACAAATGCAAAATCATGATTTTTTAAAATAAAATCTGACAATTTAACAATTTATTAAACACAGAGGATGGAAAATCCGGCATCTCAGATCTGTCGAGATTGCATATAAGTCAATGGGAGAAGTCCCAATAATTTTTTGATGTGCGTTGGGTTTCGTGCGATACCCTGGGCAAAAAACATAAGAAATTTGAGTTTTGGGTGAAAAACATATTTTTCCCGCAAAGCAAATTTTTGGGAAAATGTAATAATAAATAAGCGTCAAAAAACCGAGTGGATTTGATCGGAATTTGTAGCAGAAAATACGGACTGATAAATAACTCCAAAACTCCAAATCCAAAAATCATGAAAAATTCAGATTTTTTATGACCAAAAAAAAACCAAACGGTTTTTGTTTTTTTTTTTAATTTTGGCGCCAAAAGTTGAATTTTGTCGAGAAAATCTGACTTTTTGGCAGGAAATTGGGCTTTTGGTGGGAAAATCCGATTTTAGAAATGCCAGAACCGATTTTAGCGAGGTTGTTTTTATGATAAATAAGGTCTAATCGGCAATTTGGAGTTGGCCGGACTTTTTTAATAGAAATAATGAGATAAATTTGGACTTTGATAAATAACCCCTATAATTTTAGTAGATTTCCAGTTATACTAGCATTAGATCAGGTCTATCAAACTATAGACAAAGAAAGATCAAACACCAATTATAGTATAAACTATATTTAGTATATATCTCTAAAAATTATTTTCCTCCAGAATCCGTTTTTCCATAGCTTTTCATTTGAATACATCACTGGGAATTCCATGGACATTCACAATACCGTAAGTAACGTGTGAAAACTATGGTTTTCAACTGTCACCTGACTAAGTACAGGTGCATTTTTAAATTTGAGTTTTTCTCTAGCATATTTAAGAAAAAACTTGGATTAAAAAAATTTAATAAACTCAATCGAGGGGAGAAAAGGCCATTGCATTGCACCAATCATTTTTACAAAAATAACTGTTTACAAAAAGACTGTTTTAAAAGAAAAGAATATTGCTTGCAAGTTGACTATACACTTTCCATTCAGTAGAAGTTTACAAAGATTTAACTACCAAATTTTTTCATTAGTTTTTTTTTGATTGATAATCCTGGATTATTTGAGTTTGGAAAACACTGAAAAATCTGAGATTGCATTATAGTTAGCTTTAGTTAAAGGCATTGTTTATGCTTTCATGGCTGTGGTCCCAACTCTATAATTGTACAATACATGATACAGTTTACCCAACACTTGACCAGTTTTTATAATGCCATCAGATTCAGGAACATGAACTGATTAATGCATTCAAATCCTTTGAACCTGTCACAAAGTAACATGTAGAGATCTTAAGTGGTTGTTACTTAATACCCTTTTATTGATATATTATACCTTTCTGACATGCATCTCTCGTGAAATCAATATAATGTCAAGGTGCCAGATTGACAAGGTGACAGATACATCATAAAATATATAGTTATACATCAATATATAACAGCAGCAATACAATATGTATAGTAAAACTACTTGTAATATATTAATCACATTAGGTTCAATGACATTATACATCATGTTGACCTTTTCAGATGAGAAAAGGCTCTAATTTCATAATATGGTTTGTACATCTAAGGAACATACACTATGGACATGTGACGTTTATTTAAAGCAAACCTTGAACTGGAGCTATTTCTTTTTCCTTTCTCAAAATATCTGATTGGTCTAGTCATAAAACACAAAGAAGAATGGTAGCTGTTCATCATTAACTGAGAGGGATTTGGGGATTTTTGTGGATAAAAAGCTGTGTAACTCTAGGCAGTGCTCCAGTCCTTGCTAATGAGCTGGAGAGAGTGCAGAGACATGCAACTAGACTGGTAAAAGGAATGAACTATGAAGGTAGACTGTTATGGTTGTCGTTGTTTTCTCCGGAGATTCTCCCTGATTGATCTTTTTAACCAAAGAAAAGTCTAATGCACCATAGGCCATTTCTTTAGACTTGAGCAATTGAACTTTAATTTGAAGAAACAAAGGTGGATCAACAGTTAGTTTAGTATACATATTGGTTTATATAGTTTATATATGTTTATATAATACACAGATAGATAGATCTGTATTGGTATATGCACTGGGATATATATGGAAATATTGGACTGGATGGTCTGTTTTCAACCCAAATTACGTATATATAACTTTAAATCCCCAAACCAGTATGATTTGGCCTGCATTTAAGATCATGTTGGATTACATTCTTGTAAGGATTTCCAAATAATTTTTTACTGATAAAAGTTGAGGCCTGTAATAACTTGGGTCCTTGTAGACTTTCATATCTTAGCTATGGATCAATACTCTTTGAGTTTAGTAATTATTTTGCCAGGTATGACATCAGTACAATATTCAATCTGCTGGCTGCCTATTATTACTGTGAAGTAAAAGCAAGCTTATAACAAATACAACAGCAAAACCATTTAATTGAAAAACAATTTATCCAAAACATTTAGGGGCAGATTTATCAAAGGTCGAAGTGAATTTTCGAAGTAAAAATCTTCGAATTTCAAAGTAATTTTTTGGTAATTCGACCATCGAATAGTCCAACTCCGATTTTTTTTAAGTACTGTCTATTTAAAACTTTGACATCGACCATTCACCACCTAAAAGCTGCCAAATTGCTGTTTTATCCTATGGGGGACCTCCTAGAACCTGTATGGAGGCAACTGGGGGAGTTTGGGAGATCGAAGGTCCAAAATTAAAAAACTTTGATCGAAGTACGATCGTATGATTCAAAGTAGGCCGAAAAACTTCGACCTCCATTCGATTGGCCTTTTTGAATTTGGATTTCGAAGTTTTTTTAACTTCGAATTTCAAACTTTGATGAATCTGCCCCTTATACTTAGAAGTATGTAATGAATACAGTTAGGGGGCATATTTATCAAGGGTCGAATGAATAGGTCCATATTCGGCCGAATTCTAATAAAAGTAATAGCGCATTCGATCGAATTCGAATCGAGGATTTCCCCAAAAAGACTTTGATTTTTCAAAGTACACCAATTGACTCCAAATAGTTTCTAGGAAGTCCCCCATAGGCTTAAACAGCAATTCAGCAGGTTTTAGATGGCGAATGGTCGAAGTCGAATTTTTTAAGAGACAGTACATGATAAATTTCGATATTCAAATTTTAGATTTTTTTTCAAATTCAAATCGAATTAGGACTATTGCCTAGTCGAAGTACACAAAAAAAAACTCAAAATTCGAATTTTTGGAATTCGAAAAGTCACCTCAACCTTTGATAAATCTGCCCCTTAATGTAATATATTATCCTTGGAAGGGATTGAATAATTTGTAAAATACCTGAATGAAGTCACTGATCCACAGAGACTGTAATTGCACAAATACATATAAATACTGTATTAAGAGGCCTATTTATAAAGTACAGAGAAATTATTAAGCATTGAAAGCATCTGGTTTTATAAGCTCTGCTAATTTATACAACCATAGTGGAAATACTTTATATCGGTACAACTTTCTCATTTGTTTATTTTAACCTTAAACATCCACTTCATCCAAGGTATCACTGGGGGCAGGCATTTCAACTTTGATGAAATTGATCCAATCAAAATTTATATTTTTTATTGTCCAAGTCTTCGGGATTCATTAGGGCCTCAAACAGAAGTAAAAGAGGACTAATGGGCACAAGAGCGTGACAACAAAAGAGAAGAAATCATTAATGGTTATCTACCTATCAATAATTTTGTTGAAGTCATTGACATGTTGTTGAAATAATGGTATTTCAGTAACATTCACTATTTAACAATGAATGAATAGAGTGCTAAGTTTAACAGAAAATCTTTAAACAATCAATGCATCACACTTGTGGAAGCTTCACCCTAAGAAGTACTCACAGACAGTGTCCGATTTGGGTGCCAGGGGCCCAACAGAAAAACTTCGGTTTGAGATTCGCCCTTTTGTAGCAGGATTCAAGCGAATCCTCATTTGCATATGCAAATTAGGGGCAGGGAGGGACTTTTTGTCACAAACAAGTAAAAAATGTTTTCCCTTTCCCACCCCTAATTTGCATATGCCAATTAGGATTCGGATTCGGTTATATATTCGACTGAATCTCTCGTGAAGGGTTCGGGGGTTTGGCCGAATCCAAAATAGTGGATTCTGTGCATCCCTACCTCCAAGTGCGGTTAGGAAGGGACCAGATAAATTAAAGTGCTGTAGCAAGGAGAATAGCTAGAGCCAGTTGAGCCAGTTGAAAGTCTTTTCTGTATGAGGCTTAATATGATCGCTTTGTTGTCCCATCTATTAGCAAAATCTATAAGATCTATTGTCCTTCTGATGTTATCCCCTGCTTGCCGGCCCTATATAAAACCTACTTGAACGTTTTGTATGATCCTGGGGAGGATTGGAGCTAGTCTATTTGCCACTATTTTAGAAAAAAGCTTCAAATTAGAATTTAGCAATGCGATGGGCTTGTAGTTTAAACAGAACTATGTGTCTTTGCCCTCTTTAGGGACAAGAGAGAGATATGATGTCAGATTGGTTGTAGGTATTGGTGTCACTTTTAAGTATTCGCTAAAGAGGGTTACTTAGTATGGCATAAGGATATGTTTAAATCATTTATAAGCCATCTGTGCCTGGAGCCTTACCATTGGGTAGAAGTTTCAGGGTTGTAAGAATTTCTTCTGCTGATATTTCATGATTAAGGTGTTTTAGGTCTTCCTCAGTAAACTAAGGTATGTTGGTATTAAGTATGAAGTCTGATAGAGCCATATGTAAATGGGATTTATCTTGGTGAGATTGGTTAGTATTTAAGTTATATAATCTAGTGTAAAAAGCCCCAAAATTGTTCACCTATCTGGTCTGGGTTATATTTAAGCTGAGTCTGTCTTAACAATAAATATTATCAATAGTCAACTCAGTACTGTACAAATACAGCCTTTGCATCATAAATTATTATGACTCCTAATATGTTATTACACTAAGGTTGCTAGTAAACTATTTTTGTAGTTTGTTTAAATGTATTTATAATTTGTGTTTGGTTTCTTGGTTTGTTACATGACCTTTCAGCACATGCTTAGACTGGTACAAACCTTCAATTTGTGGCTCTATGATCCATTATTTCAGCAAAGACAAAATTATTTAATGTTATACATAGACCCCAGGCTGGTGCTCTTATTTGTTAAAAAGGGCCATTCTCTTTGCTGTCCCAGACAGCCAACATGCACAGCACAGTAAAAATCTGAACTTTTATGGGCTTATTATCAAGAATTTGTGAAGTTTGTGAGGTTTTTTCCAACTTCGAATAAAATCACAATTTAAAAAAACTTAAATGTTTGCTATTTTATGAAAAAATCAGAAAACTCACATTTTATGTGTTTGTAGGCTTTAAAAACGTGAATTTGTGAGTCTACAAACTCGGAAACTCGAATTTAAAAAATGGCTTGAATTTTGCCTACGACAACTCCCATTGACTTCTACATGAACTTGCCAGCTTTTAAATGCTGATTTTTTTTTTTACATTCGAGTTTTCGAAGTTTTTTGCTTAATAAATACCAGACATTCAAGTTTTTGAAAATATAATTCGAATTCTGGCAAAAATTCTAATTCAAATCTGGATAAAGTTCAGATTTTTACTTTACTATAAAGTTGTGCTATTCACATATGATTCCTGTGGCATTAGGAGAGATGGCGACGTGGTGGTCAAGGGATTAAACCCTGGCAGGTGCGCTTTACGTATAAATAAACATTAGTTGGCTCACCATTTTAGTTGGCTCACTATTTTATTATGTTCAACCTTTTTTTTTTTATCCTGTATATATAAAACTCTGTTTTGGTTCTAGTGAGTTCACTATCCCCTCCAGTCTCTTTTGCCTAGATGTACCCCATCCAATCTAATTTGTTCCAATAGATGCCTGAATATTACACATTCATGACTTGGGCTGAAAAATACTTCAAAATACAAGTAAAGTATTTTAGTGGAAAAACTGCTTTTTAGGCATTTTGTTGCACTTCAAATTAAGGGGCTATTGCACAAGGAGACTATAGGGATTTTTCTTATTTATGGTATTACCAATTAATGAAATTATTTTATCTAGAGTGAGTCAGGTAAACACAGGGATTTCCAAGGTGTATTTCTCTTGTGAAATGTGTGCTTGTGATAATTACCGATTCTAACATGTTTTAATTTACGGTATATAATGTTATCCATGACTGATTATATTCACTCACCTATACCCTCTCTGTCTCTAGAGAATGTAACAAGCTAAACTATTGGAAATGTTTCAGAATTAACTTTAACAACACCCAATTAGCTATGAGCACAGGAATTAATACGATGAAATTGTTTTTTAATAAGACAAGAGACACAGAGAGATAAAACATCTACTAGTTCAGATACATGCTTATTTGGACACTAAGGGGCAAATTCATCAAGGGTCGAATTTCGAGGGGTTAAATCCCTCGAAATTCGACTGGGGAATAGAATCGAATAGGCAATTCGGGCGAATTTACGCACTGGGGAATAGTCGAATTGGCGAATATTCGCCAGGCGAATAGGCGCTCGATCGAATATTCGCTCGAAGGATTTTCATTCGATCGAATGCCTTTTATTCGATCAAAAACTTGGAAAACAAGCTTATGGGACTTTCCCATAGGCTTTTAAAGCAATTCGGTAGGTTTTAGGTTGCGAAGTAGGCAGTCGAAGTATTTTTAAAAGAGACAGTACTTTGACTATCGAATGGGTGAATATTCGCAGCGTTTTTGCGCTCGATCCAGGACTTCGACTATCGAATGGCGAATAGTCGCAGCGTTTTTGCGCTCGATCTATTCGAATCGTTCTACTCAGGCGAATTTACGCCAAGGAGCACAAAAAACTACTCGAAAATTCGAAGTTTTTTTACTTCAAATCCTTCACTCGAAGTTAGTGAATCGGCCCCTTAGTCCAGGAAGTAAAGGGAAAGTATATCCTCATTTATTAAAGTCTGATGGTCTAAAAACTCAGAGTCGGAAACATGTAAAAGCTCTTGAGGTCCTGAATAAGTCAATGGGGACGGTCCCAGTGTCTGCACTGATGTCCGTACCGATATCCGATGATTTCAAGGTTTCTGCGCAAAAAACTCAGAAAACCCTGAAAAAAATCATAGTTTTTGTGGAAAACTACGAACAATTTTTTGGGGAAAGCTCTGATATTTGCCCGACCCGAATAAGGTCCATTTGGGAATTTGGAGTTGCTCGGAGTTGGATATTAAAAATACTAAGATAAATTCGGAGTTTGATAAATAATCCCCTTTATGTTCTATGCATAGAAATTCTGAGAAAGAATGTTGCATTGTGGGAAAAAAACATTTGTTCTGATATATTACATTTTATCGAATAATATTTTATTTTGAAATTTGCTCCTAGAATTATGGGAAAGATGTTGCATCATCTGTCTGAGTGACTAACAGGCTCGTCTGACCCCTGTTGAAGAGAAGATTTTCAATCTGCAGGTGGCCCGACTATTTCTCAGCAGGCCACGATAAATCACAGAACCTTCCGTTTACCACTGTGACTGAATTCCCAAACCAGGATCAATGCAGCTCATTTCTGGGACCTGAAAACAAGTGTACATGAAAGAGTGTCAAGAAAGGAAAAAGGTCATGCTTTAATTCACCTTGGTTCTGCACAGACTGCTGCCTGCAATAATTTCCTAGCCTGTAATGATGATATTATGCCAGCTCCGCAGCCGTATGGTACTGTTTCCATTTATTCCCTATTCCATATGAAATGAGCCTGTACATGTAAATTAAGGAGATCACAAAAACAGGAGGTATTTTAAAAATAATAAACACAAACTCGAATCGGCTATATTTCCAAAAGGACTACTCCTAATCAGGAACGCACACGTTACTTTTCCAAGCTCCATTACATTAATGTCTCATTCTTGTGCCATAAACATCTAAATCTGCTATGTTTTGCATAAAAAGAAAATCGTCACCATTTGCTTGTATTGAATAAAATAAATGTTTGTGGTCATGAATACACACCATTAGAACTTCAGCAAATATTCATAGACATTGCATCTGGCCTGTGCATAGTGGGACATGTTGCCAGGCATGATGCTTGACCCACGCAAGTTCTGTTGATCGTTATTATAAACATTCTGAGCTTGCTATCATTTCTCCTGCAATGTAATGGTACAGGTCTCCTGCAATGTAATGGTACAGGTAACCCAACTGCAAAAGTTAGGTGGAAGCTTGGGAATTTGTACTTAGCAGAAAGATGGAAGTGCAGACTGCACTAAAGTATGGGGGGGTTGTGGATGCACATCTGAGGCCAATTTCAAAAAGTTTAAAGCCCTGTCTAAGTAATTCAAGTAAATATGCAAGTGCATGTAATTTTGAAACAGGGTTTTTTGTTACAAAGTTATGATCATAATATTGATAAGCCACCATACCACGTCAAGGTAAAACCCCACATGGTGGTCCCTAACTTATTTATCTTTAGTCATAGTAAAAAAGGAATATTACCTCTCTGTGTAGTAACAATTCTTTATGTAAACATCTCCTGTGCTTTGGTTTCAAACTCTGTGCTAAATCCTCCCCCGCCAACTGCTGAGCGGCTTTTAAGAGGGAGAGACTGCCTTAACCAACGCCCATTTTAGAAAAGTAGAAGCAAGGTGTTGTAATTAAACACCCCTCACTTGTTGTGCCTTGGTTTGTGCAATTGCTCTCTCTTAAAAGCCATAAAGGCTAGCGGCATGGGAGGATCTAGCCGTGAAAAAACCAACGTCCCATTAGACACTTCTCTATGTACACACACACTTATTGTGTTATTCATTTAGTTCTCCTTTACACTCTTTCATTCTATGCTTTCTTACATACATACTCCCAAATACACATACACTTTCCCTTATCATTACCATACACACCTTCACATTTCACTTACACATGTATACACACTATTGTGCAACTGCACATATCGCTCTACTTTGTTTTTAATTACAACACCTTGCTTCTACTTTTCTAAAATGGGCGTTGGTTAAGGCAGTCTCTCCCTCTTAAAAGCCGCTCAGCAGTTGGCGGGGGAGGATTTAGCACAGAGTTTGAAACCAAAGCACAGGAGATGTTTACATAAAGAATTGTTACTACACAGAGAGGTAATGTTCCTTTTTTACTATGACTAAAGATAAATAAGTTAGGGACCACCATGTGGGGTTTTACCTTGACGTGGTATGGTGGCTTATCAATATTATGATCATAACTTTGTAACAAAAAAACCCTGTTTCAAAATTACATGCACTTGCATATTTACTTGAATTACTTAGACAGGGCTTTAAACTTTTTGAAATTGGCCTCAGGTGTGCATCCACAACCCCCCCATAGTTACAGACTGCACTAAGGACTACATGGTAACTGCTGGTTAGTTGCTTCAGGTTACTAAAGATGGAACAAGATGTAGGTGCATGCTACTATCTTTAATAATGGCACTAAAATGAATCATGGGGCTCAATCATTTAGAGGGCTTACCACTTTGCTAGCTTTACACCAAGGGGCATATTTATCAAGGGTCGAATTTCAATTTGAAAAAAACTTCGAAATTCGAATTCAAAAAGACCAACCAAAATTAAGTCAAAGTTTTTTCTGGTCGAATAGGTCAGTTTTCGATCGAATAGGTCCATATTCGGCCAAATTCGAATCGTACGAATCAAAGGAATATTGAATTTGATCGAATTCGATACGATTTTTCAAAGTCCACCAAATTGACTCCATATAGGTTCTAGGAGGTCCCCCATAGGCTAAAACAGTAATTCGGCAGGTTTTAGATGGCGAATGGTTGAAGTCACATTTTTAAAGAGACAGTACATGATATATTTCAATATTCGAATTTTAGATTTTTTTTTCAAATTCAAATCGAATTTGGATTATTCCCTAGTCGAAGTACACAAAAATAGCTTGAAATTCGAATTTTTTTCATTTGAAAATTCACCTCGACCTTTGATAAATCTGCTCCTAAGTGACTTAAATCCAGCAGAGCAATAAATGATGAAACGATGAGAAATCTTACCGGAGTATTTCATAAACGAACTCCAGTGAACCTTGTGTAAACATTAATCACATAAAATATGATAAATAGTAATATTCTGCTACCATACAGCCAAAATAAACACTGTTTTTCTGGGCTGTTCACAGTCTGTGGATTCAGGCAAATGCCTGATGGGCTGCTGTAAGATGCCATAGCCAGTCACTATTTATTGGGCCTGCAGGGTCTCTTTACACTTGAAGGGAGTTATTTATCAAAATTTGAAAAGTTCTCACTATTTTCTGAAAACTACTCGGACCAATTCCACATGCACTTCCCCCCTATTTATTATTAAAGTTTCACAAATTTTTCTTGCGAGAAAATAGTCACGATAAAATTGTAAAAATATCCAAATCCTATGATTTTTCTGATTTTGTGCTTGAAATCTATGTTTTTTTTGTAAAGTCATCCTGAAAGCTACAATTTTTTCAGAAAGCCAGCGCAACTCTGAAAACCTTACAATTGTTAACGGGACATCTGCCATTGACTTTTACATGTTCTCGGGAGGTCATAGTTGGAGTACTTTTTTCATCAGACTTTTAACACCATTGGATTTTAATAAATCCTGAGAAAAAAATAGTTTTTTTTATTCTCCAAAAATTTTTTATTTTCCCCTTTAAAAGTCAGACTAGAAAAATTCGGAACATAATAAATAACCCCCAAAATGTCAGGTCCTATTTAGGATGTCAGCCCAGTCCTGGCTGTTAAATATTATTCATTTTTAATGTCATCAGTGTTTCAGGGAGGACTTCTGGTTTGAGGGTGAAATTCGCGAAACGGCGAAAAATTCGCAAAATCGCGCCGGCGTCTCGTTTTTGACGCCGGCGCCCGTTTTTTCGACGCCGACGCCTGTTTTTTCGGAAAAAAAAATTTGACGCCGGCTAATTTTTTCCGCGAATTTTCACGGGCGTTTCGCGAATTTATTCGCTGACGGCGAATCGAGCGAATTCGCCGCAAATTCGCGCCTGGCGAATAAATTCGCCCATCACTAGTGAAGAGCTAGAGCAGATTTGGTGGGATAAGGCATCACCTGTATGACTAGCCCCCTATGAGGATTGCACAGCTGCACACTGTGTAATAAACTTGGGTGAAATTCTGGATTAAACTTCTGCTGTATTGCATACTACTGAAACAGCAGCAATGTGCTTGTTATAGTATGGACTAAGTGGGACCGTCACCCAAAATTTAAGGAGGCTTGATTCCCAGAAGACAGAAAACAGCTGAGCTAAGTTGTTACTTCAGTTTTAAATAATTTACTTCGCTGGTAGCTTGAACAGGGGCTAATTATTGCAGTGTACATGTCATAAACTATGAAAAGCTAATTAAGAAACCACTATTTTCTCAATATCACAATGCAGAATTACAGTGGGTCATTAATAAAATATATATATTAGTGTGCAAAGCTGGGGTATTGCTATGCTCTATCTGTCACCTGCACCAAAGTAGGCAAACCTGGGGTCCAACCCACTGATGTTTGTACAACGTCACCTGGCCCACATTTTGGAGTTGAAAATATGTACAAGATATTCTGACTAGGAGAAAAACTCAGGCCAAGAATCAGCCCCTTGGCTGACATTTGCTTCCTTCCTTGCTTGAACCCAGAGCCATTGCATTGGAATAGGTGCCTGGCGTGTGGTTTCAGCAAGCAAGGAAGGAAGCAAATGGCAGCATTGAGGCTGATTCTTAGCCTGTATTTTCTGCAGGTTGAGATCATCCCCCATTTGGCATTAGCCATAGAGGAGCAGATACACCATAAACAAAAGAACAGACCGGCACTCATAAGGCCGCTCTGGATCAGACTAGGGGGCAGATTTACTAAAGAGCGAAGTGGCTAACGCTAGCGACTTTTCGCCAGCTTTGCCATCCACAGGGACATCGCCAATTCACTAACAGGCGCAGGCGCCAATTTGCTAGTGAACGGGACTATCGCTAGTCTATCTATCTTCTGTCACTTACATCATATCCTGTGTTCTGTAAATGCATTAAAGTTCAAAAACGCTGGTGACTTTTCCTTTTTTTAAGCCGGATTGGCTGCAAAAGTTCTAACTTACTTTTTTGGGTAAGCGGTTTTCTCCACACATTTTATTACATATGGAACATTCATTTTACAGTGGGCTCATGTGTAGGGCATTATATTAACTCTCTTGTCTTTATTAAGGTTCCCTGGACATGTGTAATATAAACTGGTAACTTAAACCATTTGCAGCAGCATAAAGACGTCCATACAACTTTAAATTTCCCACCCTATGCATGTTGACCTAAACGCAAGATCACTAGCGAAGTTTCGCTAGGCACAAATGAATGCTAGCGCATCTTTGCTATGAAATGCTCGCACAGCCGAAGTAACGCTAGCAAAAAGTCGCCAGCGTTCGTTTGAAACTTTGCACTTCAGTGAATTAGCGTATTCATATCGTATTTGCGCCTGACGAAGTGTTGCGATGGGTGCGAAGCTGGCACTGGCGTTAGTCCATACCTCAGTCTCCCAGAGATTGTCCCAGGAGTGTAACCAAACTCTTCTTTTCACAGACCTCCCTTAGTTACCTTGTGCAACATAAAGCATTCTGAAAACAGAAGGTATTTACTTGCCTCGTGCCATATACATATCATTGCCTTGATACCACAATCAAGAGTTTATCTCTCACGTAAGACGTTATGGGAGGAGACATGCAAATAACTCCTTTATGTCCCTGGTCAACTGTGCATCCAGAAACATTGGTTTTATAGCACAGATACAGTCTAATAGTTCAGAGCCATATATCCAAACTAACAAGATGCAAGTTTGAATTTATGACTCTGAACTATTAGGCTGTATCAGTGCTATAAAACCAGTGGTTCTAGATCAGGGGTCAGCAACCTATACTATCAAAAGAGCCATTTTGCCCCCTCTTCCACTAAAGAAAAATTGCCTGGAGCCACAAAACATAACACAGCTTATAAACTTTTAAAAGTTTTAACCTTTTTTTAATTTTAACTGTTGCAACAGAATACAACAAACAGAAGTGCAGTGTGAATGTGTAGGCCTATTTTGAAATAGATTAAACACTGAATTGCCCTATTAAATGCTAGTTTTCTCATCTGTCTAATGTGACTTCTGCTTCTGAACCTCCATGCTGATCTTCACTCTCTTGTCGAGTGTGACCGTGGTTAGGACCATGATAAATCATCTTGCTGCGGCTCGGTCTTGCCGGTCACTCCTGGGATGTCTATACAGCCCTCGCACCTGCTGCCGTCTTACCGTCGTTATCTTACCGCGGTCAAACACTCAAGAATCCGCCAGCAGGTGTGAGGGCTGTATAGATGACGTGATAGGCAAAGCTTCAAGACCGAGCCGCAGTAAGCAGGATGAAGAGCCGCATGAGGCTCCGGAGCCACGGGTTGCCTACCCCTGTTCTAGATGCATAGTTGGCACAAGGACATAAAGGAGTCATTTGCATGTCTCTGCCCTTAATGTCTTATGTGAAAGTTAACCTCTTGTTTGTGGTAGGTAACCTGTGTATATGGCATAACCTGTGTATATGGCACGAGGCAAGCAAGTACCTTCTGATTCCAGAAGGCCTCATGTTGCATGCTTTGCACGTGAAAAGCTTTTTGACTATTTTAAGTCTTGGGGCCCACTGGGAAAAAACCCAGTGGGCCCCGTCAATCATGGACCCCTGCTGGCCCAGACCTGCTTCCCGATCAGCTGTCTCATTGGCAGCATCAGCATGTGGCGCCTCTTTCGTGGAGCGGGCCCCTAGTGACTGCCAGGAGGGCCCTACGCTTTGCAGCCGTGGTAGCTAGTCTGACCCTGCTCCCAGACACCGTATTACACAACCTATAAACTCAGTCTGATGCATTTTGTGCAATATGTTATGTTTTGGTAGCCGAGGATGAGTAGAGTATAACAGTGCTTTATTAGCAGGTTCATGCAGCCATTACACACAATACTTATCACTAAGTAATACGCCAGCCCCTGATTTCCCTTAGCAGTTTAGCAGGCAATGCAGTGTTATGTGTGGCATGACGCACTTGTGGATTAATCTTAATACATAGTGTGCTGCACTCTATTCACCAGCCCAAATAGGGCTGAGCTCTTTTAGTAAGTACTAACTCCTTAAAGGACCAGTAACATCAAACAATTAAATTGTTTTAAAGTAATAAAAATATAATGCTGTGTTGCCCTGCACTAGTAAAACTGCTGTGTTTGCTTCAGAAACTCTACTATTGTTTATATAAATTAGCTGCTGTGTAGCCATGGGGCAGCTATTCAAAGGAGAAAATGCTCAAGTTACACAGCAGATAGCATTATGTTCTACAGAGCTTATCTGCTATCTATTATCCATTATTTATCCTGTGCCATATAGCCGTTTTTCAATTTCCGCCATTGCTACTAAGCAGCTTGTTTATATGAACTATAGTAGTGTTTCTGAAGCAAACAGATCAGTTTTACCAGTGCAGGGCAACACTACATGATATTTTCATTACTTTAAAACACTTTCAGTTTTTGGTGTTACTGTTCCTTTAACATCCAATTTGTCATTAATATTCCGTTCTCGCCGTTTTGCTCCGTTCACTCAGTATGGCCATGTGAGCAAAATGTATTTACATAACAGGATTTCATATTTTTGCCTTGGCACGTCAGTCGATGCTAATTATTTTTGCAAGCATCAACCATTAACATCTTTTCTGCTCACAGACTGCAGTGCAATATGTGCTAGTTTAGTTAATGTTCAGGCAAACAAATGTGCTCTGTTGACGGTTCTGAAGGCAAAGTGTCATTCCTTTAGCAACTTATGTAAGTGTTATGCAATGAAATTAAATATTTTCTAAACATTACTGTTAGGGGCCGATTCACTAACTCCGAGTGAAGGATTCGAAGTAAAAAAACTTCGAATTTTGAGTAGTTTTTTGTGCTCCTCGACTATCGAATTGGCGTAAATTCGCCTGAGTAGAATGATTTTAATAGATCGAGCGCAAAAACACTGCGACTATTCGCCATTCGATAGTCCAAGTACTGGATCGAGCGCAAAAACGCTGCGACTATTCGCCCATTCGATAGTCAAAGTACTGTCTCTTTTAAAAATACTTCGACTGCCTACTTTGCCACCTAAAACCTACTGAATTGCTTTAAAAGCCTATGGGAAAGTCCCATAAGCTTGTTTTCCAAGTTTTTGATCGAATAAAAAGGCATGTGATCGAATGAAAATCCTTCGAGCGAATATTCGATCGAGCGCCTATTCGCCTGGCGAATATTCGCCAATTCGACTATTCGCCAGCGCGTAAATTCACCCGAATTGTCTATTCGATACTATTCGATTCTATTCCCCAGTCAAATTTCGAGGGATTTAACCCCTCGAAATTCGACCCTTGATGAATTTGCCCCTTAGGGTCAGCATTAAATGCCATCCAGACTATACTCTCTGGTGTTATTCAGATGTCTTCCAAACAGCAAAGAAGTCCATGTCCTCGATGAGATAATGACCCAGCCCTGGTTTTGCCTTGTTATTTATTGCGGTTACATTTTGATATGAAATACAAAAGATACAATTCCTGTAGTGGATCATCCCACAGCTGACATCTTTGAAAACAGGAACTGCAATATAGCAGTGTAAAGTAGTCTTGCTCTTGAAAACATACAGCTCAAAGGGTTTAGGGAGAAGTGCCCGAACAGAAGATCAATAAGGCTTAAGATATGTAGCTGGTGTGAAATAATCTGCCTTCTGGGAATGGTACATTGTACATGTGAAGCTGGAAAAGCAGCAAAGGGACAATCTATTTTCCCTATAAATGTATATGATGATATAGCAGTCTTGCTACCTTTGGCCAAAAGGCTTTTGCTAAGTGGCACATTCCCCATATGTGGAAAACGGGTGTAACTACAGAGGAAGCAGACTCTGCGGCTGCAGGGGTCCAAGAGGTATAGGGGGCCCCATTAGGCCCTAATTCATATATCATTTCAATAAATATTTGTAAAACAGGTCAACCTCTAAACATTTTGGATGTCTGATAAATAATTTGCTATGAGGCCCAGTAATATCTAGTTATGCCGCTGGTGGAAAAGTTTTGTGGCATCTCCAATAAACTTTTGGAAGAAAACCACACTGCCAACAAAGAAATAATAAAAGCGGAACGCTTTGCTTAAAGGAGAACTAAACCCTAAAAATGAATAGGGCTAGAAACGCCATGTTTTATATACTTAACTTGTTGCACCAGCCTAAAGTCTCAGCTTGTCAATAGCAGCAATGATCCAGGACTTCAAACTTGTCACAGGGGGTCACCATCTTGGAAAGGGTCTGTGACACTCACATGCTCAGTGGGCTCTGAGCAGCTGTTGAGAAGCTAAGCTTAGGGCTCGTCACTAATTATCCAGCAGAAAATGAAGTTTGTCTGTAATATAAGCTGATGCTACAGGGCTGATTATTAAATTCTGATGCTAATTGCACTGGTTACTGTGCTGCCATGTAGTAATTATCTGTATTAATTACTAATCAGCCTTATATTGTGACATTTCTATTCTATGTGTACTGTATATTGTGAGTGGGTCCCTAAGCTCAGTAAGTGACAGCAGCACAGAGCATGTGCAGTGAATCAGCAGAAAAGAAGATGGGGAGCTACTGGGGCATCTTTGAAGACACAGATCTTTACTGCTAAAGGGCTGTGGTTGCCTTGGGCTGGTACAGAAGCTCAACACATCATGTACAATGTTTCTAGCCTATTCTTTAGTTTAACTCTTTAGTTTTAGCTTTATGAATTTCTAGTAGCATTAAGTCTAAAGCAACTGGACATTTCACCACTCATCCAAGCGGCTCCTTCAGTTCAAGTTAGGGAAAATTCCCAGCATTTAAACCCTTAAGGGTCACAGACACAATGGTTCCACTGAATTTATTCAGTTAGTGTTGGCTGAAACTAGATGTGAAAGTGTAATCTAGTCACAATGGTACCATGAACCTCATAGAGTCAGGTGTTAATTCTTCAATGTACATGATTGGAAGTGTGACTTGTTGTGAAACTGGCAGGATACGGATGTCAAAGTGGGATTGTATGTTGATGACAAGTGGTGTTGTAGGTTTTTCCTGTTTGACATAAATGCCCTCGATTTACAGTATCTAGTTGATGTCTAGTTTCAGCCAACACCAACTAAATAAGTTCAATGTAACCTTTGTAATTGGATGTCTATGACTTTACTACCCTTAAGGGTTTAAAGGAACAGTTCAGTGTAAAAATAAAACCTGGATAAATATTATGTTTCTAATATAGTTAGTTAGCCAAAAATGTAATCTATAAACGAGTGAGTGAATGTCTAACATAACAGAACACTACTTCCTGCTTTGCAGCTCTCTAACTCTGAGTTAGTCAGCGACTTTAAGGGGGGCCACATGGGACATAACTGTTCAGTGAGTTTGCAATTGATCCTTACCATACAGCTTAGATTCAAAAGCAAAACAACTTTGGAATATTAATCTAAGTTTCTCTCTCTAGCTTTCTCTTTTCTTTCTTCTTCTGCTCTATTTCAGTTTCATGTTAACTGTTAACTCTTGTAAATTAGTATTAAAAAAAATATCTGTAAGATGAGATGTAGGCATAATAGTTACCTTTTTAACAGGGCTTCCAAAGGTCGGGCAACTAAGTCATCCAGCATGACCTTACTTAAAACCATGCCTTCTGTAATGTACCAGAAGAGTGTTGGTAGATGTGCCCTCGTGGCATCACATATCAACTCACTGCATTACATTATTTTCATCAATAACTTGGGAGGGGGTGGCTTGTATTTGCAGTTTTGCCACAGTGCTGTACGCTGTCTATACCTCGACTGACCTGTTAAGACCCATCTATTTTACAATTAACTTACCATGAGCTAGTTGCTTTATGAGGTCAAGTTCATTTTAGTTCTATACCAGACGTAGACTAGATACACCTGAATGTATTAATGTAGAGTGCTGTGTTACATACACCTGTGATTTGCAGAAAGAAAAAAAACATGTACATTGTTACAGAAAAATACTAATACGGAGGAGTTTCTATTCAAATTGATACTGCATCATGGGAACACACTGAACTTCAGTAAATAAGTGGCACCATAAATCAGCTGTGATAGACTCACCATGGGGAAGCACAGAAAGCTTGCACTACCCAAGACAAATCTCTTTCCTTCAGCAGGGAGTTCAGCTTTGTTGCCTGCTAATATCAACACCTGGGGTCTGCAAAACACCTGATTTGACACTCCAGATAGATATTTCTTTTATCCTGGATACATTTAGAAGAACCTTTGATAGGAAAAAGAAACCTGTGGGCAATCCCTGTGTTTTGGCAGACGGCAAAATCTGGGAATACTGTGGAAGCCTTCTTGCATTCAGGGATAAAACTGGTGTGTTGTGTCTATTATTATAAAATGCTAATTAACTAACCAGAAAACATAGAAATGCATGTAGTCTTTCCCCAAATCTTTCCCTTTCAATATTGTCAAAAGCCCACACACAAAGTAAAGTCCACACAGAATAGGTTTGCGGAGAAGGGAGTGGAAGAACAATAAACAAAGTCATGACCTCACATTGAATGAACACCTGTCGGAATGAATTGGAATACCAATGCAAGCCAGATCTGGTTACCCAACACTTTACTTTACTGAACAGAAGCAAATCCCACCGAAATCTACTAAAAAGCTTTCCTATAAGAGTAGAGGCTGTTATAATGTAACAGGTAAGAGAGGACTGCCTTTATATTAATAATACTCTTGAGTTTAGAATGAGAAGTGGGACAGGCAGGTGTCAACATACTGTACTTTTGGCAGCAAAAACGTCCTATTTCCCCTTGATTTTCTCCTGACTATGAATGCCTCGTGTTGGCTGGAGGGGTCGGCACCTCTCCTGACAATATGAAGGAAGGGACACGCCTCCGAAACGTTACATCATATGACAAAATAACCGTGCAGGGGATTTCCCCGCTACACTAGCCTTCCGTGTCTGGTAACATACTGTACTTTTAGCCATATAGTGTATGTGGATATTTCCCTTGTTTCTGGTGACTGTCCCTAAGACATTAGACTAAGCCTTACACCCCAAACAATTCTTTTGTAATCAAATAATCACACCTCATTTAGACTGACAAGGGTACACAAATATGAGAGTCAAATGAGAGTCAAGTAAACTCACCAACTGGTATGTAAGAAGCATGTTGATATTTATTTTTTGTACAGATAAGCAGGCTTGCATGTTACATATTCACTAACTTAGGGGCTTATTTACTAAAACTCGAAGGGGGTTATTTATTGAAGTCTGAATGCTAAAAACTCGAAAAATTCAATTTTTTTAATATAAAATCAGAAATGTTAGTGGAAACAATTTTTAAAAATTTTCGATATTTATTATACCCAGAGGCTGCAAAAAGTCTGAATTTGAAAATCTGCTATGTCAGACCTGCTGAGTTTGTATATAAGTCAATGGGAGAGGTCCCTATCCTATTTGGAAGTTTCTGTGGTCTGCAATGGAATTTGTCTGAACTGAAAAGCTGAATATTTCTGGCAAAAATCTGAAAAATTCTGGCTCTTTGTGAAAAAGACAGAAAAAGTTGTAAGATTAGGGAAAAACTTCAGATAAAAACCGTACCATTTGGGTTTTTTGCCGATTAATAATAAATAAGGTCAAATTGTGGATTCTGCTTTGGTCTGACTTTTTTATTTTAAAAAATCAGAAAAAATTGGATTTTGATAAATAACCCCTTGAATGTTTAGTAGTGGTTTATTGTAACTCTCAGTTCTGCTTTAATTAAGAGCAGAATGTATGTTCATTTATCTCATTCCGGAAGCACGCCGTACTGTCGCCTTGCAGCAAATATTAAAACTAATTAAAGTGTTCCTTGCTTCTATCTCAGCTTTTATACCGCTGACTCAGCCACTACCATGAGACTAGTTTTATAAGTGAGACCCCCCTCCGGAGCGGCATTGCTTTTCTCCCAGCGCTGCCTTCAAAAAGGGATATTTTATGACTGCACAACAAATCTTTGCTTAAAAAGCAAAGTGCACTGCAAAGAAGCCACGCTTATGTAAATGTTCTGATTGCTTTAATAGCATTCTTGTTTGATTTTCTAAATTACTTAGGCACACAGTACAACGCTGGTCTTTCCCAGTGCGACTCAATGCCTAATGAATTTCTGCATATATTCCAGATGAATGGTGTATAAGAGAGAATTTTTCCATCCAAATACAAGTAGGAGATTTTTTGCAGGACTTAATAAGAAGTTTATTACGACCTTGAAGAGTTGATCAAAATTCATTCAATTTTATTAAATTCCTAGCTATTCCTTTCTAAGAGTAGAGAGGCCCCTTTATAAAACATCAAATTGGCGAGGTTCATAGTTCATCATTACACTTCTGCCGTTTCTGCTGATGCCAATTTTTGAAGTTTCAAATGGTTTCTGGTGAAGTCAGAGGGTGTCAAATAGTTGTCAAAGCAGTAATCATTGAACAGGTATGGGACCTGTTATCCAGAATGCTCCAGACCTGGGGTTTTCCAGATAACAGATCTTTCTGTAACTTGGATCTTCACACCTTAAGAAACCAGAAAATCACTTTAACAATTAATAAACCCAGCAGGCTGGTTTTTGCTTCCAATAAGGATTAATTATATCTTAGTTTGGATCAAGTACAAGCTACTGTTTTATTATTACAGAGAAAAGGGAAATCATTTTAAAAATGTGGGTTTATTTGGCTAAAATTCAGTCTATTCAGTTCAGTTTCTGTATAACAGGTTTTAAGATAACGGATCCCATATCTGTAGCATTGAAATCCCATATTATTTCAGTAGCATTACAAGGACTCTAATCAGATTATTTAAAGGAGAATTCAACCCTAATTAAAAAAACAAATCCCTACCCCCCTACCCTACATCCCTCCTCCCCCCAGCCTTTAAGGTGGCCATACACGGGCAGATAAAGCTGCCATCATCGGTCGTTTGGACCGATTTGACAGCTTATCTGCCCGTGTATGGAGGCTTCCGACGGGTCTTCCCGATCGATATCTGGCCACGATATCGATCGGGAAGGTTTGATTTTTACCATACAGCCGAACGTTCGAATTACCCCCGATACAGCCCTGCCGTTAGTGGCATATTGGGGAAAGATCCGCTCGTTTGGTGATGTCGCCAAACGAGCGGATCTTTGAGTCTATGGCCACCTGTAGTGTTACCCCGATTCGGCTCTTAAAGTTACTTCTCCGCCAGAAGTAGTTCCAAATGGATTCTTTCCATTTACACATTTTTGCACTAAAAATATTAGAAGCCACTTACAATTTAGAGAGTGGCTGCAATTACACTGGAATTATGGCAAAATAATTCTACATTACAGCGTTTCGCAAACCGAATTTGCATTTTGCACACTACACTTGAATGGCGCCTGTAATCTTCTTTATGGAATCACATGTCAGTCCCTTACAAATCCCTAAACCTTTGCATGAATATCATGTGCAAACCAATTCTGATTCAAATACTCAGTTTTCATTTCATATTAAACATACATTGAAAAATGGCACCCGATCTCTTTGCACTATATTTATACACATGCACTTGTACTGTGGCCGAATGACAAAGGGAAATAGGATTTAAGGCTTAAACACAGTTTTTGCTTATTTCCCACTATTGGAAATTGTTCCACTGTGAAATTTTTTTTTGGAAATTGCCCAAAATGCTTTTTAGAGCAATAGAAAAGTATAATTTTAAATAAGTTTAACATTTCTATTTAAAAATGTGTTTTGAACTGTTTCCCTGCACTGGAAAAACTGGTGTGTTTGCTTCAGAAACATATCTATAACCAAGCTGCTGTGTAGCCATGGGGGCAGCCATTCAAGCACAGGATACACAGTAGATAACAGATACGTTCTGAAGAATCCCATTGTATACTACAAAGATTATCTGTTATCTGCTGCATATCCTGTACATTTTCTCCTGTTCAGCTTTACATGGCTGCCTCCATGGCTACACAGCAGCTTGTTTATAAAAACTATAGTAGAGGTTCTGAAGCAAATACACCAGTTGTACCAGTGCAGGGCAACAGTACATTATATTCTCATTACTTTAATTCCTTGGTGTTACTGTACTTTAACAAGAGACTCCAAGTTTCTTGATAAAGTAATGGTGACCTGCAGCACAATGTGAAAAATAAAGAGGTATCATCCACTTACCACAAATGCAGTGTGCAAAGTGCAATTTTGGATACAATCACTGTATTCTTTACCAACAGCAATGGCCCTACTAAGGCAATTGTGGCTCATGCCCCAATTGTTGTCTATCCAGTTACTTTCTTAAACTAACTTTTGAACAAATTCAGTTTATCTACAGTACTGGAATATAACGATAAAACAGGGCAACCTTCTTAGCATCAACCGTACTTAACAAAAGAACTTACGTATGCTGAATCAGGAACATTCATGGGGGAACATCCATCTTGCTACCAGCTTCCAGCAGGACTTTTAATTAATGCCAGCGATATCTGCGTCATCCTTTTAGAGAATAAATTTTAATTGTGCTCCAAATTAGACTTCTTAATAAAAAGCAGCCACAAAGCCATTGATCATAGCACATAGCGAGAGAAAAGCGCTCGAATTAATGTTAAGTAAAGCTGATGTTTGTTTATCAAGCTTTTTCTAAAGGTGTTTAGCCAGTTGTATTGATTAGCAATAGACCGTGCAACAGTTCTCACTGCTTCTATGGGAATTCATTTTCAAATAGCTTATTCTCCTTCAGCAATGTCTCTCATGTATTAAATAATAATTTGGGATTTTTAGTTATTTTATTTTTTTTGCTTTAATCCACTCTGCCAAACATTTACTAAATGGCAAATCAATATGGAGTGAAAACCACAGCACACCCTGAAATTATACTCAGTTTCACAATTTTTCAATCGGGATCAGTAAGTATTGATGGGCAAATAAATTCGCCAGCGAATTTCCGTGCTGAATCTCTGCATTTCGCCATCGGCGGATAAATTCTTGATACTGCCACGACGCACATCGGAAAAGTCGTTCTCGTCAAAACCATTGCGCGTCAACATTATTCGGACGCCCATTGACGCGGACACCAAAATTGGTGAATATTTTTTGCCGAAGCGAAGAGGGACAAATTTGCCCATCACTATCAGTGAGGTGTCCTAGATATGGAAGCTAACAAACCTTTTATATTTTTCATTGGCATATTAGGTTCTTAATTATTTTAAGGCCAATTATTTAAAGGAAAACTATACCCCCCAAACAATGTAGATCTCTATTAAAAGATACTGAGTAAAACAGCTCATGTGTAAAACCATGCTTCATGTAAATGAACCATTATTATAATAATATACTTTTTTAGTAGTATGTGCCATTGGGTAATCATAAATAGAAAATTGCCATTTTAAAAAATAGGGGCCGCCCCCTGAGATCGTACGATTCACTGTGCACACATACAAACCACATGTAAGGTCACATGAGCCAATTAACAGACAGAGTTCTGCCTTTTGCTTCCTCACTTCTTCCTGTTACAGTTAGTGTTGTAGTATTTCTGGTCAGGTGATCTCTGAGGCAGCACAGATAGAGTCACGAAATGGTGGTTCAAGGCAAGAGATGTAAAAGGGCAATATTTACTTACATATATATTCCAGTTTGGTAAGATTCTTTAATATGTCATTCAATTTGATATAAACTATTTGTTGCTTAAGTATTCATTTTGGGGGTATAGTTTTCCTTTAATGGGGTAGCCATGGGTAACTGGTAGTGATGGGCAAAAAAATTGTGAAACGCATTGAAGACAATGGGCATGGGCGCCTAAATAAATTTGACGCACAACTATTTTTATATGCCCGCCAATTTTGACACGCATCCATTTTTTTTTTACACCACAAATTTGTGTTTATTCACCCATCACTAGTAACTGGACCTGCCAACCAGCCATAAAATCTAATTTTCATTAAAATGATTCTTTATAAATCTTATGTTTCAATGGACACTATCTCTTCAATTGAAATCATAAATTTTGTGGAACACATAAGGACGCATTTACTAAACCGCTATTTGTTGGCAAAGACCAAACCAAGTTGCGGAAAAATGTACTACTTTTCCAGGATTTATTATGGGCCAACACTGCAACAATTCTGAAAATACTCCAGCTAAAACCTGTCAAAATCACGTAAAAGTCAAAGGCAGATGTCCCTTTTACAACTGGAAGATCTTTCTTTGTTTCATGGTTTTTGGGTGTTTTTGATGCGTCAATTGAAAGAGTTGTGGTTTGATTGAGTATGTGGGTAAGTCCACAAGTTGCAGATTCATTAGCAGAGTCCTGCATTATTCCATTTGTCAAAGGACTTGTTAGTAGCACTGGCAAAGACCAGGAAAAGCATATGAGAAGTCAAAATCAGCAGGACCTGGGTGGCAATTGGATTTTTTAACCTAATAAAAATCCTGTAGGTGGGGAACCCTATACAGTAGTGGTATAAACATGCCTGTGATGGTTTAAGTGTATAGGTAATTGTTCTATTATTATTATTTGGAAATATATTATCCAGAAAGCTCTGAATTACAGGAAGTCCATCTCCCGTAGACTCCATTGAAAAAAAAAATTTTTTTATGATTTCCTTTTTCTCTGTAATAATAAAAAAGTACCTTGTAATCAATCCAAACTAGGTGAAACAATATTACTAAGTTTATTTAACATGCACATGTTTTTTCAGTAGACTTAGGGGGTTATTTATCAAAGTCCGATTTTATCTCAACATTTTCTGCTACAAACTCTGATCAAATCCGCTCGGGTTGTTTACTCTTATTTATTATTACATTTTCCCAAAAATCTGCTTTGTGTGAAAAAATCAGATTTTTTCACGATTTCTTTCTTTTGCTTTTTTACCAGAAAACTCTGAAAATTTCCGGGTATTGCACGAAACCCAGCGCAAATCAAAAAATCATTGGGACTTCTCCCATTGACTTATATGCAACCTCGACAGGTCTGAGATGCTGGATTTTCTAATTCTGACTTTTCCATACATAAAAATTTGATTTTATAAAAAAAAGTTTTTGGGGATTTTTGCATTCGGAGTTTAGTAAATAACCATCTTAAAGTATGGAGATCTAAATTATGGAAAGATCCCTTATCTGGAAAACCCCAGGTTCCAAGCATTCTGGATAACAGGTCCCATATCTAAAACTATTTGTCACTTTGTCACGAGCTGTTTTAAAGGGACAAACCCCAAAGGGTATAGCCTGTTGATATGTTCTTGTGCTCATAGAAATTAGTGCAAAGAGTTTTGCATGCAGGGCTGCCTGTTGTTGACCTCCAGAAGGGCTGGGAGGTTGGCAGCACCTGGGAGTCTCCAGGTATTTAGTGGGAAATTGTTTGGAAAATGTGATGAAATGCATACCTCAAGGAATCCTTTATTCCCCTTTGAGAATGTTAGGGACCTATTTACTAAATTTTGGATTTACATTTTTTAGTGCTAAATCCTGCCTCTAGATGGTGTTAGAGTGCAATTTTTCAGTACAATTTTTCAGTACAGTACAGGCAATTGCACTCTAGCACCATCTAGGATTCAGCACTAAAAAACGATATGGTGAGACAAAATGTGAAATCCCAATGGCTTCATCTGTATGTATCAGTCCACTCTGGCCTCAGCAGACTTTATAGAGACTTGCGTAGATAAAAAATGGGGCATGGTTTGGTACACTCTTGATTCTAACATGCCATTTTCCATTTCCATCAAGGAGTCTAATATCAACATGAGATACTGGGCCTGTTAGGAATTTCTGACTGATCTCCATGCCTTACTACAGACAAATAATGCTATTAAACATAGCACATATGTAATGCTATTTCTTGAGAACCTTCAGAAAAAGACCTACTATATCCAGGGCCTGAAATAGGGGTAGGTAGAAGTGGCACATGCCTAGGGTGCAATGAAGCAGGGGCACCAAGCCTACTCTTCTTTCGCCTACCCTTGGTCCGAACCCTTGTTCCACCATCGGCACTTCTATCTGGTCTGTCTCTGTGCCCACTCCGTCCCCCATATCCCCCCATCACATTGTGTGCACAGACCTTCGTGCGCACACCGGGGAGACTGGCCATTTTGGTCGAGCCTGACTATATCTCTACTCAAAAGTATTAGTGTTTCGTTGAATCTGAAACAGAAATTAAGGCATAAAGCACTGAGCTGTTCACATCTTCATTTCCATCACTAAAATAATATGACAGCCAGAATAGATGAGTTTAGTGAAAAAAGTTTTAAAATAACAATATTTGAGAGGCAGCAGTTTGCCCGTCCATTTCCCATATTTCCTTCCAATAAGGTTATCTGATATTGCTCAGCTGAACTGGAAGCCGTAATTCAGTTTCCGAATCACAAAAACGGTCAACAGATTTCAAAGCCCAGGCTGAAATGTTGAATTATAAAGGTATGAAAAGCAAGAATATTTTCTTTTATTTCATAAAAAAAAAATAGTTCTGATGTGATGGTAGCTTCCTAGAGGAACAATGCATTGCAAAACCGTGTTATATTGTGATGTGTCAATACATTCAATAGTAGTAATAGGAGGTTAATAGGCATCAATAAGTGTTTGTAAGTGTAATAGGTGCATTTATAAGGTGCATTTTCTCTTATTTTAGATGACAAATATTGCTATTTTTATGGACTGTACTAAATGAAAGAGTGGCACACTCATCCAGCATATGAACTTTAACCTTCACATATTGTTTGCAGATTATCTGACTTTCATATGAAATGTTTATAGGCAGGACTATATAATAACAATGATGCTATACTGTACAGCTCTCGAGCAGGCAGGTGACCAAAGTAAATCAAATGGAGGTCCTTTTGAAGATTGTAGAATCTAATTGTATGCCCTTTTTGATTACATTTAAACTTTTGTTTATTTTTTTATATGTTAAATATAGACGCAGAAATAGTAATATTTGGTGATCAAAATGTCTTTTTCGAATTAACAGCATTGTATTATCATATACAGTGTATGGGATCTGTTATCTGGAATGCTCATGACCATGGGGTTTCCAGAGCTTTCTATATAACAGGTTTCCAGAGAACAGACCCCCATACCTGTACTTATTGACTGAGGATCCAATAACTGGAGGGATGACTTTGAGCCAGACATATCGCATAATCATAATAATAATAATATATAAAATTACAATGGAGAGTTCTCAGTTGACTTAAATAAGCACCTCATAATGCCATTTATTTCCACTGTTGGGACATATATTACTTTTAATTTTACAAATCCTTTTACAAATCATATCAGATTATTTGCAGCATAACGATTGTTCGCCTGAGCAAAAATTCACCTGGCGAAAGGGCGCGAAACGTCATTAGTGATGTTCTCTTTCGTTAGCGGATTGTTCTCTACGTCTGTTGATAAATTGGCGTTGTCCCTGTGGATAGGATTTCTGGTGAATTTTCATAGCGACAGGCCACTTAGCCCTTTAGTGAATTTGCCCCAATGTCTTAGTCTGATTTCCATTGTTTCCTGGGCAGTAGCCTATTAAAGCAAACAACATATTTTTCTTTCTTTCTTAAACTAAATCATTGCTAATTGGACAATTATTACCTATAAGTCAGATTTCTGTGTTCGTGGTCATTTTGGTATAACAATGTATAGCAAAAACCCTATAAGCCTTAAATTCTTATTAAAAAAAAGCTGATATGTGCAACCAAGTGAGAGAATATGCAAGGCTTTCATAACATATGTAAATTACAAATGTCATATTAAACTAAATGGCATGCAATGCCTTGGCAAATAACCCATATTTAAATTGAATAAGTCCCTTAATAATTACCATATGTCTGTTTTGGGCAGCGCTTTATATATTTTCACTTATCTTGATTTAAAAACAGCTGGATGTGTTTGCTCCTTCACGCAAAATATTTATGAAACTGCCTATTTCTTTAAACAGTTTAAAATGAATAGGAAGATCTGACTTATGTGCACACCACTATGTAATTGCCTTTGGAATTGCACTCCATCTGGTCAGATTTCCACACAGGTTTGTTAATATAACATTTTAACAGGTATTTGATGAAACCTTTTTTTCTCAGAGGCTGTGAATTCTCACTTAGGATTCGCAAATATTAATTTCTTCCCCTCCTGCGGTGAGATGTAATCAAGGAGAGCTGTCCTACAGGTTTTTTTTATTCAACAGCTGTTGTGAAATTGTACTTTAAAATCAGAGTTTATGCCACCTAACGGAATGAAGAATCAGACCCAAGCAATACTCACAGCACAAAGTCTCATTCCGTTTCCCCTCTAAAGTTTGTCTACCCTTTAAGTCATCTCAAAATGGATTTTACCACTCTTTATTAAAATAAAAAAGTTAAATATGTGAAAAAAAATCTGCAATGTTTCCTCTTTGCAACGTCTGTTAAAAAGTTGTGTGACCCTCATATTTCTTTCTAAATTGTGTTGCTTTTAATTTATTTTAACCATATTCATATCTTCATATTGTCAATAAGAAGCACCTTTGTTTTTACACTTCGAGGGGTATCTACTAAAACTGGACTTTTTCCTCACTACAATGTAAAAAAACAATTTGACTTAAACTTCTTGAAAGAATCAGTGCCAGAAAAAGTTGAGACAAAATCGAACTTCCGTTCAAATTGTCTGACATTTTTGAATCGACTATATTAAATTGTCACCGCGACAACTCAAATTTATCGGATTATTAAATGAAACCCAGCGCAAACAGTCCAAAACTATCGAGAATGGAGAAGGTAAATGGCATTATTAAAGGGACCATCTGCCATTGACTTCTACATGATTTCAACAGGTTTTAGCTGGATTTTTAGCATCTACAGAGCTTAATAAATCTTGAAAAATTCCAGTTTCCTCTAAAAAAACTCAACAAGAAAAATTTGAGGTTTAATAAGTAGACCCCTTAATGAATCTCAACATTTTTGGGGCCTTTTTATTAAACCTCAAAGGGGGAAAACTCAAATTTATAGAGTTTGGAATTTTTCAAAATTGACTATGCTCTGAAGCTGCTAAAAATTAAAATCTGAAAATACTTCAGCTAAAGCCTGTCGAAATCGTGTGGCAGGTGGTCTCTTTAACAATTAGAACATGTTTTTTACCTTCAGGATTCTTGAGAATTTTGGGCTGTTTGCACTGGTTTTCATTTGATAATTAGATAAATTTGATTTGTCGAGAGGACACCAAAGTCGAGTTTTCATGGTCACAATTCAAAAAAGTTGGATGATTCAAATCGATGCACGATTTTGTCAAGACTTTTTCGTGCATCTTTTTTTTTCTAGAAGATTTTTTGGTAAATTAAGGGGAGTTTGGTCACATTTTTTTTAGTGATAGAGAGAAAAAATTGAGTTTTAGTAAATAACCCCTTAGAGTTTTAAAGAAATGCATAAAAAACACAAATCTTTAGAGATTCTGTGACTTGATGTTCCACAGTACGTTACAGTACAGTACAATTCAGAAAGCTCAGAATTATAGAAAGGCTATTGAAAAATAATTTCCTATTTCTCAGTACCTTGTACTTGATCCTGAATCAGATAGAATTAACCCTTATTGGAGTTAAAAAAAATTAGTTTTTGGTTTATTAAAGTTTAAATTACTTTTTAGTAGACTTAAGGGGTATTTATTAAAACTAATTTTTTTCTCATTTTTATTTTAAAATATTTGACCAGACTCCCAACCTGAAATGCCCTTAATTTACAAAAAAAGTAGAACGAAAAAAACATGTGTGGGGAAAAGTCACAAAAAATCGTGCAACAATTCAAATCATGTGACTTTTTCGAATTTGTCACTCAAAAATCATGAAAGGCATAAAGAGAAAAAAGCTTTGATATTTTTGTTATTGATTAACCCTAGATGAAGGGTTGAGTCAAAGAGGTTGATCGCATTGGTTCATTCATTTTTTACAAATTCAACTGTTTAAGAAAACTTGAAAAATAACATAGCTTGAATGTTCACAGCATCTCTGTTTTATAACTTTGGTTACATTAAACTGTTGGATATTGTGATGTGAGCTATGAAAGCTCCTGGTGTGTCGGGCGAGACACTACTTTGAACCAAGAGGCTCCCTGCTTAGGGTCACACTCTGGGGCAAATTCACTAAAGGACGAAGCGCCTAACACTAGCGTTAATTCGCTAGCGTAGTGCATTTGCATTAATTTGTCGATTTACTAACGGATGCTGGAGTAAATTCACTAGTGTTACTTCGCACCCTTACGCCTGGCGAATTTGCGCAACGGACGTAACTACGCAAATTCACTGATGCGCAAATTTTTCTGAACGCTACCTTTTAAGCCAGCCTTCCTTCGCCACCTCAGACCAGGCGAAGTGCAATAGAGTAGATAGGGATTGCTTCAAAAAAAGTTAAACATTTTTCTAAGTCCCAAAAAACGCTGGCGTTTTTTCTTTTTTATGGGTGAAATTTTTTTGGGGCTACCCTCCTTCCCCCCTACATTTCCTAACTCATGGCACCTTAACTATACAGTGGACACATGTGTAGGGCAAAATAAACATTTTATTTGCTGTTTTGAAGGTTTCCCAGGCTTGTGTAGTGCTGCTACATATACCTCCATTGTAACTTCAATTTGGCGCCGTATGCAAATTAAGCATCGCTAGCGTAACTTTGCTTTGCTTGGCAAATTAACGCTAGCGTAACTTCACAACCTTACGCTTCCCCTGAGCACAACTACGAATTTTAGTGAATGGGCCCCTCTGTCTTTATTTAATCTCGTTAATGTTTTTACACATTTAATGGACCAAAGCTCAGACCCTTTGAGGGAATGATACAATCTTGCCTCATACAAAGTAGATCCTATATTATACTATATTGGATTGTTTAAAATATAGACTGACAAAAAATCTTTACATCTATCTTCTGCTTTTTATGTGCAAGCAGGCCTAATACCGACGGTTAAACATAACAAAAATAAGTTCTTCAAAAAACAAAACCCCGGTAGCTTTGTGAACTGTTGCAATGTTCAAAGCAGAGAGATTTTTCCAATACTTGGTTTAACAAACATGTTTTGCAGTACACCAGGAAGATTTGACAGCTGTTTGTGAATATTTTTACTATTTTAGGAATTGAACAGGTTGAATTGTTGGGTACATAACCATTTTGCACAGTGCAGTTGGCAGTGCTAAATTACTTGATGTAATACCTTTGTCGTTTATATCATTCGTTTGTATAACTTTTTTGAGTGATGGGATCAGATTTGTGAAACACAGAAAGTGGAAATGTAATGTTAATGCTAACCTTGCTTTTTCTAAAGCAAAAATGCTCCGCTGAAACTTTAAGGACAATAGTTAAATATTAGGAAATAAATATATTATTGTTTTCTCCTGCTGTGCTTTCCCCAAGTTCTTTGAAGGTGTGACTGCCTGGTCAGTAACCAAATTTTATTTCCCTCTAACCCGCTTGTACTGTAATAATGTCCTTACAGAAGCCAATGGGTGACCTGGTCCAGAGTAGAGATGTCGCGAACTGTTCGCCGGCGAACTTGTTCGCGCGAACATCGGGTGTTCGCGCTCGCCGGAAGTTCGCGAACGTCGCGCGACGTTCGCCATTTTGGGTTCGCCATTGTTGGCGCTTTTTTTTGCCCTCTCACCCCAGACCAGCAGGTACATGGCAGCCAATCAGGAAGCTCTCCCCTGGACCACTCCCCTTCCCTATAAAAACCGAAGCCCTGCAGCGTTTTTTCACTCTGCCTGTGTGTGCTGAAGAGATAGTGTAGGGAGAGAGCTGCTGCCTGTTAGTGATTTCAGGGACAGTTGAAAGTTTGCTGGCTAGTAATCGTTTTGATACTGCTCTGTTATTGGAGGGACAGAAGTCTGCAGGGGTTTGAGGGACATTTAAGCTTAGGTAGCTTTGCTGGCTAGTAATCTACCTTCTACTGCAGTGCTCTGTATGTAGCTGCAGTGGGCAGCTGTCCTGCTTCTGATCTCATCTGCTGACTGCTGCAATAACAGTAGTCCTTGTAAGGACTGCTTTTATTTATTTTTTTGTTGTTTTACTACTACTACTACTACTACTACTACTATAAGAGCCCAGTGCTATTAGTCTAGCAGTGTTGGGGAGTGGGACTGGTGTGCTAATCTGCTGCTCCTAGTAGTTCAGCAGCACCAACTTTAATTTTTTTTTTTAATATTCATTTTTTTTTTATTTTACTTTTTTTTATTTTACTACCGCTGTAGTAGTGTATAAGTTGACCTTTTAGGCATTATTTGCCCTGTAGGCATTATTTGCACAGTGTTTTCTTCAACCCGCCATCTAGCTGTGTGACCTTGTTCACATTCTGTCTAAATATCCATAATATTACCGTCTCCAGAAAAAACACCGGAGTGACTTTTTTCAAGCAGCCATAATATATTTTACGTAATCCGTATCCACCGCTGTAGTAGTGTATACGTTGACCTTGTAGGCATTATTTGCACAGTGTTTTCTTCAACCCGCCACCTAGCTGTGTGACCTTGTTCACATTCTGTCTAAATATCCATAATATTACCGTCTCCAGAAAAAACACCGGAGTGACTTTTTTCAAGCAGCCATAATATATTTTACGTAATCCGTATCCACCGCTGTAGTAGTGTATACGTTGACCTTGTAGGCATTATTTGCACAGTGTTTTCTTCAACCCGCCATCTAGCTGTGTGACCTTGTTCACATTCTGTCTAAATATCCATAATATTACCGTCTCCAGAAAAAACACCGGAGTGACTTTTTTCAAGCAGCCATAATATATTTTACGTAATCCGTATCCACCGCTGTAGTAGTGTATACGTTGACCTTGTAGGCATTATTTGCACAGTGTTTTCTTCAACCCGCCATCTAGCTGTGTGACCTTGTTCACATTCTGTCTAAATATCCATAATATTACCGTCTCCAGAAAAAACACCGGAGTCACTTTTTTCAAGCAGCATTCATATATTTTACGTAATCCGTATCCACCGCTGTAGTAGTGTATACGTTGGCCTTGTAGGCATTATTTGCACACTGTTTTCTTCAACCCGCCATCGAGCTGTGTGACCTTGTTCCCATTCTGTCTAAATATCCATAATATTACCGTCTCCAGAAAAAAACCGGAGTCACTTTTTTCAAGCAGCATTCATATATTTTACGTAATCCGTATCCACCGCTGTAGTAGTGTATACGTTGGCCTTGTAGGCATTATTTGCACACTGTTTTCTTCAACCCGCCATCGAGCTGTGTGACCTTGTTCCCATTCTGTCTAAATATCCATAATATTACCGTCTCCAGAAAAAACACCGGAGTCACTTTTTTCAAGCAGCATTCATATATTTTACGTAATCCGTATCCACCGCTGTAGTAGTGTATACGTTGGCCTTGTAGGCATTATTTGCACAGTGTTTTCTTCAACCCGCCATCGAGCTGTGTGAGCTTGTTCACATTTTGTCTAAATATTGATAATATTATCGTCTCTAGAAAAACCACTTGAGTTACTTTTTTTCAAGCAGCATTCATATATTTTACGTAATCCGTATCCACCGCTGTAGTAGTGTATACGTTGACCTTGTAGGCATTATTTGCACACTGTTTTCTTCAACCCGCCATCGAGCTGTGTGACCTTGTTCCCATTCTGTCTAAATATCCATAATATTACCGTCTCCAGAAAAAACACCGGAGTCACTTTTTTCAAGCAGCATTCATATATTTTACGTAATCCGTATCCACCGCTGTAGTAGTGTATACGTTGGCCTTGTAGGCATTATTTGCACACTGTTTTCTTCAACCCGCCATCGAGCTGTGTGACCTTGTTCCCATTCTGTCTAAATATCCATAATATTACCGTCTCCAGAAAAAACACCGGAGTCACTTTTTTCAAGCAGCATTCATATATTTTACGTAATCCGTATCCACCGCTGTAGTAGTGTATACGTTGACCTTGTAGGCATTATTTGCACACTGTTTTCTTCAACCCGCCATCGAGCTGTGTGAGCTTGTTCACATTTTGTCTAAATATTGATAATATTATCGTCTCTAGAAAAACCACTTGAGTTACTTTTTTTCAAGCAGCATTCATATATTTTACGTAATCCGTATCCACCGCTGTAGTAGTGTATACGTTGACCTTGTAGGCATTATTTGCACACTGTTTTCTTCAACCCGCCATCGAGCTGTGTGACCTTGTTCACATTTTGTCTAAATATTGATAATATTATCGTCTCTAGAAAAACCACTTGAGTTACTTTTTTTCAAGCAGCATTCATATATTTTACGTAATCCGTATCCACCGCTGTAGTAGTGTATACGTTGACTTTGTAGGCATTATTTGCACAGTGTTTTCTTCAACCCGCCATCTAGCTGTGTGTATTATCGTTTCCAGAAAAACCAACTGAGTTTTTGTTGTTGTTGTTGTTTTTTTAAAAATAATGCCAGGCAAAGGCAGGCCGCCACGCAGAGGCCGTGCTAGGGGCCGTGCTGCTATGCAATCCTGTGGCCCTAGCAAATTGCCCAGTTTTAAAAAGCCAATGACCCTGAACTCCCAAAATGCTGAAGAGGTAGTTGACTGGCTTACACAGCACACCCCATCCTCTACCGTTTCTAACTTTACCACAACATCCTCCTCATCCTCCACTGCTATGGCCACCCCACGTAACACTTCCTCCACCACCGGTGCCCCTTCTTCACTGGGGTCAGAGGAGTTATTTTCCAATGAGTTTCTTGAACTGAGTAATGCGCAACCATTATTGCCAGAAGAAGATGAAGGAGATGAGGACCTTACACCAGATTTAATTCTGGCAGAGAACACGATAGAGATGGACATAATGAGTGATGAGGAGGAGGTCCCCGCTGCTGCTTCCTTCTGTGATGTGTCAGAAGAAATTGATGCATCTGAGGAGAATGATGATGAGGAGATTGATGTTTTGTGGGTGCCTAGTAGAAGAGAGCAAGAGGAGGGTAGTTCAGATGGAGAGACGGAGAGTCAGAGAGGCAGTAGGAGAATAAGACTTAGAAGAAGCAGGGAGGACAGCCCGCAGGGATCAGTAGGGCAACAACATGTATCGGCACCTGTGTTCAGCCGGCCAACGCACCCGCCATTGCCGCCAATACCGCCAACTCCGCCAACTTCTACTGTTACCGCCAGATCGCACACTTCCAAAAAGTCAGCAGTGTGGGATTTTTTAATGTGTGTGCCTCTGACAAAAGCATTGTAATTTGCAATGAGTGCAGTCAGAAACTGAGCCTTGGTAAGCCCAACAGCCACATAGGTACAACTTCTATGCGAAGGCACATGAGCGGCAAGCACAAAGCACTTTGGGAGCAACACCTCAAAGGCAACAGGCAAACTAAAAGCCACACTCCTTCTGGTCCAGCATCTTACTGCTCTACCTCTGCTCTCCTTGACCCGTCTGAACCACCCTCCACTCCGCCTTCCACCTTGACCACCTGTTCCCATTCCCAGTCATCTGCCACCAGCCAAGTTTCTGTGAAGGCCATGTTTGAGCGTAAGAAGCCAATGTCTGACTGTCACCCCCTTGCCCGGCGTCTGACAGCTGGCTTGTCTGCACTCTTAGCCCGCCAGCTTTTACCATACCAGCTGGTGGACTCTGAGGCCTTCCGCAAATTTGTAGCAATTGGGACACCGCAGTGGAAGGTACCCAGCCGCAATTTTTTTTCTAAAAAGGGAATACCACACCTGTACCAACATGTGCAGAGCCAAGTTACCGCATCTCTGTCACTTAGTGTTGGGCCAAAGGTCCATATGACTACTGACGCATGGTCCTCCAAGCATGGTCAGGGCAGGTATGTCACCTACACTGCCCACTGGGTGAACTTGGTAATGGCTGGGAAGCAGGGAATGGGTAGCTCAACAACAACAGTGGAGTTGGTGTCACCGCCACGGATTGCACGCGGTTCTGCCACCACCTCTACTCCTCCATCGCTCTCTACCTCGTCTTCTTCTTCTTCTTACTCTGCTGCTGGGTCCTCCTTCTCCTCCTCCACACCTGTGCACCCCCAGCTCCCCCTAGGCTATTCGACGTGCCAGGTACGCCGTTGTCACGCTGTCTTGGGGATGACGTGCCTGGAAAGCAAAAACCATACCGGATCTGTACTCCTGTCATCTCTGCAGTCACAGGCCGATCGGTGGCTGACCCCACACCAACTGCAGATCGGAAAAGTGGTGTGTGACAATGGAAGCAATCTGTTGGCAGCGTTGAGACTAGGCAATTTAACACATGTGCCCTGCATGGCACATGTGTTAAATTTAATAGTCCAACGTTTTGTCTCCAAGTACCCAGGATTCCAGGACGTTCTCACCCAGTCCAGAAAGGTGTCGGCCCATTTCAGACGTTCCTACACAGCCATGGCACGCCTTGCTGACATTCAGCAGCGCTACAACATGCCAGTCAGGCGTTTGATTTCAGTTTTTTTGGCCGCAGCCACTGAAGCACAGAGGCCAGAAAAAATATGCCATATAAATGCTGAAAATAGTCATTTTTTGCCATACGTTGACTCAACGTATATGGCAAAAAATGACTATTTTCAGCATTTATATGGCATATTTTTTCTGGCAACTGTGCTTCAGTGGCTGCGACCAAAAAAATGCATATTTTCTGCATTTATATGGCATAATTTTTCTGGCCTCTGTGCTTCAGTGGCTGCAACCAAAAAAATTTATATTTTCAGCATTTATATGGCATAATTTTTCTGTCAACTGTGCTTCAGTGGCTGCGACCAAAAAAATGCATGTTTTCTGCATTTATATGGCATAATTTTTCTGGCCTCTGTGCTTCAGTGGCTGCAACCAAAAAAGTTTATATTTTCAGCATTTATATGGCATAATTTTTCTGTCAACTGTGCTTCAGTGGCTGCGACCAAAAAAATGCATATTTTCTGCATTTATATGGCATAATTTTTCTGGCCTCTGTGCTTCAGTGGCTGCAACCAAAAAAATTTATATTTTCAGCATTTATATGGCATAATTTTTCTGGCAACTGTGCTTCAGTGGCTGCGTCCAAAAAAACTGGGCAAACAATGTCTACAAGGTCAACGTTATGGCGAAAAATGACTATTTTCAGCATTTATATGGCATATTTTTTCTGGCAACTGTGCTTCAGTGGCTGCGTCCAAAAAAACTGGGCAAACAATGCCTACAAGGTCAACGTATGGCAGTTGTTTAAAGAGAACAGCAGATTACTAGCCAGCAAAGCTACCTAAGCTAAAATGTCCCTCAAATCCCTGCAGACTTCTGTCCCTCCAATACAGAGCAGTATCAAGCAGATTACTAGCCAGCAAACTTACTATCATCTGTCCCTGAAATCACTAACAGCTCTCCCCCTACACTATCTCTTCCAAGCACACACAGGCAGATTTTTCAGATACATTTTTGCCCTTGATCCCCCTCTGGCATGCCACTGTCCAGGTCGTTGCACCCTTTAAACAACTTTAAAATCATTTTTCTGGCCAGAAATGTCTTTTCTAGATGTTAAAGTTCGCCTTCCCATTGAAGTCTATGGGGTTCGCGAACCGTTCGCGAACCGCTCGCGTTTTTGCGCAAGTTCGCGAATATGTTCGCGAACTTTTTTTCCGACGTTCGCTACATCCCTAGTCCAGAGGGCAAGATTGACATCACAGTGTGGGACTATATGATTTATGTAGGCATAGGGTGGTTATAGATACTATGCAGGGATAGTTATAGCAAAAACAGCCCAATTGGGTTCAATCATTTATTATTAAGCGCATATTAATGATAGGCGAATCTGTCCCATTGCGAAACAGCGAAAAAAAATCGCAAAACTCATTGAAGTCAATGGGCATCAAAATTATTTTGACGTGCATCAATTTTGACGCAGTAGACAATTTTTATATGCGCTATTTTGTCCAAATGCATTAAAGTCAATGGGCAAATAATTTTGAAGTGTGACAATTTTATATGCGCTGATTTTTCGCTGGCGAATTTTACTGCAGTTTTGCGAGTTCATGCCGCTGAATTCCAGAGTCCCAGAGGGCTCAAAAATTCTTCCTTAGTCCAATCAAAGCATCTGCAAATCCAACAACTAATTCTTCCAAGGAGAAAGGCTAATAAAACAGTGTAGTACAGGTATGGGACCTGTTATCCAGAATGCTCGGGACCTGGGGTTTTCCGGATGAAGGATCTTTCCGTAATTTGGGTCTTCATGCCTTAAGTCTACTAGAAATTCATTTAAACATTAAATAAATCCAATAGGCTGGTTTTGCTTCCAATAAGGATTAATTATATCTTAGTTGGGATCAAGTACAAGCTACTGTTTTATTATTACAGAGAAAAAGGAAATCATTTTTAAAAATTTGGGTTATTTGGATAAAATGGAGTCTATGGGAGACAGCCATTCCATAATTCGGAGCTTTCTGGATATCGGGTTTCTGGATAAGGGATCCTATACCTGTACTGTAATTTTCAAATTCAAAACGTCCACGTGACCATGCTTTTAATTTAAATATTGAACTATCAGTATTACAAGACCCTTCTACCCCATTAAAGTGCCAGAACGACTGATTCATAAGTAGAGATTCACCAAATACAGGATTCATTCGGGATTCGGCCTTTTTCAGCAGGATTCGGTTGAATCCTCCTGCTAGACCAAAATGAATCCTAATTTTCATATGCAAATTTCAACATCCTCGACAATAAGAAAACGATAATATTAGGGATTGGATGAAGCTGGTTTGTGAATTACAGACACTGTATCTATTTTAGATTCTGGCATGCTAATCACTTCACTTTGCATCCTTCTATTTCATTGTATATATTTGAGTCAATGCTTGCTTTTGAACTCCCAACATGCTTTAACCTTGACTTTAGGTTGGAGGATTATGGAATTTATTAAAAGGTCCGAATCCAAAGTATTAATGAAAAAAAGCGCTGAACGATGCTAAAAATCTGAAAATCTCTAACATTCTGAATTGGTCTACAAATAGCCCAATAGGATCAGCGGTCCTTCCATTGACTTCTACAGCACCTCAACAACTTTTACTTGGCAAAGTTTGGCATAAAAGGTTTTTGTGTTTTTTTCACGTAATAAATCTCGATATTTTAGAGCCTTTTTTTTTAGAAAAATATGAAAACCACAAATTTTTCTCGATTCGTGGAAAAAAATCCCAATTTGACTTTTAGAAAATGGGCCATGTGAAGGCTTATTTATTAATGGTCTGATTTTAGTGGTTGTGATTTTTCTTGAATTATCACTTACTTGTCCAACGTTTCGGCCCACGTTTATCCTTGATAAAGGCCCTAACGTGGGCCGAAACGTTGGACACGTGAGTGATAATTCAAAAAAAATCCCTTTGATTGAATTGTTTGGAGTGCGGATCCATTTTTGAATATATATATATATATATAAGAAATCAGGTGCACACCGGGATTTAAATAATTAAAAAATCCACATTTTATTTAAATACTTTTAAAAACAGAATTGGTCAATGTTTCGGTCTTTATCTAAGACCTTTCTCAAGACCCTGTTCACGGTACCAAAGGTATTCTTAAATAGATAAAACTTATGACACTCACCCCAAAGAACACACCCACCAGAACATGTGACTGAGAGAAACCTGCACCATGAAACAAATAAATAATTGCCGATAAGTATACAATCAGTAATTGAATCTGATTGCATACTTATCTGCAATTATTTAATTACATAATTGTAGGGCTGTGTCTTTAACTTTACCTATACTAGCTAGTAGCTGACCACCCACTTTGTTAGTGTATTAATAAATTGCTATTGATGGACAGAAAGGAGTGAGGATAGTGATAAATTCCTGCTCAATTCTGGCTCTACGGAAAATCGACTGGACATTTGCCTAGTGTTTCACTACTCTGGTTGATAGGAGAAAAGAAGGTAAGAGTTTACAGTACAGTGTACTATATTGAAAAATATTATATGCAAAGCTAGCAAAAGACAAAACTCCAAAAAATTAGTAGAAAAACATCTATTCACTAAATATATTCTCTTTTGCACAAGCAGAGAAAGGTGGCATTGGGGATCCAGACAGTGATTGGCCTTGTCTGTGCAAAGTAGTTAATTCACAAAAGAGATGATCTCTCTGCAGCCTTGCTTTCTGTTACCTTTTCAGTGCATCCAAGATCATCATCCAGCTGAATTAAACCCAGACTGGCAACATTTCACATGGGGTGTCTTTAGATAAAATGTATCCTGAAAAGTTGAAATGAACCATCACGCAAGAGCTGAAACATGTTTCTTCCCAAGGGCAGTTTTTCAAAAGCCTAATTACATAACACAGATGTAACATAAAAGTAAATGTCTAATCAGATCATCAACAAAGGATGTGACTTTCCAATGCAATGACATTATCTTTGAAATCACAGTCACATTGTAGGATAACAAGATATGAGAAATTAACAAAATAATGTAAAGTTGCATTTTTGCAAATGTCTAGTGCTGCTTGCAATGTAAAATCATTTGCTGGCAAATCTTGCATTGCGCATTGTCGCTAAGCAGAGGTTTAGGGGTTATTTACTAAGTTCCGAATGCCCGAAATTCCCCGAAATCCGAAAAATTTGTGATTTTTTGTGTTATAATAGGTTTACATTTTTTTTTCAGAATTTATTAAACCCTGAGGGCTAAAAAGCCCAAATATAAAACCACGGCATCTCAAACCTGGGTTGCATAAAAGTCAATGGGAACCGTCCCATTGATTTTTGTTTGTGTCGGGGGTTTCGGGCAATTTCACTATGTTTTTGGAGCTTTCGTGTGAAAACTCAGAAAAATTCGGAGATTTTGGGGGAAAATTCACGAAAAAATCGTGAAAATAATTTTCGAGAAAATGTAATAATAAATAAGTGTTAAAAACCCGAGCTAGATCGGAGTTTGTAGCAGCCGATATTGAGATAAATTCAGACCTTGATAAATAACGCCCTAAGTGTTAACACCTGCTCTGGAGTTTTGTTAAATATTTTGTCACAAAAAAACACTTTGCGATTGTGAATTTTCATTACATAGCCATTTAGTCTCAAACTTTTTGAGGAAGTCATTGTGGTCTGTAATTATTCGAAAAGGATTCAAACTTGGTCGCTATTGTTCGCAATGGTCTTTGTGAGTGCTTTTTTGAATAACGAATTTCATGAATGTATTCTTGTGAAGCTAAATTTATAAGCTGCATTATTCTTCTGTGAATAAGAATGACAACCATATGAAAGCCATAGGGGCAAATTCACTAAGCGCCGAAGCGCCTAACGCTAGCGTTAATTCGCTAGTGTTACTTCGCGCCCTTACGTCTGGTGAATCTTCGGAACGGACGTAACTACGCAAATTCACTAACTTGCACATTGTACTGAACGCTACCTTTTACGCTAGACTTCCTTCGCCACCTCAGACCAGGCGAAGCGCAATAGAGTAGATAGGGATTGCTTCAAAAAAAGTTCAAATTTTGTCTAAGTTCCAAAAATCGCTGGCGTTTTTTTCTATATTATGGATGATAGGCTGAAAAAGATCGAAAAGCTTTTTGGGGCTCCCCTCCTTCCCCCCTACATTTCCTAACTCATGGCAACTTAACTATACAGTGGGCACATGAGTAGGGCAAAAAAAAAAAAAAATATTTGATGTTTTGAAGGTTTCCCAGGCATTTGTAGTGATTGTACGTATTCCTCCATTGAAATTTGAATTTGGCGCCGTATGCAAATTAACCATTGCTAGCGTAGCTTCGCTTCGCTTAGTGAATCAACGCTAGCGCAACGTCGCAACCTTACGCTACCCCTGAGCGTAACTTCGGATTTTTGTGAATTTGCAGAGCGCTGGCGAAACTACGCCTGGCGAAGTGTGGTGAACTGCGGCGAAGTTACGCCTGGCACAACTATGAATCTTAGTGTATTTGCCCCCATAGCCTTCTATAGTACTATTAACAATCACCGTAGCATTCATAATTTAAGTAAAAACTCTCCTAACTTGGATTATAAAATTATAAAATTGTAGAAAACAATTACTTATCTTTATTTTTAGTCCCCAGTAAATACTGGAATGATTTTTTTTCAGATGTGTCAATACTGTCTAGACATTTCTATTTTTAAAGTTATTTCCCACAGCAGATATGTGTTCAATAATGTATCCCTACACATCTTTCTTTCTCCTTTATTTTTCCTCTCCAAGAGAAACAGTAGGGCCTATGTCACACTGGCACAGATATATGTGAGATTTGCTTTTTAACATAAAAAGGTCAAATGGTCTCACAGTAAAACAATAGAAATGAGGAATGTAAGCATGGCTTTATTCACCTGTAATCATTTGACATCATTTGAGTAACCTTTTTCCTGTTGATATAAATGATTTCCTATTTTAAAGAATGATAAGCTGCATGCTGCCCTTTAAATACTCAGTGAGAATGGTACGACTGTAATATACTGCACAATAATTCACTGACTACATGAGTTCCGGCTGACTTATTCACGTCACATATCAAATGCACGAATATGCAGAGTAATGTATTGTATTCCAAGGCAAGTGTAAGACAAAATACTCCTGAGATTAAAATGGATAATGGAGATTTCCGTATAATGGAGAAAGATCAGTTGGGAGTGAATGAAATGATATCCATATGTGTGGCTTCCATATATGGATCTTATTAACTGATGATACAACTGTACTGTATCATTGTTTTTTACGTTGGTTCTTAACCATTAGCCAGATACATGCTTGGATGGGATAGGATAAGTCAAACTACTAAATCATATACCTATATTTTTGCAACGCCCACCCCAAAACTATAATATTAAAGGACGTATGGTATCTCTCAACTTTGTTTGCGCCACTCTATAATATAATGTTCTTTGTCTATAGAAAGGAGAGAGTTTTCTATAGAAAACATGAGGTTTAAATGTAAGGTGTACGGATATATAGAATAGTATTAGGCCTACCACTGCTTAGTGCCAGCTAAGCTTTACTCCCTATTCTAGTAGAACTCTTTGACTTTTTGCACATGCAACATGTATGCTATTCTTCTCTACAGTGCTCGTGTACTTGAATAAGAGTATGTTTTTCTAGAATCAGGGGCTTTTACAAAACAGGTGTAAAACTCTGTTCCATAAGAGAAGACACAGAAGGCCCATACCCCAGTATTAACCCATATGGATGAAATTTAATTTGCCCTTTCAGAAGGATTTTTCAGTAGGATGCAAAAAACTAGCTTTTTGCATTTGTTCTTTAAACACTGAAATAAGTTAAAATCAGTTCACTTTTACCTGTATCGTACAGGATCCCTTATCTGTAAATCAGTTATCCAGAAAACACCAAATTACGGGAAGGGCATCTTCCTTAGAGCCCACTTTAAGCAAAATATTTTTAAATTATTTTCTTTTTCTTTGTAACAATAGCTGCATGAAACCATATTGGTGGGTTTATTTAATGTTTATTTAATGTTAGTAGACTTAAATGATAAGTAAACCTTTAAAATAAGTGAATGTAGAATTGATGAGAGTGTTATTCTTATCTCTTTTGTCATTTACATTCATTATTTATTTTCTTTCTATTCCAAGATATTAAGGGATACATGTGCTGTTAATATGAATGAATTCTGTTCCAACAGCGCCACCTGCTGGTCAGTTTCTGACCAGTCTGACCACCAAGTAGTCAAGGAAGTTGTCAGGAGAAAGAAAGAGGCTGCTCTGATGTTCTTCTGCTTAGGAAAACAATTAGAACCCTTTCTCACATCTTTCCTAAGCAGAAGAACATCAGAGCAGCCTCTTTCTTTCGCCTGACAACTTCCTTGACTACTTGCTGGTCAGACTGGTCAGAAACTGACCAGCAGGTGGCGCTTTTGGAACAAAATTCATTCATATTAACAGCACATGTATCCCTTAATATCTTGGAATAAAAGGAAAATAAATAATGAATGTAAATGACAAAAGGGCTTAGAATAACACCCTCATCAATTCTACATTCACTTGTTTTAAAGATTTACTTCTCCTTTAAGGCATGGAGATCCAAATTAGGGAAATACCTCTTATCCAGAAAACCCCAGGTCCCGGGCATATGGTTAATATACAGTATCCTATCCTATACCTGTACTAATTTGTTTGACTTATCTTACTGCTGTACATGGAGGAAGGGCTGAAACTGGTGGAACAGAGCTAGAGGTTTCACTAGATAATTGTGTCCTTGGATGTTTCATTCTTCTTTCTATTTTCTCCTCAACACCTATGGCCTTCTTCATTCGCCTTTCCTTTCCTTTTCCTTCACATCATATCACACCCACTCTCGCCCTCTTTTTTATTTCCCTTCCTCGTATTTTACACATTCATTCATCACAGACTGCTGTGTTTGTATGTTAAATTATGTTTTTGTTTGTCTATGTTCAAAAAGAAAAATAAAAACCCTTTCCTTATACACCATTTTAATTATTACAGTTAATTATAACAATAAAGGTCATTCTTGGAGTTTGAAAACAAGAAACAGTCCAGGGCAGATTTATCATCTATTGGTATTTTTTAACTGAGCACTGGTAGCTCCATCTCAATTTTAAATATATTCTGGCAATTCTTGAGGGATATTATTCTTTGTGCAGCACGAGTAAGCATTCACAGCTTCAATATTGAAGAATATATATATAATATAGGGGCTACATGATAAAACAGGTATGGGATCTGTTATTCAGAATACCTCAGTCCTGGTGTTTTCTGAATAAAGGGTCTTTCAGTAATTTGGATCTCCATACCCTAAGGGTAGTGGCACACATGAAGATTCAGGGAGATTAGTCAACCAACGACAAATCTCCTCTTCTCCGGGAGACTAATCTCCCTGTAATGCCTTCCCGCTGGCAAGAATGTGATTTGTGACTAGGCAATTATGAATTGCTACATGTGATAAGTTGGATTGTCAGAACATACAGTACATTGGGGTAGATACCTAAAACTGCTAAATTTCTCTGTAGTTAAATATGTTATTTCAAGTAAATAGACAGATAGTTAGATTGATAGATATAGAGCAGGAAGCATAGCGATAGAGCATGTATACACTTCTAATATGGACATTATTGTTCCTGATCCCAAGAAACTGGTTGGGATTGAACTGCTCATTATTCATACAAAGTACCATACATAACATTTTAGAGGTATTTACAAAATATCCTCGTCTTCATTGTAGAAAAGGTTATAAAAATATATATCACTTAGAAAACACAGAAGAAAAATGGCTGTGTAAAAATATAGCTCCAAAATGAGAATGCTCAGTGACACCTTATTGGATGATATATAGCGTAGCTTCCCTGTGTGAGTGTCTGGGCATGAGAGAGAAGTGCAGATTGAGATTAATAGCTAACAGCCCAGCATTCTTATTAATTTAGAGACCGGCGTGAGAATGACAAATGTTAAAACAATGGTTGTGCTTGAGCTTAGTGGCCTGGCATTATGCTACCCAAAGAAGATGATTGCTTCTAAATCTTTTGAGCTTGAGTGCTAAAACTTATAATTCTGGAAGCCTTGAAAAGGAGATATCTTTCTCTTTTTTTTCTGGGATGCAGCGCTTTGTTTCAGCTGGTTATTTAGGGTGCGCTATTTGAATATTTAGGATGACTTTTTTCTAGCTGGTATTTCTGGCACATTGATGGAACATACTTTCTTTGGCATTATCCAGTGCATAGGGTACCACATTGAAATAGCATGCCATTCATTTCAAGACAAGTAGATGTAATGATAATAAATGTGTAATAAATGTACAGTATATAGGTTAGTGTCTTAGTATTATGTTTTATGAGGCACATTTTTATTTTAAGATTGACGTGCCCTTTAAATGACAGGCTGTACTATCAGAACCAAATGTTTGTATAAAGTTTGCTCCATCTTTAATAAAGAATAATAGTCTAGTGACATATAGGGGCCCATTCATTACGTTCGAGTGAAGGAATAGAAGAAAAAAAACTTTGAATTTCGTTAGGAAACAAATATCTGGTTATAAGTCTCTCAGTCCAGGGTGTCCACAAACAATATAATGGCAAAAAAAACATAACTTTTAATAAACTGAAAAAGAAAATTAGGACATCATAACTTGACAAATTTGCTTTTCTTTTGTTAAATGCTTTATGTTATTTATTACATTTTCTGGACACATTGGATTGGGAGTGCTTAAAACATTTTTTCCCATGTCTAGGTGAGCAGAAACCTAGACATTAGGGTGGCAGTGGATGTGTCTACTTAGATTTTGCATTTGATACTGTCACATTGCTGCTGCATGGAACTTATAGCTCCATAGTTATAGGAGGACCCTGCAAAAACAGCAAAAATATCTTCCTTGTTTTTATTGATTTTTTGCGGATTCCCATAAACATAATTATTGTCAAAGAAAACCCCACATTATATATATATATATGATGCATTATATTATATTTTACAATATCATTGTATAAGTCTAGTAAACCTATTATAGCTATTCAGTAGCTTAAAACCAGATGAAGATGAAGTTTTCTAGCCTCAAAAAAAGTTTTCCTTTTACTTTATGTTGCTAGAAGGTCCCATAAATTCATTATACACACTATAAAGCAAATGTTTCCTAAAAGCATATAACCAAGTGGAAAATATTGATATTGTATACAAAATGGAAACAGAGACTTTTTACTAAATACTGGACATTTTCTTAAAAAAAAAGAATGCTATATGTAAGATTCCGGTAACACTAAAAAAAAATTCAAGGTTTTTCAGTGCATTTATTATGATATACTGCTAATCTGCACTGGTTCAAACGGTGTGCTTGCTGCAGAGGCTGGAAGGGAGTTTTTATAAAAAGAAAAAAAGATGCTGTGTAGCCGTATGGCAGCCATTCCAGTCGAATCAGGCTATAGGGCACAAGAAGAAGAAGAAAGATTGCCATGGGTTGCCTTTACAAATAATTGTTACAGAAAATGAGGTGTTAGTTCCACACTTTGGCCAAAATATGTAAGCTCACGTGCCACGTCAAGGGACCTCATTATACGTGACTCCTACACTATTTGTGAGCATTCAACGTTTGTATTGCATTTAAAATCAAGTCCCCCAGCAAACAGTGTGACTGAGTAGTAAGACCATAGTGCACTTACCCTTTACTCAGGAGCTCTAATGAGAAAGTAGGCAGCTTTTAAGCCCCTGCCCATTAACATACACCTATACATAATTCCCTGTTTTTTTAAGGTTGGCACTGGGGCTTAAAAGCCTTCTGCTTTCTCACTAAAGTTCCTGCATTAAGAGTAAGTGGCCAAAGTGTGGCCCTAACACTTAATTTTTTTGTAACAATTATTTGAAAACTGTGCTCTGGCAAGGGCAATCGTTCTTCTTCTTTTTGTGTACAAAAATTGGCTTTTTATCATTTGTAGCAGCTGCTCAACTCCAGAATTTGGGTTAGACTGGCACAAGGTTGTCTCTAGCAGCTATCCAACACCACAGCATGGGTAAGACCGAGCACTGGCGATTTTTTTCTGTGTTTCGTATAGGGCACACATTTACATAGTCGATAAAAGTCAAAGGCCATTTATTAACACAGCCACAAGTATTGCCCTCTAAAATGGACACTAAAGTTGCTTGTGTTGAGGCTATTCATAAAGGAACTTGAATCACTAACACACTCCTTGCACTCTATATAGTTGCACTAAGCACCAATGCATGCATCCTCTATTCTGCTGAACTGTGACCATGTGTGCCTAGTAACACTGGATAACTCTGAAGCTACCACAACCATCAAGTTATGCAGAATACTAGCACCAAAAGAATCACAAGATATTGTAATTTAAGCTCTGTGTGCAGAAGACGACACATTTCTGTTTTAATAATATTAACGCAACTTGCACCTGATTTTCTTATATTGTGTTCCCTTTACCACATTGGCTGTAATTGTGGCAGGCATGACTCCCCGCATGTCTCCAATTATGCTGGAATTCTGGGGAAAAAATGCTGCATTGTGAGCAAAAAACATTGAAATTTGTGTTCGAAAACTGCACATTGTACACCGCATTGCATTTGTAAATGACCCTTAAGCTGTGCAGAATACAATGGTTTTAGTAGCTGACCAAAGAGACAATCGTGGGGCACATTTTATTCAAGGATTTCCACAGAACTATACAATGAAAAATGTTCTTTTATAAATTAAGACATTACATAAAGGCCATCTTCAAATTTTAAACAAATACATCTACAATTTATTTTTCCTATGTAAAAATAAAACAGTACAGGTATGGAACCTGTTATCCAGAACACCCGAAAAAAAAACACTGAAACATTAATTAAACCCAATAAGCTTGTTTTGCCATCAATACGGCTTTATTCTATCAACTACAAGCTAATATTTTATTATTACAGTGAAAAAAAGCAAATCATTTTATTTGATTAAAATGGGGTCTATGGCCTTCCCATAATTTGGATCTTTCTGGATAATGGATTTCCAGGCAACGCATCTCATGACCGTACCTTGTACTTAAGGGTAATTAAGCTGCATGAATCCATATTGGTGGCAAAACAACCCTATTGGCTTTATTTCATGTTTAAGTGATTTTTATCAGACTTATGGTATTGTGAACCAAATAACGTAAAGATCCCTTTTTTGGAAAACCCCACGTCCCAAGAATTTCAGATAATATATCTTATACCTGCTGCTCGCTGTCACTTTCCAGGCAATTCCCAATCACAGAACAAGTTGAATGTATATCATTTGATGAAAGCAAAAGACACATTGAACAATGTCACTTGATCTATAAAATATGAACTGAGAAAGCGTTTTGCTTGAGGAACAGCTATACATGCAATTATGAGTAATGGATAGGGGAACTGGGACTGCGGAGTCTTTATGTGAGTCCATTCTGTGTTAGCTGCAATAGTTGATGTAACAATAAAATTTGCAGTATTCAATGCAACGCAAGTATTTTTTTAGGTTGATTTTTTTTGTTTTTGTTGGACATCCTTGCAATTATAGATAAAATGTAACCGAATAATCTTTGCTTATTAAAAGAATATACATTCTTGCGGTGTATGGGTGTTGAAAATTATGTGACACAAGTGACATCATTTAGTACTGACAGATTACATCACTAAACACCACCTACTACGATATATATAGGGAAACCCATCGTCAGAGTGAAGGGAGTTAGTTAACCTTTTCCATTCAGCCATCATAGTGACTGGAACTGGTGCAGCTACCTGAGCTATTGCTAGGAAAGTAATCCCTGTAGGATAGATAGGACTAGAGTTGCCACCTGTCCAGATTTCACAGCCTGGTACAGGTTTACATTTCAAAACCAGCCAAAGACTATCAAAAAAGTAGCCAAAAGCCATTTTAAAAGTCTCCCAAAAATAGACCCATTTGTACACTGAAAAATCTTGATAAAATAAAGATGCAGACCCCACACACAGTTACAGTCAGTGCCCTGGAGGAATCGGCTGTGCCCTTTACATTGGCCAGCAGCAATTTTACACACCCATGCTGCAGGTCACCACACTCCACACCCACTCAGTATTGCTCTACACTGCTGTACCGCGAACTCTGACCCAACCCCAAATTGCATTTTCCCCTCCGGTGCAAGTCACTCAAGCACTTTGCATTTGCATTAAACAAAAATTGGGCGGGTTTTTAAAGTCCAAACCTTCCAAAAGTATCCCAAAATCCATACTTTGGCAGGTTTGTACCAATTTGGCTATAAACCCACAACCTGGTATTTGGAAGGAAAATCCGGACAGGACATTGAAAATAATAACATGGTGATCAGCCAATCGCTGATGGCCACATCATGAGCCCACCAGTCCTGCCCCCCAACAAAAATGGTAAACATTCTTAAAGTGACACTATCCAGCACAATATCCAGGAAAGGGGAAACCCTTGTTATATTGCCTCACATTATGGGGCAGATTTATCAAGGGTCGAAGTGAATTAGAGGGAATTTTCAAAGTAAAAAAATTCCAAATTCGAAGTCATTTTTTGGATACTTCGAGCATCGAATAGGATACTATGACTTCGACTTCAAATTCGATTCGAAGTAAAATAGTTAGAATATTCGATAATCAAAGTACTGTCTCTTTAAAAAAACTTCGACTTCAATACTTCGCCAAATTAAACCTGCCGAAGTGCTATGTTAGCCTATGGGGACCTTCTAGAGCAGTTTTCTAAGTTGTTTGAAGTCGAAGAAAAATCATTCGATCGATCGCTGAAATCCTTCGAATCGTTTTAATCGTTCGATCAAACGATTTTACTTCGACCGCAAATGGCCAAATTCGATGAAAAAAAACTTCGACTTTGATATTCGATCAATTCGATGGTTGAATTTCTAAGTATTTTCAACTTCGAAATTTGACCCTTGATAAATCTGCCCCTTAAAGAGTCAAAGTTAAAATTGTTATTTCACTGTGCCTATTGCAGTATAATATGTTACAGTTACTGCACATTGTGTGGTTTGCGCAGTGTATATAATAAAGCTTCTTAATGAAAAAATTGTTACGTTGCTCCAAAAGTCTATGCCACCTTCAAGCAAGTGTTTAAGGTTTGCAATGCGCAATTCAGATTCACAATGCATTAAAAGTCTAATGAAGAATATTACATGCAAATTTTTATTGGCAAATTTGTTGTCTTTGTGAATTTTATTACATTTCCCCCATAATCCCTGATAATGATCAACTCTGTTATCATTTATCTCTATAATAACTAATTTAATCTGACTGCCAGGGTCCAAGGGTCGGGGCACACAGGCAGATTCAGAGAGATTAGTCACCCGGCGACTTTGGGGCGACTAATTCAGAGAGATTCATTTTCCGAAGTCATCCAAAGTTGCCTCACGTGGAAACTTTGAGCGACTTCAGAAAACGAATCGCTCCGAGTGCCACCCCGCTGGCGATTTTCATTTTAGCTGTTGAGGGAGATTAGTCGCCCCGAAGAAGAGGAGTTTTGTCGCCGGTTGAATAATCTCCCCGACAGTTTCAGCACGTTGAATGTTTGCCCTGTTTAATGTGAGTAAAGCACTGATAATAAACCAACCTAAATCCAAAGCACTGTCAGAGAAACTTTGTTTTTCTGTTACCAGTCAATTTCATATATTTTCTTTGGTTTTTGATTATGTTCTGGAAACATTTTAACTGTTCCATATAGGTTTTTATGTCAGTAGATAAGAATATCTCATAAAAGGTTAGTATCTATTGGCTAATTATAACTCTTTATACAGCGAGCTGGTTTATTCTTGATCTGAAATAACTTATTTTCTGCAACATATGGTAGGAGGTGGCAAGACAAAAAAAGTAGACAATATGTTGCTGAAAGAATAAGCAAAAATGTTCTAAAAAGCCATATGTATTACTTGTCAGCTTAGCATGTCGGAAAGGCCTTAAGGTTTTGGAAAGGCATCTGTCTTAAAAGAGAAATATAGCAATGATGTAAACCATGTTCTCATTAGATATCTTTGCATTACATACCATTAAAATACTCCACATTTACGGGTCTAATACAAATGAGAGTAAAGCTCTATTGTTTTCCCTTGTATTTGGCTTAACAAAAATGTGTGCAGATGGAAAAAATTGATATGGGGGGATATATATTAGGCTTTTGTAAAGAATGGCACGTCCTTCATATGACAAAAGAATATAAATATCCAATCACTGGATTTTAACGGTTTTCTTTTTAAAGCAGTACAAACAACACAACATTTCTACAAAAAATAGAAAAAATCTGATAATTTGAAAGATTTATGTGGAACACACTGTGGAGAAAATAGCTTTTTTTCAATATGGGTAATGGGTAATATAATGTATGATCAAGCATACACCCCAACTGTCTTTTGTGGGGACATTTCAGTAAAGACGGCTCAGCACATATACGAATAAATTTAATCTGATGCGATAGATGCTTTAACTAAACATGTGCAAAGTTTTAATAGGGATATTGATAAAAAATTAGTCAGAAAGCAAAAGGTTGACGCTGTCAACTTTATAGACAACATACCTAAAATAGGTATGGATTTACTTTTCATTCTATTTAAATACCTTTTCTACAAAATATGTTGAATATTTTGAACACAAATGTGGAATATATATATATATATATATATATATATATATATATATATATATATATATATATATATTCCACACATGCCAATAAAAAAGTGTGGCCAAATTATCAGTAAATAACAGAACTGGTACTTCTGTACAAACTCCTTTCCCAAAATCCCAAACTCTGAATTATGGAATGGCCATCTCCCATAGACTCCATTTTATCAAAATAATCCAAATTTTTAAAAACAATTTCCTTTTTTTCTGTAATAATTAAACATTAGTTTTTACTTGATCCAAACTAAGCTATAATTAATCCTTATTGAAAGCAAAACCCCGAGCATTCTGGATACAGGTCCCATACCTGTACAATGTTAAAATACAGTATAAATTTGGCTCTTTAAAAACCACGAGGCAGATCAGACCTGGAATATGGATATATTGAAGATTTGGGAATCATTGTTCAAAATAAAATTATAGGGAATAAAGTTCAATGAATGAAATTATTAAAATATACTAACAAGTTCATTGAAACAATTGTTTATTTACAATAGGAAACTGGAATATAAGGGCTATGGTACATTGTGTATGTTGATATTGCTAGCAGTAACTAAAATGCAGAGGATAAGATCTCCTTCCTGGGGAAAATTGGAAATGATCAAAGTAGCCCTGGATTAACAAAAGTGTTGTTTGGTTAATATTAGTTAATATTAGTTAATATTAGTGTTGGTTATATCAGTTAGGATGTGGCATTAACTGCGTTAAGGATTCTATGTGTATGTGTACATGTGTGTGTGTGTGTGTGTGCGTGGGGGCGGAGGGGTTTCAGGTTTATCCTCTAGAAAATACGTAGATTAATTGATAATATGCTGAACTTCACTATCTAGCTCATATTTTAATCCTATTTTCCAACATTTTCCAACATCTAGTTCCTATAGTAACTGTTGGTGGATCTGATGGCGTAGAGAACAACACTTATGTGGGGTACATATAATAAGAAAACAAGAATGTGTATGTGTGGGCTCTTTAAGTATAGCTGTTTGTTTCCCAAATTGGGTGACTCAGGCTTCGCTTCACTCTAGTGTTTGGAAAGTGAAATAAATGCACACAGACATCAAAGGCATAGTTAATTGATCAATGAAATGATCACCTCCAACAGGGACATTACAATAAAAACCAAAAATCTCAGAGTTGCATTTATATATAGGTGGGTGGCCCTCGGTGCTTACATATTTGAAAATTTAAAAAGAAAATAAAATTAAAAAATCCCTCAGGGGATGTGAGGGGGAGAGGGCCCGTTATGGTGAATGTAGCAGCATATGAACAGTATGATATGAGAGTCATTTTTAATGGTGGTTTTCTCTCTGGAAGTTAACAGCTACATATTTATATATTTATATATTATTTTTTATTTTATTTACAATTAAACACTTCATAGTAAATAAATGTTTTCAAACAGTAGTAAGGCATCAATGGGGGTGAAAACCATCCACCAAATGTAAATATGTGTTCAGGGGGTTATTTATTTGGGGTTATTTATTAAAGTCTGATTTTTTCTGGTTGGAGTTTTAAAGGAGAAAACAATTTTTTTTTGGAGAAAAAAAACGTAAATTTTTCGTGATTTATTAAAACCTGATGCTGCTAAAAGTCAGGATAAAAAGTACTCCATCTCAAACCTGCCGAGGTCATGTAGAGGTCCGTGGCAGATGTCCCTTTTACAATTGATATCATGATCTGGGTTTTGTACAATAATAATCCGAATAATTTTTGTTTTTTGAGCTTTTGTACATTAAGGGGCAAATTCATCAAGGGTTAATTAACCCTCGATATTCAACTGGGGAATGAAAATCGAAGTCGAAGGATTTTGCGCAAATACTTTGATCGAACGATCGAAGGAATAATCGTTCGTTCGATTCAAAGGATTTTAATCCAACGATCGAAGGATTATCCTTCGACCAAAAAAAGATAGCTAAGCCTATGGGGACCTTCCCCATAGGCTAACATTGAGTTCGGTATCTTTTAGGTGGCGAAAGAGACAGTACTTTGACTATCGAATGGTCGAATAGTCGAATGATTTTTATTTCGAATCGTTCGAGTCGAAGTCGTAGTCGAAGGTCGAAGTAGCCCATTCGATGGTCGAAGTAGCCAAAAAAACACTTCGAAATTCGAAGCATTTTTTCTTCTATTCCTTCACTCGAACTTAATGAACGGGCCCCTAAATCTGAAAAAATCGTACGATTCAGATTTTTTTTAATGATTTTATCTAGTCTTTTCCCAATTTTTCTAGTCTTTTTTTCAAGTAAAGTGATAAATATGGTAAAAATGTGAACAGGAGTTTGGTCAAGGTGGTTTTAAGAAATTTTCGTATTTTAATAAATAACCCCCTTAATGTAAGACGTTTCTCTACTCTAGAATTGCCTGTGGATTGAACAACTTTCCTCAAGCTTAGCATGTAAGTCTTTATGATCACTAGTAGATCCACCTTCACATAGAGATGTAGGGCTCGATGATCTGCCAATGACCCATACTGATCACCAATAGTCCTTCAATTGGTTACTAACAAAAGAATGCATAGAAAAAAAATTAACAATTTAAAATGCAAAGCAACTGATTTATTCTGGAGGATATGTTGCATTTATTATATCAAGTACAGGTATGGGATCCGTTATTCAGAAACTCTCACTGATTTACTAACGGGTGCTGGCGTAAATTCGCTAGCGAAGTAGACCTACTCTAGCCCTACTTCAGAGAAGGAACATAACTACGCTAATTCAAGTTAATTCACTAAGTTTTCGTGAACGTTACCTCTATCGCCAGACTTTACTTCACCACCTCAGACCAGGCGAAGTGCAATAGAGTAGATAGGGATTGGTCCAAAAAAGTTGACATTTTTCCGAAGTCCCAAAAAAACGCTGGTGTCTTACTTTTTATAGGTTGATAGGCTGAAAAAGATCTAAAGTTTTTTTTTAGGGTACCCTCCTTCCTCCCTACATTTGAGAACATATGGCACCTTAACTATACTGTGGGCACATGTGTAGGTCATTAGAATACATTTATTAAGGTTCTCTGGTGTTGTGTAGTGTAATGTGTTTGCTGCTGCATATACGCCCATTGTACTTTAACTGCACGCCGTATACAAATTTGCCATCGCTAGCATAACTTCGAACCGCTGATCTTAATATCGCTTAACTTCGCAAACTTCGGATCTTCGTGAATTTGCGCAGCCCTGGCGAATCTATGCCTGGCGAAATGTGGCGAAGCCAACGCTGACGCTTTGGAGGTAAGTAAATTTGCCCCTTAGACTCAAATGATCCACATTTTTAAAAATGATTTCCTTTTTCTCTGTAACAATAAAACAGTAGCTTGTACTTGAATCAAACTAAGATATGATTAATACTAACTGGAAGCAGAACCAGCCTATTGGGTTTATTTAATGTTTAAATGATTTTCTAGTCTACATTAGGTATGAAGATCCAAATTACCGAAAGATCCATTATCCAGAAAATCCCAGGTCTCTAACATTCTGGATAACAGCTCCCATATCTGTACTCATCAACCTTCTCTAGCATCCAATTTTACATTGGAAATCCTTTTTATTAAACAGTTGAGTGGAGGTCACAGACTAGGACACTGTAACAGTTAGCCAAGAACTTTTCAACATCTCTGACATGTCTACAGGGTAGGCTTGATTATGAGCAATGTCATCCCCATATTGTATGGCAGATGCAAAGATCAAAGAACAGATTTTGGTCTACCAAGTAAACATATGTCACAGACTGAATACTTTTGTAATTTATTATTTTAGTCCCTTAGCTCTCACTTTCAGAGCTGCCTCTGGCGCTGCTGTCTAAAATTTTATTAGGCATAGACAATGTGAAAAAAAGCATTTTAATTTATTGCATTAACTGTTGCTTGTGGAACCAATAGTTCTATAAGTCTCATTGCCTTGGTATACCGTCAATCTCTAACTTGTTGTAAACAGCTTATCATTAAGCTGCTTTTACATGTTTTGGCAGAATTTCAAGACTATTTTTATCCAATCTCCTAAGGGGCTGCTTTTATGAAATGATGTGTAGCTTCAGTACTTTTTTTTTTATATATTTAAAACAAATACAGAAATAGGCATAGCGGGGAGTATTTACAGCCTCTTAGATGATAATATTGTCACCAGCAAAGTGAGCTCAGTTTTACCAATGACTTCCATCATTTTTATTATATTGGCCCCCTATATGTATATTTACATTAAGCGGCAGATTTATTAAGGGTGGAACTTCTAATTTGAATTTTTAATTTTTTTTATGGTCAAAACTCTTAAATTCGATTATTATCTAAACCCGATTCGAGTTTTAATTCAAATTTGATTTTTGAGATTTATCATACTCTGGCCCTTTAAGAACTCAAATTCGAATATTGCCACCTCAAACCTGCCGAGTTCATGTATAAGTCAATGGGAGAGGTCCAGGGACCAATTTGGAGATGTTAGTAGCCTTCCTGACATTCGAGTTATTTTTGGAGAAAAAACTCGAATCAAATTTATTCGAATTTGTTTTGGGTTTTCGAGTCAGTAAAATTCATCCGAGTTTTAGATATTCAATTTTTTTTATAAATAACCCCCAGTCAAATTTCGAGTATATTTGAATTTAATAGACTCACATGAATTCGAAATTCAACCTTTAAAAATGTGCCTCAAAGGGCAGATACACACATGGAGATTCGGGGAGATTAGTCGCCTGGTGACAAATCGTCTCTTCTTCGGGCAACTAATCTCCCCGAACTGCCTTCCCGCCGGCTAGAATGTAAATCGGCGGCAGGATGGCACTAGGAGTGCTTTGTTTTCCCAAGTCGCCTGAAGTTTCCTTGTGAGGCAACTTCGGGTGACTTCGGAAAACGAATCGCTCCGAGTGCCATCCTGCCGCTGATTTACATTCTAGCCATCGGGAAGGCTGTTTGGGGAGATTAGCTGCCCGAAGAAGAGGCGATTTGTCACCGGGCGACTAAATCTCCCCGAATCTCCATGTGTGTCTCTGCCCTAAAAGTCATCTGTATCTTAAGGGAGGATGAAACTTATTGTATGATAAGATGAACAAACAAAATGCCACGTGAATGACCACAATAACAATGAGTCAGATTTATTCCACCTTGTTTCATCGTATCTAATCACATTGTTTCCATTCCTTCGGTATCAAGCACAATGATTTTACGTAGATAGAATATTTACAAACAGCAAAGATTTATCTGAATGTATATATACAGTAGTTGTTCTTTCTGCTCCAGAAGAGGCAGAAATGATGGCACGCAAGCCGATTGATTGGCTGCTCATTAAGATGATGGATGATGGAGGCAAAGTACAATCCAAGGCTGATCCTACAGCAGAGTCCTCATTATACCAGGCAGTCTAAAACTATAAGATTTCCAACAGCAATAGCTCCACTGTGTTCTGAACTTTTACTGCGAACAATCCCTGTATGCTAAAATATTTGGTGGGCCAATATCATAGAAAAATAGTCCCAGCTTTGTCACAAGCAGTGAGTAAAACTTATGACTGTCTCCTTGCATCAGATAGCCAGCACCATTGCTTATCCTATTATTCTTTAGATCACAATGTATTGTTAGGTGATTCTTTTGTCTGTAAAGTATACTACCTATTCACTGTGCTGCATAATCCCTGAACTGAGCATTGATCATGATAATCTCCTGCCTTGGCATTGCTTCTTCTCTCAGTTCTGCCACATAACCTTCCATGAACCCAAACCAAACACTTAGGGGCACATTTAATAAGCTCGAGTGAAGAATTCGAATGATAAAAAAATTAGAATTTCAAAGTATTTTTTTGGGTACTTCGACCATCGAATGGGTCAAATTCGATCGAATGATTAGAACGATTCAAAGTAAAAATCGTTCGACTATTCGACCATTTGATAGTCTAAGTACTGTCTCTTTAAAAAATATTTCGACTTCATACTTCGCCACTTACCTACCAAGGTACAATGTTAGCCTATGGGGACCTTCCCCAGCACTTTTCTAACATTTTTTTGATTGAAGAAAAATCCTTCGGTCGATCGCTTAAAATCGTTAGATTCGAAGGATTTTATCATTCGATCAAACATTTTTACTTCAATCGATCGAAGGATTTAAATTCGAGGGTCGAATTCAAGGGTTTATTAACCCTCGAAATTTGACCCTTGATAAATGTGCCCCCTATGGTTCTAACATTTTTATTATTGGCCTGGTTTACAAACAAACTTATCATCCCTTGATTTAGGGCAACCAACCAACTCATTCAGCCATAGAGAAAATACTCAGTACCCTTTATTATGCTCTATTGACAGTGAGCACCAAAGGACTCAACCAAGTGAGAAAGGTGTCTGTAAAAGGGAGATGAAGACCTGAAGAGGTGAATGCAATGTCAAGAGATATTCCAATTTCAGTTGTTAGGTTTCAGATTCAGCCTTCTTGTCAGTGTCAAAACTCATAAACCCTTCCATGGGAAAACGTTGGCACCGGTTTCCAACATCCAAAACCCAGCGCATGACTTGAAAGGTGCAGTTTATGATAATTCCTTGTCTTTTAGCTTTGCTGTTGTTATTTTTATTTAATTAGAAATATACTTGTTAATGTCCTGTGACCCAAATTTGTGTATGTTGTCTTCATATTTTAATTATTACCTTTACACCTTATGGGGCACATTTACTAATGGTCGAATATCGAGGGTTAATTAACCCTCGATATTCGACCCTCGAAGTTAAATCCTTCAACTTCGAATATCGAAGTCGAAGGATTGAGTGCTATTCGTTCGATCGAATGATCAAAGGAATAATCGAACGATTAAAGGATAAGGAAAGGCAAAAAAATACAATCCCATTTTTACTTTCTTTAATGAAAAAGAAACCTATCTCGAATATACTTTAATTAAAAAATGTGTACCGTTTTTTATAAGAAAGACTGTATGCAGTGAAAGTCTCCCTTCATTTACTGCTGTGGATAGGAATTGTCAGACGGTCCCTAACTACTGAGCAGGGAAACAATCATACTTATGAACAGCAGGGGGAGCCCCCGCCTTACTTCCCAGCCATGCAGAACTCAAGCAGCTTTGTTTATGATGAACCCTAAGCAGCCCAGACCACACTGAGCATGTGCACAGTCTTAGTCTTGCAAAAATGTTTAACAAAGTTACAAGATGACAGCCCCCTGTGGCCAACTTTAAAAGCATAAATCATTTGTTTGATTAGGCTTGATGTGCAGTAAGTTCATGTTTATGTTTAGTATACAAAATACAGCATTTCTAGCCTTATTCTATTTAAGACTTTCCTTGTCCTTTAAATCCTTCGAATCGAACGATTAGAAGGATTTTAATCCATCGATCGAACGATTTTCCTTCGATCAGAAATTGGCTAGAAAGACATTGGTGCTCGGTAGGTTTTAGGTGGCAAAGTAGGTGGTCGAAGTTTTTTTTAAAGAGACAGTACTTTGACTATCGAATGGTCAAATAGTCGAACGATTTTTAGTCCTAATCGTTCAATTCGAAGTCAAAGTCGTAGTCGAAGGTAGGGATGTAGCGAACCGCCGAGTATGTGTTCGCGAACGCCGTTCGCGAACACCGGCAAAAAATGCGAACAGTTCGCGAACTGTTCGCGAACTTCGAACATCCGAAAATCGTTCGATTCGAACGATCGTAGGATTTTTAATCGTTCGATCGAACGATTTTCGTTCGAATCGAACGAAAATCGTTTGATTTTAGCGATCGAATGGTCGAATGGTCGAACGATTTTGACGCGAACGCCTATTGGCGAACGTCGCGCGACGTTCGCGAACTTGCAGCGGACGCGAACAGCCGATGTTCGCGCGAACAAGTTCGCCGTAGAACAGTTCGCTACATCCCTAGTCGAAGGTCGAGGTAGCCAATTCGATGGTCGAAGTAGCCAAAAAAAATACTTTGAAATTCGAAGTATTTTTTTCTTCTATTCCTTCACTCGAGCTAAGTAAATGTGCCCCTCTGAGTTTATTGAGCCGGCGAGCATCATACGTTCTTTTACATGTGATCTTATATATAATTAATGTTTCTATTTGTGCCACACTTTAGCACCTTCTGATTTAGCTTGAGAAAATATGGGATTTAATTGCCTGTTTATTGCAGAGCAGTCATCATCATTTTCACTTCATTGGTGTGACAAACATCTACATTTATTCTTAATATTTTTGCTCAAGAACAATTTTACATCAGAATCGGAACTACAAAACTTCGCTTGGTTCAGCACCGATGTTAGTCTGGACATTCAATCATTGTCTTGATTTTAATTTTAGAGGAGAAACTAGTGTAAGGTGATACTATTAGATTATACTTTCAGCAATGACTTACCATAAAGCTACAATACTGTGGTTTCCCCAAATAAAAGATATCTGCTATATTTATTAGAAAGTATGAATGTATTTTCTAAACCATCCCACAAATAGAGCTGCATGAATGACAAATGATGAACCGCTGACACATAGGTATTTTCACAAAAGTGTATGGATGAAATAGGTGAGAATTATGTTTTTGTCTTTTTGTTTGAGTTATGGAATCTAGTCCAAGGCATTGAGCATCCTGCTGGGATAGAAAATGAGAAGGACTAAACAAGCAACACATGCAGAAGATAATACACACGTCCCTGATTATGTTACTGCGCATCTGTTGTACATGTTTGTTTGTTTGTGTTTCCATATATTTATAGTCAGCTGAAAACTAGACATAACAGTGCACAATGTTATAAGCCACTTAAAGTGATACTGACACTAAAAAACGAATGTGAATGTACATTAAACGTTAACTATTGTCCATGTTGATCGTTTTTTGCTGAGAGGTTTATTTATCTAAGTTATTGTTAGTTGAAGTTTCTAAACCTGACTGTTTTTCCAAACTGATTGTCCCTTCTTAGCCTGTCAGTTAGGGGCAGATTTATCAAGGGTCGAAGTGAATTCGAGGGAATTTTCGAAGTAAAAAAAATTCCAAAATTCGAAGTAATTTTTTGGATACTTCGACCATCGAATAGAATACTACGACTTCGAATTTACTTCGACTTCAATTCTAAGTAAAAATCGTTAGAATATTCGTCCATTCGATAATCTAAGTACTGTCTGAATGGCATCTCAATGACATGCAAGTTAGGGGGTGGGAGGGGTGAGGTCAATACCAGATACCCACAGCAATTCATTTAGACAGAGGGGGGCAAAGTATGAGAAAATGGCAAACTGCACAGATTTTTTTAACTTTTCACCCCACCTTCCTGTTTCTAAATGAGCCCTAGCATGATCAACTTATGCAAAATTGCCACTTTCTCAAAGCGGACTCCCTAATTACCCTTAAAGGGGAAGGAAACCTAGTCAGCGCAAACCCCCCACCCCCCCTCCCGTTTGTTGCCCACCCTCCCTCCTCCCCCCTGGCCTACCCGTCCCGCTGGGCAAATGCCCCTAACTTGTTACTTACCCTTCTGCGCAGATCCAGTCCAGGGAGTTCACAGACGACATCTTCTTCCACTCGATCTTCTTCCTGCTGTGAACGGCGTTTTGGCGCATGCGAAGTAGGATCATTTCGCCGGTACGGATCTACTGCGCATGTGCCAAAAGGCATGCGCAGTAGATCGTACCGGCGTATGCGGCATTCAAAGCAGGAAGAAGATCGCGTGGAAGAAGATGTCGTCTGTGAACTCCCTGGACTGGACCTGCGCAGAAGGGTAAGTAACAAGTTGGGGGCATTTGCCCAGCTGGACGGGTAGGCCAGGGGGGAGGAGGGAGGGTGGGCAACAAACGGGAGGGGGGTGGGGGGTTTGCGCTGACTAGGTTTCCTTCCCCTTTAAGGTATAAAAAGTGCCTCCTGCACCCGTCTGTTCACCATTTAGATGTGCCTTCTATGTAGTAACACTGCACCCTTCCTTGATATGTTTTTCTATCGCTATTCTGACACTTATTGTCTAGAGAGCCGTAATGATCCTTCTCATTCATACATTTATATCCTCACATACATCCTAACTGACAAAGATTCTATGCAGTTTAAAGAGGGAGAGGTTATATTGATACATACAATGCACGTGCTACATTATTCATGCAAATGCGTTTTTGTGTAACAGTAAGGGGCAGATTTATCAAGGGTCGAAGTGAATTCGAGGGAATTTTCGAAGTAAAAAAATTCGAAATTCTAAGTAATTTTTTGGATACTTCGACCATCAAAGAGGATACAAGGGGGCACATTTACTAAGGGTCGAATATCGAGGGTTAATAAACCTTCAAATTCGACCCTCGAAGTAAAATCCTACGAATTTGAATATCGAATTCGAAGGATTTACCGGAAATCTTATGATCGAACGATCGAAGGAAAAATCGATCGATCGAAGGATTTTCCTTTGATCAAAAAAACCTTAGAAAAGTGATGGGGGAGGTCCTCATACGCTAACATTGTACCTCGGTAGGTTTAAACTGCCGAAGTATGTAGTCAAAGTTTTTTTTAAAGAGACAGTACTTCGACTATCGAATGGTTGAACTATTTTTACTTTGAGTCGAAGTCGTAGTCGAAGGTCGTAGTAGCCTATTCGATGGTCGAAGTACCCAAAAAAATACTTCGAAATTCGAAGTTTTTTTTACTTCGAATCCTTCACTGGAGCTTAGTAAATGTGCCCCTACAACTTCGATTTCGAATTCGGTTAGAAGTAAAATAGTTTGAATATTCGACCATTCCATAATCAAAGTACTGTCTCTTTAAAAAAACTTCGACTTCAATACTTCGCCAAATTAAACCTGCCGAAGTGCTATGTTAGCCTATGGGGACCTTCTAGAGCAGTTTTCTACATTTTTTAAAGTCGAAGAAAAATCGTTCAATCGATCGCTGAAATCCTTTGAACCATTCGATTCGAAGGATTTAATCGTTCAATCGAACGATTTTACTTCGACTGCAAATGGCCAAATTCGATGAAAAAAAACTTCAACTTCATAATTCAATTCGATGCTCGAATTTCGAAGTATTTTCAACTTCGAAATTCGACCCTTGATAAATCTGCCCTTAATTGTCTGACATTATCAACTCACCTCCTATCTCAGACTGGTAGCCCAGTGGAACAGTTAACAGAAAAAATCCCTATTATGTAAGTGTTTTAGATTCTATAAACCTTATGTTTTAACAAAATAAAAGTTACATGTAAATATAACTTTAAGGAAAGAATTTGAAGGAAGTGCTCTGGTCAATAATAACCTGCATATAAAAGGATACATTTTTCAATCAGGCAAATTTTCTATTGCAATGAGAAATGTGATGATTCTTTCTATTCCTTGAATTAGATTAACGTTTTATGACCAATTAAATGAATCTCAGGAGAATTAAGGCAATTAATTCCCTAACTATTATGTGTTAAGGCATCCATTTAATAGTATCAACAGCCTAATTAAACCTATTTAATTTCTGTAGCCTCACTGTTACTAATTGGCAAATCATCACAGATCATAAAATGAATTTCAAGGAATAAAAACTGTTTAATAATAACAATGAGATCAATAAAATGGATGAGAAAAGTTCAGGATTTAATTGGTACTTCTCCATTAGAGTTCTTTTTGAGTTGGCTCTGTTAAAAATGCTATTTAACCCTGTTCTTTTTGAAGTGATATCGGATCTCTGCATACACAAGTAGTGATGGACGAATTTGGGGCGTTTCTCTTCGCTGAAAAATTTGCGAAACGGCACTGGCGTTTTTTGACGTCGGCGTCTGTTTTTAAGGCTGGTGTCCGTTTTTGCCAAAATTGCGCTGCAAATTTATTCGCTGGCGGCGAATCGCGGGAATTCGCCACAAATTTGCGCCTGGCGAATAAATTTGCCCATCACTATACACAAGTCTACTATGCTAATATCTCCTTTATTCTATTAGCAAGAGATGCACATATACAGGTATTGGACCTGTTCTCCAGAATGATCCGACCTGGGGTTTACCAGATCTTTCTGTAATTTGGAAATCCATACACTAAGGGGCATATTTATTTATAAAACGTCAAAATTAGAATTCAAAAAGACCAACCGAAACTAAGTCGAAGTATTGAATCGAATAGGGGTCGAATAAGTCTGTTCTTGATCGAATAGGTCCATATTCGGCCGAAATGGAATCGTTCGAATCGAAGGAATATCGCATTCGATCGAATTCGATTCAAATTTTTCCCCCAAAAAAACTTGACTCCAAATAGGTTCTAGGAGGTCCCCCATAGGCTAAAACAGCAATTCGGCAGGTTTTAGATGGCGAATGGTTGAAGTCAAATTTTTAAAGAGACAGTACATTTCGATATTCGAATTTTCGAATTTTTTTCAAATCGAATTTGGACTATTCCCTAGTCGAAGTACACAAAAAATAGCTTGAAATTCGAATTTTTTTCATTAGAAAATTCACCTCGACCTTTGATAAATCTGCCCCTAAGGTGCATAGTTATCAAGGATCGAATTTGTGAGTTGTATGAGGGGTTTCTACCTTGAATAAACTCGAATCTGGAATGTTTGGGTATTTATGAAAAAATCATGAAAAATAATGTCACAAACTTAAATGGAAAATGATGGGAAAAAAACTCTAAAGATTGAGTTCATTGCCCTGAAAATTGATCGACTTTATGTCCCTTTGACTTCTACATGGCCACGCCAGCTTTCAGATGCCGATTTTTTACATTCGAATTTTCAAGTTTTTTTTTTGCTTCTTAAATTCCAGACATTCGAGTTTTCAAAAATAGAACTCAAATATGTGGGGTGTAAAAAAATTTGAATCAGGGAAAAAATCTAATTAGATTTTTGATAAATCTGTCCCTTAAACTGGCCATAGACGCACAGATCCTGTCGTACGAATTGAGGATTCATACGATTTTGGATCGTGTGTGGAGAGTGCCGACATCTTTCATCCGGTGGAGATTAGTCATTTGGTCGATCGGATAGGTTTGATTTTGAACTGACCGATCCCGCCGGAGCCCATTGCGCATCGTAATCGGATCGTTTGGCCATACGTTCAGATTACCCCCGATATAGCCATGCTCGTTAATGGCATTTCGGGGGAGGATCCGCTCGTTTGGCGATGTCGCCAAACGAGCGGATCTTTGCGTCTATGGCCACCTTTAGTCTACTAAAATCATTTAATCATGAATTAGACCCAATAGGATTGTTTTGCCTCTAATAAGGATTAATGATATATAGCTTGGATTAAGTACAAAGTACTGCTTTATTATTACAGAGTATATGACTAGTGATGGGCGAATTTATTCACCAGGCGCGAATTTGTGTGATTCGCTGCCGGCAAATAAATTCGAGAAACGGCTGCAAAAATTCGCTGGCGAAAATTCGCCGGCGTCAAAAAAATGGACCCCGGCGTCCGTTTTTTGAACGCCGACATCCGTTTTTTGAAACGGACGCCGGCGTCAAATTTTTCTTGCCCGTTTTGCGAATTTCGGACGTACGGGAGATGGCCTTACCATAATTTGGAACTTTCTGAATAACGGGTTTCTGGATAATGGTTCCCATATCTGTAGTGAGTTATTAGAAGGTACTTTTTTTTATTCAAACTAAAACTTATGACATCAAACAGCCTATATTAGGGTTGTCTTTGACCCTTTACCCGTGTAATTTCAATTTCACTCCTAAGCAATTAGTTACAGGACTACCTGGTCACATTAATACATTCTATTTTTATCTATTCCTTTTTTGCTTCAACTATATTTTATTTCCAGTATACAGCTTAGCTTACATGTTTTATAAATTCATAATAAAAATATAGGCTTTTTTTTTTTTTTGATACACTGATACAATCCCAGTAATGAATTCTTCTGTATCACCTCTCACAGCTGGATAGTACAAGCCAGACATATTTCTGACTTTGCATCAAGAAATATTTCTTATGATAGTTGTTGTTTGAAAAAAAAAGAAGACAACTTTCTGCCAAAAGCAACATATAATGCAGTATATTCTCCCCAAAAACCTGAAATAAGTAGGAAACTGAGCTAAATATTTTTTTTTTTTTTTTTATTTCTAGGTTCACTATGAGCACCTACTAAAAGAGCCTATGAGCTGCTCCACAGTTAAGGGGTGTTATAAGATTACTGGCAGCCATGCAAGGAAAATAATTGGAAAGCTAAAATACAAAAGGATGAAAGGCAAATCGTACCCAAAGTCCAAGGGTCAGCTCCATAAAAACATTATAAGCCTCTGAATCCATGATCACTTTGAAATGCTTTTGGGAAACAGTTCATGGTTTGTAATACAATATTTTGAAATGCTTTCAGTACTTCACAGATTGTTTGATGTTGCTGTGTATTGTGGTATGCAGAATTAGAAGTCTATAGATGATTTTATGTTAGTTTGCCTGTTGAATTTTGCTATTGCAAAAATTATAAAAAATCTTATTTAAAGAAAAGTTAAAACTAAGTAAGCTTTATCAGAAAGGTCTATAGAAATACACCAGTAAACCCTCAAAGTAATGCTGCTCTGTGTCCTCTGTCAAAAGAAACACTGCATTTCTTTCATTCTATTGTGTATACAAGGGCTTCTGTATCAGACTTCCTTCTCTCATCTTAAACCTCCAGGGCACAGGCTTGATCATGCTCAGTTTGCTCCTCTCTCTCAGACTCCCTCCTCCCCTCCCTGCTGTAATCTGAGCCCAAAGCTATGAGTGAGCAGGGAGAGACGCAGACAGGAAGTGATGTCACACCAAGCTAATATGACAGCCGCTATCCTAAACAAACACAGAGAGCTGCTAGAGCTATTCACTCAATTATGGTAAAGCATTCTACAGAATTAATATAGCGTTCTAGCTTGCACTATTGTGGCTAATCCATTGGCAATAAACTTCCTCTGTAGCTTTGCTTCTCCTTTAACTATTGTATTAATCCTTTTAGCAGTTTTTCTAGGCTAGTTACAATTGTGAAAACATGACAGAAACCCATCCAGTTGCATTTAAGTGACCCAATAAGCCCAAAACTACATCATAATGCCACTAAAACACCATCACATCTGTCCCCAACATGACACTACCTGCCTCCAGTATTATCAGCTTGCTCCCTTTGTCTAGGTTCGGCCAAGCTGAATGGAAACTTTAGAGAAAGGAGTATTTTAACGGACATAAATTTTTTTTTAAAAAAATTATTTGGTAACTTAGAAAACAAAAGACACCAAGACAAATGAAACTTTAAAATTGCAAAGCCTTTATTAAGAAATAACTTACTGAAATTCCGCTTCCAGAAAGGCGACACGGTGATTATCCATCGTGCGGCGCTCGATTTCTCCACCCTGGCTATCTCCTATAAGGAAGGCAGGGAGGAGAAATCGAGTGCCACATGATGGATCACCCGAGGAGCAAAAGCAGAGTTTCTGTAAGTTATTTCTTAATAAAGACTTTGCCATTTTAAAGTTTCATTTGTCTTTGTGTTTTTTTTGATGTATACTAATGAATTTGTTTGAAAAAAAATTTGATGTTTCTGATCCTTTATGTACAGATGAAGGCTTTACTAAAGCACGCAGCCACATTTCAGAACTGAAATAACTGTTGAGCTCAGGTTACTTTAATTTGGGGTTTTCTTAGAGTTTCAGGAATGAATAGGTTTTCTTATTTTATTGCAAATATCGGCTACATTTAGACGTGTGGTCCCATAGAGTCAGTATGAAATAAAATGCTTATTTTTTTCAGAAATCATATTTTTTCTCTAACAATTGTTTTCCTAATTTCTTCAAAACTCTTAAAATGTGAAAATTATTAGGTGTAAAAACCATGAAAACCTTTAATACAAAACTGCTCCAAGTAAAAGCTGTTGAGGTTCCATAGAAATCAGTGGGAACTGTGCGGATCCTTTGGGCCATTTTTAATCATTTAGGACTTTTAGAAGCTTTCAGATTTGTTTTCACTGGTTATTGTCTGGAAAAACTCAAATTTTTAGAGGTTGTCATAATTCTTAGTGCATCATTCAGCATTTTTTTTTAATTTGTTCATTTTACATTTGGATCCTTTAATAAATTCCATGTAATTTTGTATTTTTAGAGTAATAGAGTTTAATATTAGTTTCAAAAACCTCTAAAATTAATAAAATCTGACCTTTAATAAATAGGCCTCTAAGACAACATTGTTTTTGTGTAAACTTCCTTTTTTAAAGAAATAAAAGTTTATCATAATCTAACTTTTCATTTAGCGATCTAATTGTCACATATGCACCTCTGCACTAAAGAAGCTAAGAAGAGTAAAAGGTGATAGCAATAAATTAGAATCAAAATCCCAAAAGAATCCAGAAGACACTTAAATAAGGTATTTTTACATATTCACACACCACATCATTTGCATACATTAATTGTATATACACTTCACTGAACACCTGTAATAAGTAGCAATTAATATATATTTATCTAAAGAAAAAACTTACATCCATTAAGGTGAAATGTATAATTCACCTTTTATGATGTTAGCTATGATTTCTAGAACAGGTGAGTGCAAAATGTGTGAATAATGACAGTTTCAAATAGTGCTATGTATGTCAATGTAGCGAAAACACAGTTCTCAAAAGAGCAAACAGATTTTTTTATATTCAATTTTGAAATCTGACATGGGGCTGGACATATTGTCAATTTCCCAGCTGCCCCCAGTCATGTGACTTGTGCTCTGATAAACTTCAATCACTCTTTACTGCTGTACTGCAAGTTGGAGTGATATCACCCACTCCTTTTTCCCCCTTAGCAGCCAAACAAAAGAACAATGGGAAGGTAACCAGAAAGCAGCTCCCTAACACAAGATAACAGCTGCCTGGTAGATCTAAGAACAACGCTCAATAGTAAAAACCCATGTCCCACTGAGACACATTCAGTTACATTGAGAAGGAAAAACAGCAGCCTGCCAGAAAGCATTTCTCTCCTAAAGTGCAGGCACAAGTCACATGACTGGGGGCAGCTGGGAAATTGACAAAATGTCTAGCCCCATGTCAGATTTCAAAATTGAATATAAAAAAATCTGTTTGCTCTTTTCAGAAATGGATTTCAGTGCAGAATTCTGCGGTTGAATGAAAATCAAACGATCGAACAATTAAATCCTTCGAATCGAATGATTTTAACGTACGATCGAACGATTTTTACTTCGTCTTAGAAAAATGCTGTAGAAGGTCCCCATAGGCTAACATAGCACTTCGGCAGGTTTTATTTGGCGAAGTATTGAAGTTGAAGTTTTTTTAAAGAGACAGTACTTAGATGATCAAATGGTTGAATATTTTGAACTATTTTTACTTCGAATCGTAGTATCCTATTCGATGGTCGAAGCATCCAAAAATTACTTCGAATTTGAATTTTTTTACTTTCGAAAATTCCCTCGAATTCACTTCGACCCTTGATAAATCTGCCCCTTATTGTTTGCCATTTTATGTATCACTTCTACAAAACGTTTTTATTTGTTTCTTTTGTTGCTGGCTAACACGGTACCACAGTTTTTGTTTTATGTACATTGTGAAACTGGTGAATAGTCACTTCACTGACCCCACAAATTAAACTCATTAAAATATTTAACCCATACCATAGGTAGAATAAGTGATAGAAGGTTGTTTAAAGGTGATAAAAGTGGAATAGGCAAATGAGTGGGTTATTCCTAGGCAACATAAAGGAAGCTTTCACATTTTAGTTTAGTTGAGTTTATTAAACATGCTGTGAAAATCCATTACTGATAAATGGGCTGAGCACAGTGCAATATTTGCATGTATTTTATTGATATTGTCTCCTAAATCAGTTCTAGATATTCCCCATAGACGTCTATTGACTTTTCATGAGAAAAATCTTGAAATAACCTTTTCTCATTAAATTCAGTCTGGCCCATTATCAGCTACGCTGTACTAATTGTTATGCAAACCAAGTGTGGTGATCACCAGAGTTGTATCTGTAGCTGTGCAAGTTACTGTGCAGAAAGGATGTGATCCACAATACCATGGCAGGATATACAACAAACTCCTGTAGATGTAAAACATCCGCTAGTTTCAGAATATCACACAGTGTATAACTGTAAATCTAAAAGTTGCCGCTTTTGGAAATAGTTACGAGTATGGATTTTAACATTTTACATGAAAATGTGCTGACAAAATGCAAACTGAATTCATAAGTAAGAAAATCTGACATTTTAGTAGTCTGCCACTGTGAGCTAAAATGTCTGTTTAAATGAAAGCTGGGAAATAAATAAGGTCAAGGGAATGAAAGGGAAAATTCTTCAGAATGACATATATTACAGAGACCAGATATGTACTGTTATCAGTTTCACCTACCTGGGTTTTTCTGGATAACTGATCTTTCCTTAATTTGGTTCCTCTTACCTTAAATCTACTACAAAATCATATAAACATTAAGGGGCACATTTACTTAGGGTCGAATATCGAGGGTTAATTAACCCTCGATATTCGACTGTCGAAGTTAAATCCTTCGACTTTGAATATCGAAGTCGAAGGATTCAGCGCTATTTGTTCGATCGAACAATCGAAGGAATAATCGTTCGATTGAACGATTAAATCCTTCGAATCGAATGATTTGAAGGATTTTAATCCATCGATCGAACGGTTTTCCTTCGATCACAAATTGGCTAGAAAGCCTATGGGGACCTTCCCCATAGGCTAACATTGATGCTCGGTAGGTTTTAAGTGGCGAAGTAGGGGGTCGAAGTTTTTTTTAAAGAGACAGTACTTCGAATGGTCGAATAGTCGAACGATTTTTAGTTCGAATCATTCCATCCGAAGTCAAAGTCATAGTCAAAGGTCGAAGAAGCCAAAAAAATACTTCGAAATTCAAAGTATTTTTTATTTTATTCCTTCACTCAAGCTAAGAAAATGTGCCCCTAAATAAACCAAATAGGTTGGTTTTGTCTCCAATAAGGATTAATTATATCTTAGTTTGGACCAAATACAAGGTACTTTTTTACTTTTACAGAGAAACAGAAAATCATTTTTAAAAATTTGGATCATTTGGATAAAATTGTGTCTATAGGAAATGGACTTTCCATAATTCGGAACTTTCTGGATAACTGGTTTCCGGATTATTACAATTACAAAAAGTTCCATTTAAGGAGCACAACATTTTCCTCTGCTACCCCTCAGGATTAATGAAGCTTTTGGTTCATACTCAAAAGCCTTTAGTTTTACATCAGAACCCACCAACAAGGATATGGTTGCTGGAATAGACCAGAGATAAGAAGTAAACGGTTCTTTATGAGACTCCATCATGTGCTAGCTTACAGTCAATTCAATTGTCAAAACAGTACTGTACCTTAACCAAAGAAAAACAAAGTTGGGCTCTAGAAAGTATTAAGACCTCTGCTCGATAAGAAGAGAATGGTTAGATACTGTCTTCAAAAAATGCATTCAGGCCCAGTCTAATACAGATATTAATAGACTAGAAACTGTCCAGCTGATGGCAAATACGATGATGCTGAATTATAAAGCATTCTAAGACTTAAAGGACAATGGCACAGTGTGTGATTCCCAGTGCGTTGTCCCTTATGATATCCAGCTCAGCAGTTGGACAAAATGTTCAGTATTGCCTCTCTATTGACTTGAACAGTAATGGTCTGGGCCTTCTGGTATACATGTGGGTCAGGCAATGATTGCTTGGAATTGGAACAAATCTGGAGTCTCCTTCCAGTGCAGAAGGAGAGGAGATTGGTGAAGAAAGACCATTGCCATGAGTTTGGAGCAATGAATCTATTGTGGCAAGATTTGGCTTAAAAATGCAACAGACTTGGATAAACAGGATATCATGTACTGAACACACTCCGGCTTAAAGGGGACCCGTCACCCCAAAAAAATATTCAAAATCCTATTTTATCACATTAGTCAAGCAAAATGAACTTTAATTACACTATATAAATTATTTGAATCTTGTTTCCTTCAGTCTGGAAATTCAAAATGATAGCAAGCAGGCAGCAGCCATTTTGTGGACACTGTTATTAAGACAAGCCTTGTATCATCTCAAAATCTTGTTTGTGCACCAGAATGGGGGACCTGATGTCCATCCCCATGCCCTGGCTACACAATTAAACGGTAAAGACAACAGGGGAATGTGGGGAGAGCAGTGACATCTAGGAAGTGCTGAATGTAAAGTGAAAGTAATTGTCTGCCCCGCGTCTATGCCCATTTCATAGAGGAGGGGCAGGCAATATTTTGATTGACAGCGGAGATTTTTAAATGAGCTTACAACAACTATGAATGCTTTAATAAAAAATAGAAATTGGATTTCATGTTTGATTTGAAAAGGACTTTTATTATACAGATTTTTGTGTCTGGGTGACAGGTCCGCTTTAAGCTAAGGTTAATCCCTACACTGTTATTTTTTAGAGAACTATGGGGTAATCCCAATATATGCTTAAAGGATTAAATAAGGATTTTGTACTGACCAACCATATCTGTATGTAAACAGAGAGAAATAAAGATACATATTAAGACACAGAAGCCATAGTTGGGCAGGTACATCACTAGAGAACAACAAAAGGAGAAGGTTAAGAACTAGGAGATAACAGCAAAATCACTGATGCCTTAATAACCTCCCTGTACTCATAGTAAAGATCTGCATGTCCAGAGCCATCTCTTTTGGGCTCTCTTGTGACAATAACTGTTTGCTAAAAAAAACCTTGATTGATACAATTTGCTGCTCAGTAATCCTACATTATTACACAGGATGAATGTTATAACGATTTACTACGTCTTCTTCAAAAGCCTATTTACATTCTTCACTCTTTATTCTAGAAATGGCTAAAGAAGGCACTCTGACCTAATAGTTTATATTGTATTTATTTTTACCATGTATTTAAGCATTAATAAAACACTCTGCCTTAAACTCTCGTTATCAACCACTTTAATGTGTCCATAGAGCTGTGGTTGTAAATTTACTGACGGCACAGAAACCATTTTCAACAAACTGCCAGTGTTTAAGTTATGTGCCTCGGATAAAGCGATTCTCTTATAGTGGCCTGGATCAAGAAACGCCACATGATTTATATATTACTTGCAAACAAGACCCAAGGGAGAGACTAATTAGAGCTATGGCTCATAGCTAAAAAGCATACTTATTGATTTAAATAATGAAAAGACAGGGGAAGATCAAAATCTCACCTCTATCTCCTATCGTCCTCAGTCCAGAGGCTTAAGTACAGTTTGCTTCTTATTCCTCTGTTAAATGTCTGTGCAACAAAAATGTTCAGTACAGTAGTGTCTTTTCGGTTCAAGCTTGCACAAGTTAATTGTTTTATGTTATGCACTTAATCAATTATACAGATTAAAATAATGTCTTTTTACAGTTTATGAGATGAATAAATAACTTAACTCACTGGTTCTTCCCAATTTATCATAGGTAGTCCACCTTATTTCATTAACTGTTAAAAATAATGTCTGAAATTATCTTTGGGGCTGCGATCCAAACCTTTATTTAGCTGTAACCTACCTTCTTCTAATTGGAATGAGTGCCAATGTGTCAACTGGAAGGACCTACTGGAAAATAAAATATCAGACCCTGTATTCCCTCACTTGCTAAACACCATCTGACCCCTTCTTAAAACTATCTAACGTCTCAGATTCAGGGAGAGAATTCCACATCTTCATGTCTTACACTGTAAAAAAAAACTTTATTTAGCTGTAACCTACTTTCTTCTAATTGGAATGGGTGCCAACGTGTCAACTGGAAGGACCTACTGGAAAATAAAACATCAGACCCTGTATTCCCTCACTTGCTAAACACCATCTGACCCCTTCTTAAAACTATCTAATGTCTCAGATTCAGGGAGAGAATTCCACATCTTCAAGTCTTACACTGTAAAAAAAAAAGGACCTACTGGAAAATAAAACATCAGACAGATTATTATAAGGGGCCTTACCAGTGTTCTGTACAGGGGAAGAATGACCCCCTCCTCCTGTGACTCTATGCCCCTTTTAATACAGTTCAAGACCTTATTTGCCCTTGATGCTGCTGACTGGCATTGATTGCTACAGTCAAGTTTATTATCTACAAGGACTCCAAGGTAATTTTCCATTATGGATTTGCCTAGTGCAGTCCCATTAAGGGTATAAGTGGCTTGGATATATGTACATATCAGGTGCATGACTTTACATTTATCAACATTTAAATCTCATTTCAGTACTGTGCCCATACGTAGAGATGTAAAAAATAAAGTGGCATAGTTCTCAACAATAAGGGGCAGATTAATCAAGGGTCGAAGTGAAAAATCAAATTTTTAGATTTGAATTTCGAGTTATTACTTCGACTAGGGAATAGTCCAAATTCGATTCAAATTTGAAAAAAAATCGAAAATTCGAATATCAAAATTTATCATGTACGGTCTTTTTAAAAATTCGACTATTCACCATCTAAAACCTGACGAATTGCTATTTTAGCCTATGGGGGACCTCCTAGAACATATTTGGAGTCATTTGGTGGACTTTGAACGATCAAATACAGCCTATTCACTCGAACTTAAAAAATTTGATTTTTTGTATACATTTTGGTTGGTCTTTTTTTAATTCAAATTTCACTTCGAAATTTGACCATTGAGAAATCTGCCCCTAATTGTAACTTCCTGTGGGTCAGTGTTTAGCAGCACATCCAACATTGACTAGGACACATGGCAGTGATCAAGCTATTGCTACCCATTTTTAACCTTTTATATAAATGAGAAATGCCAAGGTTTCTAAAAAAAAACCCTCAGTTTATTATAAAGTAGCTCAATAAATATTACTAACACATATAAATATATTGTTAAACTGCTGTAATTGCACTTATATTTAATTTTTCACAGACTTTTTCATTAAAACCTCTTCTTCACAGATTATTGTCAATCATGAATGAAGGTATTAACACCTTCATTTCTGTAAGTAAACTCAGCATTAAGGTATCAGCTGTTCAAGCAATAGATAGTGTAGCATTATTATTATTGCAATACAGACAGATCTGGTTAAGGAATGGGACATGGCAATTAAGGATAATGTAATGGCGTTTCAGTTTGAAAATACTGTGCTCATTGGATATCATTTTGAAATAATAAACAGCAAAACTGTTTTAAGAATGCTTTGGTGAGCTGTTCGAGTAATTAGCAGTCTTTAGGTAGAATTATTGACCATAGTCATTAAAAAACCATAATATTGAACTCTATGACTAATGTGGACTTTATTGAGAGAAGTTTAAAGCAATGGGACCTAAAATCAATGACAGCCAATATGGGACACAAGGGAAGTGGAGAACATCAATGCAAGTGGCAGCTGAGACACATTGCTGGCTGGGTACAACCAAGTCCATGATTGATACTAAGACCTATCATGGCTGATTGTTCCATAGAGAAAATTGATGCACGCGATTCAAATGACAAGAAGCAGTAATAAGCTTAAAAGCTGCCGTGCCCTCTAGACCTCATTTACTAACACAAGTACAACTGCAAAGTGCAGAACCATTAAAAAGTGATTTGCATCTGTACATACTCTTCTATACTTGCACAAAAGTAGATGTTCTGTCTTCTTTGCTGAATAATTTACATGGACACAAGGGAATCCTGGAAGTATACTTAAGGGCAAATTCATCAAGGGTCGAATATCGAGGGTTAATTAACCCTCGATATCCGACTGGGAATGAAATTCCTTCGACTTCGAATAACGAAGTCGAAGGATTTTGCGCAAATACTTCGATCGAACGGTTGAAGGAATAATCGTTCGATCGAACAATTCGAAGGATTTCAATCCAACGATCGAAGGATTATCCTTCGACCAAAAAAACTTAGCCAAGCCTATGGGGACCTTCCCCATAGGCTAATATTGAGTTCGGTAACTTTTAGTTGGCGAACTAGGGGGTCGAAGTTTTTTCTTAAAGAGACAGTACTTCGACTATCGAATGGTCGAATAGTCGAACGATTTTTAGTTTGAATCCTTCGATTCGAAGTCGTAGCCCATTCGATGGTCGAAGTAGCCACAAAAACACTTCGAAATTCGAAATTTTTTTACTTCGAATCCTTCACTCGAAGTTAATGAATTGGCCCCTAAATGTAGCCCTTAGTCTTATTAGGGCACTCAGGCCTAAAACAAATAAAAGCAGGCCTAATAAAACCTGTAAGAACTGCTAGCACATTATAAGACAAGCACATAAGAGAGTGGAAGATTACATTAAACCAAAGAAAGCTGCTACATGAAGGAAATAATATATTTTTCTTACTATTACAAGAGACTTTGTTTTCCAGAAATTAGTTGTTCCTTCTGGCCCCTGTGCTTTAAGTGTTAAACTTTGTATCCCACTCCATTGGCAAGTTTAAAGGAGAAGGAAAGCTACCAAGGCAGTTTATTGCCAATAGATTAGCCACAGCAGTGCATGCTAGAATGCCATTTTCATTCTTTAGAATGCTTTTCCATACCTGAGTAAACAGTTCTAGACATTGTCTCTGTTTGTTTAGGAAAGCAGCTGCCATTTTAGCTTGCTGTGACATCACTTCCTGCCTGAGTCTCTACCTGTTCACTCATAGCTCTGAGCTCAGATTACAGCAGGGATGGGAGAGTAGCCAACTGAGCATGATCAAGCCCAAGACCAGGAGGTTTAAACTGAAAACAGCAAGTCTTATACAGAAGCCCATGTCTACACAATAGAAGGAAAAAAATGTGGTGCTTCTTTTGACTCTGAGCAGCATTACTTTGAGGGTTTACTGGTGTATTTATATACAGTAGACCTTTTGGATAAATCTTACTTAGTTTTAACCTTTCCTTCTCCTTTAAGTTTATTTTAGAACTTCCATTCCTCAGCATGTTTGAGGTATGTCTACCCCAAAGGTTTTATGGTTTTCAGGTGAAAATTCTGAAACAATAGTGAAAATCAGATGGAAAAATCCCCAAAAATCATGAAAATCTGATTTTTTTTTTCCTGTAATGCAAATTTTCGGAAAAATGTAATAATAAATCAGCGTAAAAATCCAGAGTGGATTTGATCGGAGTTTGTAGCAGAAAATATTGAGATAAATTAGGACTTTGATAAATAACCACTTATATGTTTTGGCTAAAGAAATAATTCCATCATCCATGGTCTTGTAGACGCGCATCGGTTTTCTTTTGAAATAAAATTAGAGAATATATGGTCCAAGGTTTATGCTTGGCTAAAATACATTTGCAAAAAAAATCTGCAATTATTTATAGGGTGCAGTGATATTTCTAATTTACAGCCATATGTATATGAAATATGGCAAAATATATATAATTTAAATATATATATATTTGAATAAATTCATATAAAAGTTTTATGGTCTCAAGTACTCGAATGGTATTTTAATAAATACATTTCAGAACAGGTAATATTTAGAAGAAAATTGAGAAAGTAGGAGTACAAATGGCCAGATCTCTTTATTATCACTGGAGGTGCATCTCTACAGACAGCTGACTCCTGACACTGTATAGGTTCCAGCATTCAGTGATTTATTGGGTAATTCAGAATTTGCCAGTATGTCTTGTGCTAATTAAATGCATTGCACTCTATTCAGAAATGTCACAATTGATTTGTCTTCTGCAAGCGCTGACTTTATTTCAATCTTCTGAAAAAGATTTTATGAGTCCCAGATAACGTATTCTGGCACATTCATCTCCCAGGGCAGCCTGACTATGGAAGGGCAGTGTATGAAAACACTGATATCTAATATTCAATACACATTTATTTTGGGGGAAGTTCATGTATCTGTTGCGTGATGTATATCTAGGGGTTATAGATATTACAAGCTTCTCTATCATCATGTAAAAAAAAGGATTTAAAACGGACAAAATTGAACTGAATAGGACATTGGCAGTTCGAGAGAAAAGCTCTCCCCAGGGTGAAATAAATACATTTAAATGGATATTGTAAAATCTTTACTCTGCTTGTTTAGATTAAGTTGAACAGAAAAAAATGCTTTAAAATAACAGAATTCTTGGGTGGTTGTAAAAGAAACTATCCCTTATCAGTTGTTTTCATATCATTTGCAAAAATAAACAGTTCAGTTTAAATACATAACAGTTTTATGTGCTTTTTACATCACTTCAACATTTTCAGAGTTTTTTATGGGGAACATTAGAAAGTTTGATACAATCAAATGTGCAGACTAGACTCATTTGTTTCTTGGTTTCTGAATGATTAAAACAACAACCCACATAGTTTCTTTGTTTCTTGTTTTTTTTTTCTATTATTGAGGGAAATAAATGGTGCTTGTCATTACTTTTGTAGGTGTAGGCTTTGTGTGTTAACAACAACCAACCAATTATTGCGCGTTTGTTAAATTTTTACCATTTTTTGGATATGTTGTTCCTGCATAGTGGTAACTGGCTTTTTGGAGGGCTACCTTGCCTGGAAGTTAAAGGAGAACTTAACCATCTTTCTAATAAAAACCCCTACCCTCCATAGTCCCCCCTCCCTGCTCTCCCTGCACAGGAGTTAACATACTTAAATACCCCATAGCCCTTGTTGCAGAGTCAGTGCTGCGGAGATCACGAGGCCATCAGTATTTTTCGTCACTTTCGCCGTATGCGCAGTTGCAGCAATCCAGGTAAAGCTCCAACTGTGCATGCGCCGATACGGAGCTTCCTTACTGAGATTACCAAAGCGCCTAAAGATGGCCTCCATGAGCGCCGACGATCTGACTCTGCAACAAGGTGTAATTACTGCTTAGGGGTATTTACTTGTGTTAGCTCCTGTGCTGGGGGAGCAGGGAGGGGGACTATGGAGGGTAGGGGTTTTTATTAGAAAGGGGGTTTAGTTCTTCTTTAACAGAATGAGCAAGCTGATTCTCCAATAAGCCAATCTGCCTACCTTTTGGTATAGAGAAATGATCAGGGCCCCAACGTAAATTCACATGACTCACCAAAATATGCAAGAGACCCCGGTGCTCCTCCCTGAGCCTTCAGCTGGGGGAATGGATCAAAACCGTATTGATGCAAAGCAGGCACTCAAAGAGCAGTCTTCCCAACAGGCATGTAGAATTCTAAAAAGTTTAATAGATACACATGAAGGTAGCTGTAAGGGTTTTGTGTTTCAGCAGTTCTAATCTCCTTGAATGCCTGCTCTACATCAATTCGGTTTTGATCTACCTTTTTCTCAACTTTCTGTCATTATTCGGCTGTACTCACAGATAGAGGGAAGAAGTCACTTCCCTGTAGCCCAATGCACGAACATGGAGAGCTCAACCTGATCCCAACATACTTGTTGTAAGTGTAGGGTGCTTATCCGGAAGACCCTTCCCTCGCATAAGGGTCATTGGGTAAATAGCAGAAGAAATTCGGATGCACACCTGTTAATTGCAATTGTGTCCAAACGGTGATTTATTTGAAGCCCAAAGTATACATCACAAAGGGGCAACGTTTCGGACCCCTCCGGGTCCTTTATCAAGCCTACTTCCCTGCAGCCCAGCATAGTTCTCTAATCCCAATTCCACCAGTTTTGTGTCTTGTCAAAAACAATGATCCAACACTTTTAAACACTTACTTGTGTGTGTGCGCAAAACCTACTGATACCCCAGGCCAAGCAGTGCTCATGAGGCTTCTATGCCCAAACTTGAAAACTATATCTTGAAATCCTATAAAAAAAAAAATTACAGTAGATTGGAAAAGAGCGCTGAGAGCGCAATGAGTGCATTTATTTTTGGGAAAGGTCCCCATAGGCTTTCTAAGCTTTTTGGGTCGAAGAAAAAGCGTTCGATCGATGGATTAAAATCCTTCGAATCGAACGATTCAAAGGATTTAATCATTCGATTGAACGAATTCCGGTAAATCCTTCGACTTCGATATTCGAAGTCGAAGGATTTCCATTCGGCAGTCAAATATCGAGGTTTAATTAACCCTCGATATTCGACCTATATGTCTATATACAACGTATACCCTATACTTGGTTAATTTATGCTAATGAAGACCAGTTCTTAGCAAAACAGCGTCTATTTTTTACTTTACGTGTTTTTAGGGGGATGCCCTATGTTTTTTGTTTAAAAAAGCATTGCAGCTGCTGTATCATCAGTTGGCACCTGCTCCTAAAATTTAGGTTAACACAATTGTAATGTTTTTGCCATATAGGCAAAACACCAGCTATTTTCTATATTTCTATTAGCAGGTTTTTTTTTTTTAATCTACATCTTCCTAAGGAATAGTATTATTCTCCCTCAATTGTAATTGAAAGTGTTCACTTTTCACCTCGTCTTCCCCTCTTCGTCAGAGGTCAAAAGATGACTGATGGACTTGTATGACAGTAAGGACAGGAGTCTGGCAGTCAGTTTCTCCTGGGACCTTAAGCAATCAGCTTTGTGGAGAGTGAAAGACCCTCACAGGACTCTAATGAGTTCACTGAAAATTCCACTGAACCTAAACATCGGCTGATTTAACAATTAGAAGCTAAAAGGAGCTATTCGCTCAGGATTTGTCATGGTTTACTTTGACTGGTAATGGGCTTTCAAATTTCTTTGAGCAATTATGTATAGTGTATTGAGAACATCAAAAATGTAAACAGTATTATTATTACACCAAAATAGATTTTTCAGGCTGTTACTCTAAAAATAGGGGCATATTATCTTTTTTTTACAGAGGCAAAGAAGATTAAGGTTTGGTTAAAATATCAATACGTTCAGATTTACACAATTCTTTTCTTCAATACTTGGCATCAAATTAGCGCTAAAAAGAATTTTGCTGGATAAGACCAATACGCTGCGTAAAAATGAACTTATTGCTCCTTATTAGTTTTTACAAGGTTTGGAATCCACAGGGTTTGAAATATAAAAGAACATAGAAAAACAAATCCATTGACTAAAGCAGTCGTAGCGGTTTTGACAAACTGGCTTCTTTATCAAAGCAGGAAATACTCTGACAAATGTTCAGATTTATAACAATTTTTTTTTAAAAAAACAGGAAAGTCCCAATAACTTATTGGGAAACCCATCTTCTATAAAATCTGCCCCACAGTCTTTTTTTATGAGGCTCAGACTTAAAGGTTAAATTAACCCTTTAGGGTTTAGGCTAAATAATCAAAATATCATAAAAAATAAATAAACTGAAGACCATTTGCAAATTATTCGCTCTCTACATATACTAAAAGTTAATTGAAGTGTTTTGGTTCCCCTGGACTAGTATAGAAGCCCACAGTATCATGTACAATATTTCTGCCTTCTTTAGTTAGACTTGAGTTCTCCTTTAAAATTTGTAGCCCTGCCTCAATTCTAATCCTTTAGAGTGTTCACTTTTTCCAAAATATCTTTACAAAAAACCAAAGTACCAAAGTCCTTCAGTGCTATTTCACAGGTTCAGGCAGGGTCCTTTATTTACTTTATTTATTTACTAAATTCCGAATGTAAAAATCCCGAAAAATGTGTGATTTTTTTTAAATAAAATCGGACTTCACAAATCACAAATTTTTTGGAATTTAATAAACCCCGAGGATGGAAAAGTCTGAATCAGAAAATCTGCCATCTCAGACCCGTCGAGGCTGCACATAAGTCAATGAGAAAAGTCCCAATGATTTTTTGATGTGCGCTGGGTTTCATGCAATACCCCAAAGTTTTCAGAGTTTTTGGGCAATAAGAAATCTGAGTTTTCGGTTGAAAAATCCAAAAAAATCGTAAAAATCTGATTTTTCCCCCACAAAGCAAATTTTCAGGAAAATGTAATGATAAATAAGCATAAAAACCTGAACGGATTTGATCGGAGTTTGTAGCAGAATATGTTGAGATAAAATCGGACTTTGATAAATAACCCCCTTAATGTTTAAATGCTAATCCCAGGTAAAACCTTCATGCACTAAACGTACTGTACACCTAACCATAGACCATCCCATGCATGAGGAATATATCCTAATTTGGGGAATGAGGTTATATGTATAGTTATGATGACTTTTCAAATTATCTAACGAGTATATTTAATGGCTGTTGTGACATATTTCTGCACATCGTCCTCTCCTACCGCTTCTGTCCATAATTCTTTTTTCCTTCTATCTGTTGCCCTGTATCCATAATATGTGATTGTCAGTTTTTCAGTTAGATTGTCAATGGTGGTGTCCTCTTGCAGAATGATCTATTCATCTGTACAGTTTTCAATAAAACAAAAAGAATACGGGCATTTTGCTCATTATATAGCTGATATTTTGAGAAATGACTCTCCAGAATTCTATACAGAACTCTATCTCTATGGAAGGGAAACATATTATTTTTATATTCTTTTTACAGTTTTTTGACACAGCTTTCATAGTTTTTACGCCCCTTTAAAAAATGTGTTTTCCTTGGAGAGTGAAATAGCGAGAATGCCTACAAAACTGCTCTGGTTCTCATTCATACTTCCTTTCAGAGATCCTATTAAATCAAGGTAAATTGTACCAACTAGCTTAAACTGGTTCCTGTCTGTCCTAATTCCATTGATTTATCTAGCTGCAGCTTTGTGTAATAGTTGTTGTATTGACCTATTACAAAGTGATCTGATAAAAAATGCACTTGTCACATCCAACTTTATTAGTCTGTTGCTACACAATGCTCATTTTTATAGCTGATACCAGAAACACAAGTATCAGCTCTTAGCAAATACCACACACACATATCTATCTATATATATATATATATATATCTATAGCTATATCTATCTATCTATCTATCTATCTATCTATCTATCTATCTATCTATCTATCTATTATCTATCTATCTATCTATCTATCTATCTATCTATCTATCTATCTATCTATCTATCTATCTATCTATCTATCATCTATCTATCTATCTGCCTGTCTTACCCTTTTCTATCCTCTTTCTTTCTGAATTACTATTTTTTACCAAATGTGTACACTTGAGGCAGATTTATCAAGGGTCGAATTGAAAATTCTAATTTTTTAATTCAATTTAACTAGGGAATAGTCCAAAATCGTTTTGAATTTATAAAAAAAAAAGATTGAAATTTATCATGTACTATTCCTTTTAAAAGTTTGAATTGAACTATTCGCCATCTAAAACCTGCTGAATTGGTGTTTTAGCCTATGGGGGACCTCCTACAATCAATTTAGAGTTGTTTAACTATATTTATGTTGGCGAAAAAACTCGAATTCAATTTGAATTCGATTTTTGAGTTTGCAGGTCGATCCTATTCACCAGAATTTAAAAAAATACAAATTTTTTAATAAATTTCAATTGGTGTTTTTTTATTCTGAATTTTGCGTTCATGGGAGTTTTTATAGACTCCCATAAACTCGAAATTCGACCCTTGATTAATATGAAATATTTATTAAAGGTTGAATTTCGAATTGATGTGATTTTTTTTTCTGTAATAAATTTGAATGTACTCGCAACTCGAATGGAAGGTTATTTATGAAAAAATTTGAGCGTCTAAAATGCGATCGAATGGGAACGACCCAAAAATTTGATATATATTCGAATCGAATACGAACTAAACTTGAAACTCGAATTTTCCACAAAACTCGACAAATAGGTCTGACAGTAACTTGTAAATTAATCCGGCAGGTTTTAGATGGCGAATATTCAAATTAGAACTGTTTCCATGGTCAAGGTGTGATAAATCTCACATTCAAATTTACATTCGAATTGGTGCTTTAAAATCCGAATTTGTGAGTTTTTGACATAAAAAAAAATCTAAAATTCTAATTTACCATTTGGACCTTAATAAATCTGCCCCTTAACATTTTCTACAAATGTTACATTATACAAGAGACCTAGGAGGTTGCCTCCCCCCCATCATTTTATTTCAGCTATATGCAGCTTGCCATGCCTCCAGTATAATTGGGCCATGCCCCAGTTATCACCAAGCCACACAACCTAATGGCTACTTGTAAGTGGATATTTGTAGCCAGAGGGCCAGAGAAGAACAGGTTGTATGGAATCCTGGAACAGCCAGCAGTGTCTGTAATGCCTTCACAGAAACTATTGGAATCAAAACAAGAGAGGAATCATCCTATAGTTCTAATGATGCTATCAGAATTTCAACAAATAAATAAAATAACAGCAATAAAAAGCAAAATAGGTGAAAAGTAAGCAACATCCAAGATGTCAGTGTGTGGGCAGAAACGAGCAATAGGAGAACAGATTGTAGAAGAACAGGGGCACATTCCAAATAAATATGCAAATGAGATTAATGTGTATTATACATTACCATTTTTTGCAAGATGCAAAAAAATGAGGTTACATCTATAAGAAAATAAAAGCTCTATAATAAATAAATAAATATCTATAATTATTCATCTGACCTTAAATGAAGAATCTCTCTTGCATTCCCATTGACTGTAATTTTAAGCGGAAGTTGCTTGATACAAATATGTGCTTTTACTTTAAAACTAGTTCTGTAGCACAAAAGGACTTAGAATAGACAGATTTTATTGATAAGTGTGCTAGTAAATGACCACTTGCTTGTACTCGCCCTGTCTGAAATGAAAAGCATACACCCTATCAGCACAATCAATACTATTTGATGAAAGACCTGGAGATAATTGAACATGATAGGTTTTTTTTAAGACAATTAGCAATATAGCCTTTCAGCCTCTAATTAGATGGTTGTGGCCAACAAACTCATAACCACTTCCTACAAAAAATACATCTTATTTACAATATTCTTTCCTCGTTTTTCTTAAACTTTTCCCTCCTAATAATATCAATATTTTAATTTTGGGAGTTTCCTGTATATAATTTACAAACAAAACTATAATAAAGAGACCAAGTCCGGGCCAAGTCGGCCAGGTACCCTAGGCAACCTGGCTGGCTATGTTGCCTTCCACCTTGCGCTCGCACGTGAATGAACACACGTGCCCATGTGAAGAAGAGCATGTGCATGCACCAACCATCAAGAAGAATATAGGAAGTGCTGTCGTAGTTGGGGGACACAAGGGTCCGTAATAGTGGAAGGCAGCAGAAGAGGTATGTGCCTGGTGCCCTAGTCATGTGCCTGTTCTGCCTACCTCTAGCTGTACATTTTGCCCATGTTATTCACCTCTCACAGGAACATGTACGGCAGATGCAGGATCCTAAATTCCATATGGGAAACCCAACCCACCTTATTTAATAATGGTCCTAGATTCCTAAGATTCGCCTTATTTCATCTCTAACTGGAAATCTGTGGGTTATCTTTTGGAATGTGATAGTAAAATAGTTAATCAAGCCCCACCAAGCTCTGTTTTACTGCAGGTACATAGGACAGGGCCAGCTATTATCATTATCAATTATATTAAGTGGAGATTTTACAGACATTAGAGTAAGTTTCTTCTTATAGATAATGTAAAATAATATTTACTTCACCAGAAATCTAGTGTCCTATCACGTTCGGTGCAAATCAGTGGGCAGATTTATCAAGGGTCAAAGTGAATTAGAGGGAATTTTTGAAGTAAAAAAAATTCGAACTTCAAAGTAATTTTTTGGATACTTCGACCATCGAATAGGATACTACGACTTCGACTTCAAAGTAAAATAGATCGAATATTCGACCATTCGATAATTGAAGTATTGTCTCTTTAAAAAGACTTCGACTTCAATACTTTGCCAAATTAAGTGCTACTCTATGTTAGCCTATGGGGACCTTCTAGAGCAGTTTTCTAAGTTTTTTGAAGTCGAAGAAAAATCGTTCGATCGAACGATTTTACTTCGACCGCAAAACGATTAAATTCAGTGAAAAAAAGTTCGACATTCGAAGTCGAAGTAAAGCCATTCGATGGTCGAATTTCGAAGTATTTATCACTTCGAAATTCGACCCTTGATAAATCTGCCCCCAAGTGTATAGCAGATGGCATTCATTTAAAAAAAAATCTAATTCTTGATTAGTAACAGTAATTAAACTAGAAATAGATAGAAGGGTATAGCTAGAAGCAGGAAACACTACATTGCTGTGGATGTTACAAAGGTTGGTTTTATGCTCATCAGTCACTAGGAATTATGTCAGAAATGCAGAATTGTAACCTTGAGCTAAATGGGGCTAAGGGGAAATTCTCAAACTTCACCAGCTAAAGACTTACTCCATATAAGCAACTTTTCATTATTTATTTTTTATAGCTTTTTAGTTATTTGTCTTTTTTTTTGGATTCTTCTCAGCTTTCAAATGGGGGTCACTGACAGCCCCCATCTAAAAACAAATGTTCTGCACAGCTATAAATGTATTTATATTGTTACTTTTTATTACTCATCTTTCAATTCAGGTCCTCTCCTATTCGTATTCCAGTCTCTTATTGAAACGAGTGCATGGTTGCTAGTCTAATTTGGACCCTAGCAACCCAATTGCTGAAATTGCAAACTGGAGAGCTGCTGAATAAAAAGCTAAATAACTCAAAAACTGCAAATAACAAAAAATGAAAACCGATTGCAAATTGTATCAGAATATCACACTCTACATCATACTAAAAGTTACTTTGAAGGTGGACAACCCCTTTAATCCTTAGTGGAAGCAAAACTATTGGGTTTATTTAATGTTTACATGACTTTTTAGTAGACTTAAGATATGAAGATCCAAATTACAGAAAGATTCCTTATCCATAAAAAACGCAGGTCCAGAACATTCTGGATTACAGGTCCCATACCTGTAATATACACCATGAAGGGAGAGGTAGCAGAGGTGGAAATGGTAGCAGGAGTAACACAGTCCCACCTGTCTAATTTTCCTTTTTCTAAAGCTAAATTAGATGTGCTAGCCATTTAAGATCTTTTCAGTAAAGCATGGCAAGAAAATCCTTTGCTTTTTCTGAATTGATTTTATCATGAAGCACAATACAAGGAATCACTGGTTTATTTTTTTCCTTACTACTCACTCTGGTAAAAAGATTTCAGCCCAACTTTATCCTGTCTCAGGTTTACACTTAAGGAGGTTTTTCTGTTTATTTGATTAACTACATTCTGCTCCTCCAGCAGCTAAGAAAGACTGTCATGTTGCAAAATAAAAGTACTTTCTGTTTCACTGTGGGGCAGATTTACCTAGGGTCGAATATTAAGGGTTAATTAACCCTCAATATTCGACCATCAAAGTAAAATCCTTCGACTTCGAATTTTGCACTATTCATACGATCGAACGATCAAAGGAATAATCGTTCAGTCGAATGATTCGAAGGATTTTAATCCATCGATCGAAGCAGTGGTGTAACTAGATGTTACTGGGCCCCACAGCAAAATCATTTTAGGGCCCCTCAAAATATCCAGAGGTGTCCAGTTTTACCAATATATATTAAAATTACACATTCAATTAGGGCCTCGTGGGGCCCCCTATACCTCCTGGCCCCCCTGCCAGGGGGCTCTGCTTCCTCTGTAGTTACATCCTTGGATCGAAGGATATTCCTCGAGTCAGAAAATTTGGTTATTCGGAACTCGCTATGGGGACCTTCCCCATGGCTAACATTCTCTGTGGTTTTAGGTGACGAACTAGGGCAGGGATCCCCAACCTTTTGAACCCATGAAGCAACATTCAGAAGTAAAAGGAGTGTGGGGAGCAACAACTAAGCATTAAAAAAGGTCAACCTCTAGACATCTTGGGGGCCTGAAAAATAATTTTCTGGGGGGCCCAGTAATATGTAGTTACCCCACTGACTGAATGGTCGATGCACCAATGTTTTCCTTTATCTTTAACCCTGCTATATGCCAAGGGAGTCCCTGACCTAAGATTGGACCTCCAAAGGGGGGCTTCAACTGATATAGTCTGACAACCACATCTCTGTACTGTTCCCCACACAGTCCCAGTTAGAAACATGCAGTGACCCATGGGGCCTGTGATCAATCTAAACTGCAGGTACAGGTATGGGACCTATTATCCCGAATGACAGGGGTTTTCCGGATAACAGATCTTTCTGTAATTTGGATATTCATACCTTAAGACTACTAGAAAATCATGTCAACACTAAACAAACCCAGTAGACTGGTTTTGCTTCCAGTAAGCATCTTGGTTGCGATCATCTACAAGATATTGTTTTATTATGACAGAGGAACAAGGAAATAATGTTTACAAATTTGGATAAAATGGAGTTTATGGGAGGCACATCAACCAGTCAATGTACAGAAGTAACTCCAGCACACGTAGCTGCTCAAGGGATTTAACCCGTGTTTAATGTCAAGCCAACAGCTACATTGGCACAACGTTTTGGGGGCATCCTGAAAACGTTATACCTGTTGGCTTGACATTAAATACGGGTTAAATCCCTTGAGCAGCTACGTGTGCTGCAGTTACTTCTGTTCTGCCCGATGATATCTACCAATATCTCCAGTTCCAAGACAGTTAGTCTGTTATTATTATCATTATTATTATTATAAACATGTTATAATAATAATAATTATTATTATTATCATTAATGATAATAATTATTATCATTATTATTATTATTATTATAAACATGTATTTATGGAGTGCCAACATATTGCCCAGCACTACACCCCAATGCTCTTAGCCTTTTAGAGTTAAAATCCTTCAAATGTCAAAACTCACATTGCTCTTAGTTTCATCATATCTAATATTACATATGACACCATTATATTCTGATTATATTCTAGCACAGGTGTAACAGTTCTGCCAAATGCAATGCAAGTCAGTTGAGTTGGAGATATCCAGACATAAATATGTGTAACAAAGCAGTATAAAAAAATAATCAGATTGAGTCCTTTCTACACAGTAGAATAGCACAAACTGTACTGGTAAGGTTGAGCTAAAAAAAAAAAAAGTAATAAAATAAAACGTCCCAGGCTATACCATTCAAGGAAACAGAAAAGGTATCTTTACCTTGAAAATCACCAAATTCTGCCTGGGTGAGTCTTAATAAAATATTACCAAAACTGCTGCGGCCCCATATAAAGCAGAAAGAAGTCATGCAATCAAACAATAATAATAATTAATAATAATAATATATGATACTTATCTGCTACATCTAGATGTGCTCAATAATACTGCACAATAATCTGCTATGTGTGTCACTGTGCACATATAATGAATACACACACATCTTTAGCAGAATAAGTATCCTTCAAACTGACCTTTTTTTCTGGGATGGATGGTTACGGCTGCTTGGGGTTGTGCCATTTCATATGCTGATTACTGTAGACGGACAGCAGTTCTCTTTGATTATGCAGTTGAATCAGATGGAAAAATGAAATGGGAAGAGCTCACAAGAGGCCATCATGGAAAGGGAAAAAATAACCTAGAGTCGCTTAGTCAGACTGGCCATGGTCTATAGTCTATAAAGATGGTGTCATGTAGGTCACCTGAGCACAATGAATTTCTCAATGCCATGCCTAAATGGGCACAATTACAATAAAATCCTTTCCCTGCTATTTTAAAGCTTAAAAGTGGAAACATCCAAGACATAGGGGTTTTTTTATCCTGTAGGTTTAATAATGTGTGGGTTTTTTTATTGACAGGTATTGTGCTTAGTTCAAATGTTATTTTTTTTCATAAAGCTGTCATTGCAGTGATTGTCATTATGTTTTTGTAGATGTTTCGCCCTGTTTGCAACCCCCAAAGCATTTGATGTCTCTATGAAAAGGTCCCCCTGTGGTAGAACACAACAGATCCAACACAGGGAAACAAAGGAAAAAATGGCCCTAATATATACCTAATATATACTTAAATGAATTCATTCAATTAAATCAATTTTTAAACCATTCATTTTACAATGTTGTATTGTTTAAGCGTGCCTGTATTATATGAGATGGAAATTATCAACACTGGATCTAAAGGGGATTGCCCCCTCCCCCAATCCAACTGTAACCTATAAAGGGTATCACTAATTGTTGTATTATAATCCCAAAAATAGTTTTTGCCTATTGTCTTAATTATCATAAACTGTCATGGGAAAACAAGTTTTTTTTCAAAATGCATCAGTTAATAGTGCTGCTGCACTGAAATAAGTTTTTGAAAAGAGCAAACTGATTCTCTTAAATTTAATTTTGAAACCTGACATGGGGCTAGACATATTGTCAGTTTCCCAGGTGCCCCCAGTCATGTGACTTGTGCTCTGATAAACTTCAGTCACTCTTCACTACTGCATTGCAAGTTGGAGTGATATCACCCCACTCCCTTCTCCCCCCAGCAGCCTTACAACAGAACAATGGGAAATTGACCATATAACAGCTGCCTAACACAAGATAACAGCTGCCTGGTAGATCTAAGAACAGCACTCAATAGTAAAATCCAGGTCCCACTGTGGCACACAGTTACATTGAGTAGGAAAAACAACAGCCTGCCATAAAACAGTTCCATCATGAAGTGCTGGCTTTTTCTGAAAGAGGCCAGGCAAAATGACCTTACATGGGGCCTACACACCAATATTACAACTAAAAAAATACACGTGTTGGGTTAGGAATTAAATTTTACATGGCAAAGTGAATTATTTGCAGTGTAAACAGTGTAATTTAGAAATAAAAACTACACCATAAAAATCATGACAGAATCCCTTTAAGAATTATCTAAATTGTTGTTTGTTTTTCTTGCACAGGGCAGAATTTGAAATTGAAAGTACTTTAATTTTGCAGGGTTCCAAACTGTGGGAAAAGGCAGTTAATCAGATTGCCACTGATAAACCTGCAGTATAATTAACTCCTCCTTATGTGTAAACCTGAAACACAGGCTATGGCTGGAGGAAGGAAGGGGCTTGTTTACTGAAAGCTCATTCTTTCTATTTAAACAAACTCTGACAACAGGGGAATTGGTAAATTACACACATATGTTTTTAGGCAAGGCTCAAATGTACAGGATGCAACTTCCGATTTTAGTGAATTAGCGTTGTCCTGGCGAATCTACACCTGGCGAAGTGTTGCACAGTGAGCGAAGCCGTCGTTGGAGGTTAGTGAATTAACACCCAGAAATAGTGATGGACGAATAAATTCGCCAGGCCTGAATTTGTCAGGTGTGAATTCGCAGCGAACTTCTGTGTTTCGCCACCAGCAAATAAATTTGCAAAACTGCGGTGAAAATTTACTGTGTCTAAATTATTCTGATGCCCATTGACTTAATGCATTTGAACAAAATAGGCGCCGTCAAATTGTCACAGGTGTCAAAATAGTTTTCTGGTGGGCCCCTGGTATCCCAGTCTGACACTGATTCTACCTATACAGTATCTGACGATTCAGCACTAACAGTGGCCGATGTTCGGGTGCCTTCAAAGATGCCCAATCAACCAGCCAACTGATATCCAAGTCTTCTGTCAATATTGGTCGGCTCGTCTTCTGCCATACATGCACTGAATATCGTAAATATTATCAGTGCATCTATGGCCAGAAAATCACATAATAGGGCATATCAGACCCTGACCCCGTTATCCCTGAAAGGTGGCATAACGTTTTTTTAAAAATAGTAGTTAAAATAAAGCTAAACTAAGAAACTAGAAATGCTGCATGTTATGTTTTTACTTCAATCCTAGCATAAAGAGAGAAATAAAATTTTTTACTGCTCATATACTGCCGGAGGAGAAAGAAAAGAAGACTGAAAAAGATGGCGATGGTGAACTTAAGCAGCAATAACCCAGCTGGTACCGTTTTTGATGGAAAGGCTTGGGTATCAGGTAAGTGATTTTATTACTCAGGGAGGTGTTGTCTAACATTTTGGTATCTCTCACCCAGTGATTTAAAGTTTTGTTCTCCCCTTTTGCCCTTTCACAGTTAAAATCTGTGCCTCTAAAGATGCCCCCAGTAGCTTTAGGTTTGCTGTTTCACCACATCTGTGTTTAGTGGTGCTATATAGAAGCTTTTCCATAGAAGTGTATTGTATATGTGCTTTGCTTGGTCTGCTCTGTATGGGTTGGGTACAGTATTGGACTTACCCATCGGGACACCTGAAAATATTCCCAGTGCCAGTTCCGCTTTCCACTCTGCTGCTGTGCATTCCACAATGGAATGCACGGCCATCTTTGTTAATAAACAATGATTTAATAGCAGAGCAGGACTGGCTTTGGCTGGGCGGAGCAGGGAGAGATGGTTGATGGGTGGTGGGCCCTTGTTGGCTTCAGGTACCCTGCACCAACTCTGGTTGTGTGTTTATATGATGTTACTTAATATTAAGACTTTACAGTGCTTGGACAGATGTGGTAATAATGTCAGACATAATCTCTTATTTAGTCACATGAAGTCGTTAATAAGCAGGGTAATCAGGAAACTGTTCACCACAATAATATATTGTATAATATATATGAAATATGTTTTGTCATCAAATAAACTGTTAACACTAGTGTTTTCCTTGCAGAACCTTAGCAAGCCCTTCTCTATCTCCTGTTTCCTTTACTCTCACTCATTCAACCATAACTTCCTCCTTCTCTATTTTCATCCCATATTTCATACTGCCACTGTTAATTCTCCACAGCTTTACCATTTCCTTTTATTGTCACCTGAGAGGTGTCCATTATTAGCAAGAGAGGCAAGAAAGGAATGTGTGTGTTTTTGGCAGGTGACATTGTGGCACCTCTCAGTTTGCCATGTGTGCTGTAAAACTGGGTAACAGCCTGTCAGCACTAATTCTCTCAAGAAATTCTTTTGTTAAGATTAAAGCTGAATTACTTTTGTCTAGATTTGTACACTGGGAGTGATAATTGAATTTGGCATTTTTATGGAGAAAATAGTGTTTAGGGCTGCGATATTAAAATGTTCATAGTATTTTCATATATCAAACAGGGTACCCGGTTCACAACAAGGATACAGTTACAATATCAAAGTCTGTATGAGTCAGCGCTAAAAAAGCCTTGGGAACACAAGAATGCAGCATAAACGGAAATCAAAGTGTAGAAGATTATTGGTTGTAGTTCTACAAGTTCCCAATCTTACTATAGAGTGTCAGGTTACACCTTACATTCACCGCGTGTGCTTTAAGCTGGGTACTTACAAATGTTTAAACTTCAAAACGCATTCATCAAAAAAGCCAAGATGGGGCTGTCAATGGTTGCTTAAAGGAAAACTATACCCCCAAAATGAATACTTAAGCAACAGATAGTTTATATCAAATTGAATGACATATTAAAGAATCTTACCAAACTGGAATATATATTTACATAAATATTGCCCTTTTACATCTCTTGCCTTGAACCACCATTTCGTGACTCTATCTGTGCTGCCTCAGAGATCACCTGACCAGAAATACTACAACACTAACTGTAACAGGAAGAAGTGTGGAAGCAAAAGGCAGAACTCTGTCTGTTAATTGGCTCATGTGACCTTACATGTGGTTTGTATGTGTGCACAGTGAATCTTACGATCTCAGGGGGCGGCCCTTATTTTTTAAAATGGCAATTTTCTATTTATGATTACCCAATGGCACATACTACTAAAAAAGTATATTATTATGATAATGGTTCATTTACATGAAGCAGGGTTTTACACATGAGCTGTTTTACTCAGTATCTTTTAATAGAGACCTACATTGTTTGGGGGGTATAGTTTTCCTTTAATGCTATTAGAAAATGTAGAGCGCAGATATATAGTGTAAAACCTTTTATTACTAGTGATGGGCGAATCTCTACCAGATTCGTGATATCGGAAAGTTGCTAAGAAACCAGGGGAAGCTTTGAAGTTCCTGTGCTCACTTAGGTTTTAATTTACAATCTGTCAGCGAGCTGAGCGCAGGAGCTGAGGAGGGGAGATTAAAAAAAGGCAGCCAGCGATCGAGTCTGTAGTAATTTAAAAAGAAAAATACATTTTATTTTGAATAAAACTGAATGCAAGTCGGATGACATCATAGGGGTCACGAAGGAGGCGCATGTGTGGAAAGCGGTGAAACTTCGGAAGCATGGTGCACAGAAGCAGGAATGAATTCCTTTTTTAGTTTTTAGTATGGCGTTTCAGGAGGGGGCCTGATAGAAAACACATCGAAGGTAGTAACGTTTTTTTTGTTTCCTTCTCCTTTAACAAAAACAGTCCTTGGACCTAACTCCAACTGGAGTAAAAGAAGAAAAATACTTCCCTGTAGAAAGTTCAAAAATAGCTGCAAACAAACTCCCAACGGAGTATCATCAATGGAAAAAAAGCAATTTCCTCCAAACAGGCCTCCACCCACCAAAATTATATCACGTGAAGAAATCTTGGTAAGGCAAAATTCCTTCACAGCAACTTTCCCTACACGAGGGGGTATAAGCGGTGGTGTAGGCGGTGGTGTCACAGGGCAACTGTCCACCAATGGGTCTTTTCCCAGGGCCAAACCAGAACGTTCTTCAGCTAGCAGAAAGTCACTAAAGTCTATGGCATCATCAACTAGGAACGGGTTAATCCCAGGGGTAGACACTTTAATTTCAGCATAGCCTGAACCCTTGGTGCTGCAACCCCTTTTCTCTCCCAATAAGCTGGAGCCATAAAAGGATTCATTTACACTCGTACTTTCATACACAGGAGTCTGGTTAAGCATTGATGAAGGGGAGCAACATATAACCTGAGAAGACTTAGGCAGGCTCTGAAACCGGCACGGACACCCCTCTGCAGGTACTCCCATGGGGTAAACCCTGGAAAGCCATGTATCGCTGTGAGGTACAGCAGGGACCCAGTACAGGGGAGCCATTATTGCTTTTAGGTGACTGATTTGTGTGAGGGAAATATACACTCACAATATGATCAGTAGGCACACTGCTCGGGGAATAAGAACTACAGACTTTCCCCGCCAAGGTGTCCTTTTTCCTACTGAGTCTGCACATGCAGCGCCTGGCACACTAGGCTGCGTGCAGTGTTACAGTTTAACCCTTACAGCCCCACGTTGGGCGCCAAAATGTAGCGCTATAGTAATTTACTGTGGTCAGTTAAGCTACTATCGGTGTGGGGTTATACCACATATGAGGCCCTCTCTCTCAGGGGTAAGCCCTTGCAGCGGGGTGGAGGCAGGGTGTAGTGAAACTGTAACCAGGTGCAATAGCACAAATGATGGGCGCCAGTAGTTCTTTAACACTTAAACAATGAACTGTCTTTATTTAACATAGCACATATCCACAATGGAGCTTAGAACAATCAGATAGCATAAAGGTAGCATATACTCACAGTACCAGTATAGGCTGAATCCCTGCAGGCCAGGGAATACACAGCAGAGAGAGTTGCAGCTTGTGAGGGGTATTGCCCAGTTTTCAAGATCTCTTGCAGTGTAGGGGTATTCCTACCATCCCTAGTCTCAACACTTTAGTCCTTACTCCGAGTCAGTAATACCGTGGGATCTTAATCCCTCTAATATCCTCGTCGGAGCCTTGAGCTGCTCAACTATATAACCTCTCTATCACTCCTAGAGTGATTTATAAAAGAGTATGCTATCTAATTACTAGGGCCAATGCGCCTAGGGTCAACAATACCCATTCCCTTCCAGCCTGCTTGGTTGGGCTAAAGTAATGGACCCAGACCTCATGGTTCCCAAGACCTTTATATTCTGACACAGTGCCATCTGGTGAGAACTACAGGGGTTACATAAGCACAAGGTCCTCATCAGGACCCACTTAGGAGTCCGGATTACTAGGGATGTGCCTGTCAGTAATGTGTAAGGGTGGCTACATTTTCACATCCCTACATTTATAATATATATATATATATATATATATATATATATATATATATATAATTTTTTAATTTTTTTTAACTAAAGTAGCCCCTATGGTAAACTATAAGGATATTAAAAATCACAGAGGAGTTCCATGGCCATTTAAAAGCACAAGGCTGAAGGCCTCACTAATTACTGTTAATAAGGAGATAATTTACATACAATATCCATGGCTCTTGTGTATTATATATACATAAGATAATAAATCTGGTTTGAAATATATGAAATATATATTAGAATGCTACAATCATAAGGTTATAAGCTGTGGTCTTGGAAAGCCAATGTGACTTAATATATATAAAACTATAATAATATATCTAGTGATGGGCAAAATTCACCGAAAAATTCACTAATTTCCAGCGAAATTCACTAAACAATGAAAAATTTGTGAAACTTGAAAATTGACAATTTTGATGCCGATGGTTAAGTCAATGGGCAGCCGAATAGTGTTGATACATGACGGTTTTGACGTGAGCGACTTTTCAGACGCGCGTCCAAAATTTCTTGACGCCGGCAAATTTTTGTTCATCACTAAATATATCCACATATTTAACAGTGGAGTTGAAGCATCTCTAATATACATTAGGAAAAGTTTATCATATTTAAAATCTTACATCTTCAAAATAAAATCAAATATTGACACATTCACACATGAAAATATTGTATATACTGTATTGGTTCTGCATCTCAAAATCAATATTTAATGTATTCTTGGATTTTGTCTTCCAAATTTTAATACTCTTGAAATTAGAGGACATTTTCTTCTAACTTAACTAACTTATTCAGGTTGTCAGGATGCTGCACATTCCACAGTTCAGTTCACTGAGTGAGACAGAAGTTCTCCTATTAGTGGAATACGTAATGTCAAGAAGCTGAACAAAGAACGATTCTGCATTTTCTCCCAAGATGCCGTGTTGTAATACCCAAAATCAATACCTAGTTTAAAAAATAGCATATTCCCATGCATGCATTGTAGCCCGTGGGCTCTGACCTCTGTTATTTTTGCACAGGCATACAAGAATGGTAACAGTAAATTAAAAATGCTTGAAGAATGTTATCCCAAGAGGCAACAGTCATTCTTTAAAGGAAAATATGGCCCTCCAGTTGCTATAAAGTAGCATCCTCAGCCAAATGTGAGTCCAACCCTGTTTTATATTGTGCAGGTATGGGACCAATTATCCGGAAACCCATTATCCAGAAAGCTCCAAATTATGGAAAGGACATCTCCCATAGACTCCATTTTATCCAAATAATCAACATTTTTGAAATTGGTTTCCTTTTTCTCTGTAATAATAAAACAGTAGCTTGTCCTTGCTCCAAACTGAGATATAACTAATCCTTATTGGAAGCAAAACCTGCCTATTGGGTTTATTTAATGTTTAGATCATTGGGTCATCCTTCAGTATTTTGCACAGATTTTAAAATATCAGTCTCTTGTAGAACACAATGTCCATCCTTCAGCCCTTCCTCTCTTTTGAGCTGCACTTTTCTGTTAGGATCCAGCTGCAGGACGATCCCAAGCTAGGTTTAATTACCTCCATGTGCTGCTCCTCAAATGATCAGATCAGGTCCGGACTGAGAATTAAAATAGGCCCTGGCATTTCAGGTACACAGAGGACCAATCAGCCCACAAAGAGGCCCAAACAGCTCCCACCAGCCCATTAAATACTGACTTTCTATGGGAACTTATAGAAGCCCCTCTGGCATTTGCCAGAACCCACAGATTGCCAGTCCTTGCCTGAATCAGATATACAGCTAGAATTCTATCTGAATTCAGACAGGTAGAAAAAGAAAATCTGCTTTTTATATTGTCTTACTCTTAATATTTTGCAGGCTTCCGTTCCTGATTAAAAGGCTGATTGAAGGCTGTGAAGACAGGCGTGTTGTCTCCCATGATATACATATAAAGAATAGGCTGCTCAAATATGGTGGCCATGGATACTCTCACATCCTCAATAACGCTGTTCCCAAGATGCTAGTCAGAGGAATATCCCAGAAATGCATTGATAAGATACTCCTGGAGAATCCTAACATTTAAATAATATTCTTTATTTCAAGCACAAATGTCACAATGTGAAAGTGCATTCTGAAACCACTCGATGCTTACCATTCTTTAACCACAGTACAATGCCTTAGAAACACTTAAACAATTGTCTTTAAAACAATTAATTTAATTCCTACCAGCAGCTATAATCAAGGATATTTTGGAGCTAGTAATAATAATAATGCACAACATGTAAGAAAGTAAAGTGATGCCAATTAAATTACTCCCCTCTGGAACAATTTGATGTTCCTTGTAATATCGATGATGCTGGTAATTATCCCGCTGTTCTTTAATTAATGCTTGATGCGAAACATGGCAATTTCAATGACTTCCCTGTGAAAAGTTTGGATACTAAAATATAATTATGTGCTCTTTAAATAATCAAATAGCATTGCACGTCTGCTTAGCATTAAATGCCTGTGCTGTTAGCATGCATCTCATTATGGGCCCGTTCATAGACAGCCGAAAACCAGAAGACAACTGAAGGGCAAGACTACAAGCTTTTCCTATGTTTTCTTATCTCAGTTACTCTGCTAATGAATCGTGTTATAGTTTCCAAATCCTGCAGTCATTTGAAGAGGGGATATTGTATAGGATCTGTGACCAATAAGGTCTGAATGTTCTCAGCCATAAGGCATAAAAGAACTGCTGTTCTGGGAGAGACAGGAAGGCGACAAAACCACAACTGTATGTTATAAACTTTTTTGAAGTCAATTGATTATTATTTTTTATTAAACATCTTACAATGACACAAATGCAAACTTCCTCTTTGGCATCACCGATAATGGCCACTGCTGCACAGCCAGATAAGCCAGAGAAATAACTATAGCACCCCAGTATTTTGTGATACAGCCAGTAGCTGTCTCCTGATGCGAAGAGGGTCACATTCATTCACACTAGACTGCATGATCAAATAGTGTCATGAACTATCGGCTTTAGGGCTCTTACAGACGACCGTTTTTACCTGCACTTACCTGCGCAGGAATAGACGCATTACATTTTTTCCAATGGGGCTCTACTCAAACAGGCACGTGTAGGCGCCGAACGCAGGTTGAGACGCAACATGTTGCATTTTTCCTGCGTTCGGCGCTGAACGCAGAAAAACAAAACGCAGGGGAGCGCAGGTAAAAACGCTCGTCTGTAAGAGCCCTAAGTGTTCTAATTCTAAAACTTATTTTGCAGTCAGAAACCATAGAACCTGTCTTGTTCCTGTCATAATACACCATAGTCCAGATTTGCACCTTAACATGGTGGGTCACTTATTGGGCAGTTTTAATTGTGGGTTTGTGCAAACAAGGAAAAAATAGTTTATGTGCCATACACAAGTAATTCCCGAACACTGGCCCAAATGTTTAATTTTGAATTGATGTTTTATAATGCAGCTATATACAAACCAGTAGTCAGGGAGGGAAGGTATTATTACCTGTTTTAGGGCTTGTCTGTTACCCAACATCAGCTTTAGGGCTCTTACATGGGTGTTTTTTCCTGCGCTTCCCTGTGTTTCGCTTTCTTCCGTTCAGCCACAGGTAGGGTTGCGACCTTTTCCCAAATGTTTTACTGGCCGGTGGGGGGCGGGAGCAAAAAGGGACGGACAGTGACGTCAAAAGGGGCGGGCCGTGACGCAAAAGGGGGAGTGGCTATGACACCGAGATTTTCAGATGGGGGACAAAGTCAGCAAAGCTAAGTTTACTGGGGATTGAGGGCAGGCCGAGGGTCTTTTTGAACGGTATTACAAATTTACCGGCAGCTACATGACCAGTAAATTTGTAATACCGGCCCTGGCCCTGGCAGGTGTTTTACCGGCTAGGCCGGCTGGGTGGCTAGGCCGGCTGGGTGGCTAGGCCGGCTGGGTGGCAACCCTAGCAGCAGGGGAGCTCAGGAGTAGACGCACTCAATTATTGTGAAGGGGACTGTATTCACACAGACGCATGTAAGTGCCAAACACAGATGGGAAGCAGCATGTTGCATTTCACCTGCGTTTGTCGCATTCGCACGTCTGTGTGAGTACCCTTCCCAATAATTGAGCGCGTCTACTCCTGAGCTCCCTGCGGCTAGGGTTGCCACCTGCAAGGGCTCTTACACACGGCCGGTTTTTCCTGCGCTCCCCTTCGTTTTGCTTTCTTCCGTTCAGCCACAGGGGAGCGCAGGAAAAAACGCCCGTGTGTAAGAGCCCTTACAGGTGAGGGAACATATTCTCTAGATCAGTAGTAGAACAGTGGAAGGGTACGTGAAACGTGTCAGTAATATACCACCTAAACCCTTGTAAGAATTTTGAGCAATCACTTTATCTTCTTTAAGAAGCACAGGAGCCTCTTCAATTAGCTTATTAGCACAAAGAAACACATAGTCCAACCATAATTTAGATAAGTGATTGACAAATTAGAATGTAAAATGTTTTTAAGTTAGGCATCTCTCCTTAACTTTTTTTGTTTCTATAACATTTTATTCCAGGCACCTCAAGCTCACATCTCTCCAGCTTCTGGCATCCATATCCAGGAGGGCTTGGGGAGTAGAAACTGAGGAGATGCCATGCAAAGTGCAGAGCAGAAGAAACTATGTGGGGTTCTAGGGAATTTAGAGCAGGGGATAGCAGAGAAAGATTATTTATTTGAAGGTAAAATAGAACTATGGATACATTAGGGGTCTCATAAAATGCATTTTAAACACTCCAGGAATGCAGCAAGCAATACACATCCTTTTAGCGGCTTCTCTAGATCATGCTTTGCAGGACCATTGGCAATAATAGTCTTACAATACAATCACAATGGGCTCCACGAATCACATGATAGACAATCTTATATGCCCCTTCAAATACAAGGCTCATGGAAAACCTCTCAGTATTTTATCTCTGCAGATATTACCTCTGCAGCCTCTTCATGTCTTTGTTTTCCTTGTTTATTTCTCTGGGCCTCTGGGACACTTTGCCGCTCAATAATTTCCACGTACCATCTTTCACCTTCTTCAAGAAGCAGCCATAAATTGCCTGTGCCAACACAGCTTATTTTAGATGCACCTGATCCTTAGAACACAGAATTGAAAATCAATGCCGCTCTTCTCCCTTTGTTTCTGTGGATGCCTTCTATTTTTCCCTTGCAATAAGATTATAAGTCTTTGTTGTAGTTAGCTTTTGATGCATATACTTGTCACTATGGTCCATCATTTATGGACTCAAGTTCAAAGTGCAAAATTGGGGTATTTTGTGTGTTCTTTAAAACAATTCGGTAGATACTCTTCTATGTACTTGTGCCTTGCGCCAAAACTCTGGTTAATTGCACTTAATTGAATAAGGTGCAGGGAATCCCTGGGATTAGCTCTTGATACTACTTCCAGGACTCCTTTTGCATGTCATGTTTTGTATGTCATGTCTTGCACAATAGCAACGATTCACTTGATATGTGAAGACCTAAACATGATTTAGCATCATACTGAACACCTAAGGGGCAAATTCACTAAGATTCGTAGTTGCGCCAGGCGTAACTTCGCCGCACTTCGCCACACTTCGCCAGGCGTAGTTTCTCTAGCGCTCCGCAAATTCACTAAAATCCGAAGTTGCGCTCAGGGGTAGCGTAAGGTTGCGAAGTTGCACTAGTGTTGATTCGCTAAGCGAAGCGAAGTTACGCTAGCGATGGTTAATTTGCATACGGCGCCAAATTCAAATTTCAATGGAGGAATATGTAGCAGCACTACAAATGCCTGGGAAACCTTCAAAACATCAAATAAATAGTGATGGGCGAATTTATTCGGCAGGCGCGAATTCGCGGCGAATTTGCGCGTTTCGCCGCCAGCGAATAAATTCGCGAATCGTCCGCGAAAATTCGCGTCAAAAAAATTCGCCGGCGTCAAAATTTTTTTTCGAAAAACGGGCGCCGGCGCCAAAAACGGGCGCCGGCGTCGAAAAAACGGGCGCCGGCGTCAAAAACGGGCGCCGGCGTCAAAAACGAGACGCCGGCGCCGTTTCGCGAATTTTTCGCCGTTTCGCGAATTTCGCGCGAAATTCGCGAATTTTTCGGCGAAGCGAAACGGCGCAAATTCGCCCATCACTACAAATAAAATGTTTATTTTGCCCTACACATGTGCCCACTGTATAGTTAAGTTGCCATGAGTTAGGAAATGTAGGGGGGAAGGAGGGGAGCCCCAAAACAATTTTAATCTTTTTCAGCCTATCACCCATAATATAGAAAAAACGCCAGCTTTTTTTGAAGCAATCCCTATCTACTCTATTGCGCTTCGCCTGGTCTGAGGTGGCGAAGGAAGTCTAGCGTAAAAGGTAGCGTTCAGTACAATGCGCGCGTTAGTGAATTTGCGTAGTTACGTCCGTTGCACAAATTCGCCAGGCTTAAGGGTGCGAAGTAACACTAGCGAATTTACGCCAGCGTTCGTTACTTTGCGAAGTAACGAAAATGACCAACGATAGCAAATTGACACTAGCGTTAGGCGCTTCGGCGCTTAGTGAATTTGCCCCTAAGTGTGCCTGCACTGGCAAGCTGCATGCTCTTTTGAGAGTCCGTGAAATGCATGCATTAATTCTAGTGAAAACGCTGCATTGTGGGTAAAAAAAACTGGTGTTCTGCATTTTTTTTTCCATTTCGCAAATTTTTTATGCTTTTGTTAATAAGCCCTTGCATGTGGGTGTTATCTCCTCTGTATTAAAGGTTTGAGATCACTTATCTGGAAACCCATGATCTAGAAAGCTCTGAGTTACTTTGAGGTCATCTCTATGTTATGCAAATAATTCTATATTTTTAAAATGATTTCCTTTTTCCTCTGTAATAATAATAATTATAATACAGCACAGGTGTTGATTCGATGATCTGGAAAAATCCAGAAGGTTCTGAATTACAGGAAGATCATCAACCATAATCAATTTTAATTAAAAAAAATGAATTAAAAAATCATTACAATTAAATTTTTCTCTGTAAGAATAAAACAGCACCCTCATCCTAACTAAGATTTAATTTCTTCTTATTTATAGGAAAACAATACTATTGGTTTTTTTTAATGATTTTATCAGACTTAAGTTATGGACATCCAAAATACATCTGGAAAACCCCAGGTTCCAAGCATTCTGGTTAACAGGTCCCATACCTGTACCTTGTTCTTGACGGTAACTAACCTACATATTGGTGGCAAAACAATCCTATAATTTGTGTATTTAATGTTTAAATGATTATCAGCAGGATGAACTTAGAAAGATTCAAATTACAGAAAAATCCCTTATTCAGAAAACCCCAGGTCGTGAGCATTCCAGATAATAGATTCCATACCTGTATTAGCTTTCAACCATACTTGCAATGGTTTCCTTATACTTCTGCTGTTCCTAGAACTGCTTCAATGAAATCACTGATCCAGAGCAAAAAGTTCTAATTACACGTTGTACTGCCACTTGCCGTTCAGTTATTTTTGGAACTACAATTCCCAATTTATCCCGACACTCACAATTCTAGAGTTTGATGAGCTGTGGTTTCAGTCGTATTCAGTACATTCAAGCAGGAAGAGCCCATGCAGATTTTAACATGTAATTTATTTACTTTTGTTCACAGAAACAAAAATAGTTGATTGCTTGTCCTTCACTGAAGTGCGCAACATAAATGGAAAGTAAAACTGTCACACAAAATAAGTGAGAGAACAATTGTTTTGGCACAAGTTGGCGATGCCTCAGGATATAAAATCCCTTTCATTGTTAGAGGGATAAACATCTGGGTGCTTGAGCTTGACTTGCTGTTCCTTACCCCAAGTTTCATAAACCATTACAAAAGAAGCTAACTCAGATGGTTAGGATTGAATTAACCTACAAATACATAATTTACAGATAGAAAGATTGTTGCTTGTGCAATAATAACCTTCCCATCAATATATTGTCTGAGGTAGGGAATTATTCTCCAGCCAGCATTGGTTGGTTGGCTCTACATTTCTTGAACTTTCATCCTATTGGTTAATGGTGTAAAAAGGGGAGCCTGCATACTGATAGAGCACACACATTTCTATCCCTACACCCCACCCTGCATGCTTCTGCACTTGTAACTGTACATAGATGTAAAGGGTAACCCCTAAGGCAGAGCTGAGCCAAGTGGGCCAGATGCATTTAAAGAAAAACATCCCAATGTAAAGCCAACAAGTTTATAATCTCACCAGTAGTATGTGGGGTCCAGTCGCTCATGCCCCAGACCTACAGCTCGAGGTGGAGGTATCCAACCAAAGGACAAAATGGCAGGCACTCATAGATCCACAAACAGGCTTGTAAAAAGAGTGAACATTTTATTTTAGGCCACAGAGTAAATTAATACATAGCCTTACTCGTTTCATGCCTGTGGGCACTTAATCAAAAGCAAGCGGACCTCCCGTGTGTGCAGAGCCTGGTCAGGCCGGCCAGGCGCCCTAAGTGACCTGGGCGGTTGCGGCGCCCGCTGGTTGTGGGAAATGGTGCTCGTAGCACACATGCACGAAATGGCACACGTGTCACGCATGCCCGAACTGGCACTCGTGGCACGCATTCACGAAACGAGATGGAGAGAGGGGATCAGACATGGGGTAGGCGACAGAGGAGGTATGTGCATGGTGCACCCCAGCTTTTCCGCCCTAGGCACATGCCTACTCTGCCTACTCCTAGTTCCAGCCCTGCGTATGTGTGTGCTTGTTCTCACGCTGACATCACATGTGTGCGCTGACATCACGATGAGTCCCCAGAGAGTTCAGAAACAATGTTCCGTGTGGGGAAGAGGACCTGGACTAGGAGTAAGTGAATGGAAGAGGATTGGGCTCAGCCCCCCTTCACCTTTGTGCTCTAGGCACCTGCCTCTTATGCTTACCCCTAGTTCCAGCCCTGCATGTAGGTGTATTTGAGAATCATTGTATGGAGGTAAAGGGAGCTCATTCAGTGTCGGACTGGGACACCAGGGGCCCCCCAAAAACTTTAGACCAGGGGCCCACTCTCAGTACTATTATTCTTCTCCTCACTCAACCTCTATTCTCCTAGTCTCTATTCTTTACATACTATAATCTTTTATTCCATCTATTTAGCCTCTTTGTTCTCAAAGAAATATGAAATGGCCATGAAATAGGCCAAATCTTTAGCAGCACAAGGGCCCCCTGACACCTGGGCCCACCGGGAGTTTTCCTGGTATACCAGTGGGCCAGTCCGACACTGAGCTCATTATAAACCTTAAGCAATGCAGGGGTTTCATCTGTGCCAGAATGGGTCACATCTTGTTATGTGTGGTGTCATATTAGCACTGCTACATGTATATGCACCAACTATAGGATTTATGAAATCTGTAATCAGTACTTGTATGGCATTCTATCCTGTAAAACTGTCACAGCCATTCCTAATACCTAGTGCACATAGTCTATGGGCCATTAAGTTAATGCTTTGTAGACAAGACTAATGTAATACTGACAGCAGAGCTTTCTGTTCGGTACTGCAAATTGGAGCAACTGTTCTGAGCCCTTCTGTGCAGTAGTTAAAGGTTGTTCAGTACGGAGAGAGCAGCTATAATAGGGCAAGATGGCAACACCAATACTCTATATTAGTGCTGCCCAAACCCTGTCTGTTGTTGAAGTGCAACTTCTCATGCTAGTTATAGATCAGCAACAGCAGATGACTATAACTCATATAAATAATGGCATCCAACAAATTAAGTTTTCCAAAATCTGCATGGTACTCTATGTTTCTCTTTTTATCCCCTATATATTCAGCAGTTTGTTTTTGACATGCCTAAATATTGCCTTGCCCAAATGAGCTGGCTCTATATGGAAATGGCGAGTGAGAGTCATTGTGATTATTAGAATTACTAATAACTGAATAAACCGATGGGACTTCTGTTTACCACTTTGTACAGAACCTCAATGGACTTTTTCAAATTTACTGTTTTTGTGGGTTACCAAACTAGAGCAACCGTTGCCTATGTTCCTACAGCACAGGCCATACGGTACTGGGGTTACATAACTGCTGCAAGGCTTGTTCCAGTTTGTAGTGACCCCTATCAAATAATATGCAGACAGCATTACTACCATCCAAATTAAATTGGTATAGGTTACTAGACCTGGAGCTAATGGAATTAAATTAAATTAAGACTAACATAGTGACACACACTATTGATGATTAGGCCTTATCATAAACTACAATTCCCATCATTCAGTCTGATCATGCTCCAGCAGCTGGCTGCTATATTATGAAGCTGGGAACTGTTTTCAGCAGCTCTGCTCTAATTACTTTTTTTTTTAGGACTGACAGAAATCCAAGGTTTCTCTAGAACTATCTTTGGTAGCGATTCATTGCCAGAGTTATCATAAAGGCCGGTACCTATTAAAAATCATTAATAAAACTTCAGCATTATCTTTTTTTAGACATTCAGATCTTCTCCTGCACATCTTTAAAAAAAAAAACACATTGTGGGAAGATGGGAGAACGGGCTAAGACTGTGCTATTTCGGGAATAGAAGAAAGCCACAGGAATTAAAAATGACTCGTAAGATACTTCCGTCTCTCCAGTGCTCCCCACCGTGCCTTAGATTTATCAAAGGGCGCAGGGGGTTTATTACTGTTTAAGTTCTATTTGCATAAAAAGTGCTAAATGTAGGCCAGCGTTTCACTAGCTCCTACACAAATCAGAAATGCCTTCCGTTATCTCTTTTAGGAGGCAAGCAAACATCACAATAACCGCACTGAAAGTGTCATTTACCTCCGCTATATCGATACCGTATTGAAGTGTGTGGCTACATAATGGCCTGTATTGCTCTTTTCCAGATAGGAAAAGACAGTTGAATTGAATTAATGCTCTGTGCTATTCTCTGTTATCCATATACAATACACTAATGATCAGTAATGGGCGAATTTGTCCCGTTTCGCTTCACTGAAAAATTTGTGAATTTCCCGCAAAATGGCGAAAAAAATCACAAAATTCGAATTGTAACGCCTGCTTAAATTTTGACTCCCGTGTCAATTTTGACGCCCGCATTAAATTCAATTGGCGTCTGAATAATTTTGATGCGCAACTGTTTTGACGCAGGCTACTTTTCCAACGCGCGTCCAAATTATTAGACGCTGCCGAATTTTCACGACAGTTTCATGAATTTATTCGCCGGCAGCAAAATGTGGAAATTTCGCGCCTGCCAAATTTATTCGCCCATCACTGCTAATGATCTTGGGTACAAAAAAAGAAATCCAACCTAAGGCAAATATAAAATAAATGCACATTGCTTTTCAGCATTCAATAGAAACGTTAAATTACTTTTCTTGTCTTAATCTTCCTATTTTACAGTTTAATTACAATACACCATCAAGGTAATACGTCATTTTTCCGGTTATCTTTCATTTGTTTTCTTTCAGATATTTAGGCTGCATGACAGTCACAAGGACTGGCCAAGTATAAATAGCGCTGTCTGGTTGCACCAATCACAGCTTACGGTCCATCCCCTTTCTCAGTCTTCGCCCCGTTACTAGTAAACTCCAAGCAGTGTCATAGGCAGGCAACTCACACAATCCACACATGGATAAAGCAGCGAGATTATAGGATATCGATTGAGTATACTGTATGTAGGGAATGTTTTCTCTTGTGCGAACGTTTGTTTAGAAAATCTGTATTTTATAGTACTTGTTTCAATTCACCCAGGCACAAACAGAGAATGCTTGCTTTGGTGACAGGGCATGACACAACCTGTGGAACTCGTACAACACTTATATGTATTTAATTTAGTTAATATCTTAAAGTTTGTAGCATCTTCATTGGCATTGTTGTCCCCTAATCAGTATTTTTATGGATTGAGTAAAAACCAAGAAATCCATGACGACAATCTCCACGGGGAAAGTCATTTGCTCTTTGGAGAAATGTCCTCAGTCGGCGTAGATGATAAATCCAGAAAATGTGCTATATTTGTTGTTGTTCCCCCCATGAGCTTTCCCTCCATCCAGTTTAATATAAACCTCATCGCCAGGCTCCAGATGAAGAACCGCACTGTTGCTGGCATAGTCATAGTTTTGGTCTGCATCCTGGGCAATGGCACTTGCACGCACCTGAGCAAAACAAACAAGATAAAAAGGCATTACGGGCATGCTAACCACAAATTAATACATTATGTTTAGTTAGAGCTAGTTTCCCACTCTTTAAAGGACAAGGAAAGGCAAAAAAATAAAATCCCATTTTTACTTTCTTTAATGAAAAAGAAACCTATCTCCAATATACTTTAATTTAAACATTTGTACCGTTTTTATAAGAAACCTGACTGTATGCAGTGAAATTCTCCCTTCATTTACTGCTGTGGATAGGAATTGTCAGACGGTCCCTAACTGCTGAGCAGGGAAACAATCATACTTATGAACAGCAGGGGGAGCCCCCACCTTACTTCCCAGCCATGCAGAACTCAAGCAGCTTTGTTTATGACGATCCTTAAGCAGCCCAGACCACACTGAGCATGTGCACAGTCTTAGTCTTGCAAAAATGTTTAACAAAGTTACAAGATGACAGCCCCCTGTGGCCAACTTTGAAAGCATAAATCATTTGTTTGATTAGGCTTGTGGTGCAGTAAGTTCATGTTTATGTTTAGTATACAAAATACAGCATTTCTAGCCTTATTCTATTTTCGACTTTCCTTGTCCTTTAATGTGCACAGATTGTATATGTATTTCCTCTGCCATCACTAGTTCTTATGCTTCTGATGGGCAAGCAAAGGATGCGGTAAAATTTAACAATGTTATGTTTTTTATTCACTTAGGCTACATATTTGCCATTTATCCAATGAATAACATGACCTGGGAACATCTACAAATCACATAGCCCTGCCAAAAGAAGCAAGTCCTGGTGCTCCAGGCAATGATGGTCCTACAGAAGCAATGTTTGCCATATTTAAAACAACCTGTTGCACATTTTCTTCAAAGTTGCACCTCCAAAGTGGCCTTGAACTGAAAGTCAACCACTACCGTAGATGTAACATTAATCGCTGTCCACAGGCAGAAGAAGAAAATGGAATTTATTATTAAAGGAACATTGAAGCTGCCCAACACTGCTTAATTACCCATAGCATTGCTATAAAGAAAAGTGTAGAAAAGTATTATATTTGCTTCTGACAGACAGGAGATGTATGTTGTTTGGCAAGAACTTTGTGTCCGTCAACAAAATATATCTGTGTGTGCCAACATTTCACAGGAATTAAAAAAGGTTTATTATACTTTAGTAGATATATTTGTTGCAGTGTCCACTCACATGCAGAACGCCACTATTGATGCAATGCCCATTGCAGTTAATTTTGGGTCCGTGAGTCTCTTCACCTTGCATATTTTATTCATGCCACATCCCTTAATAAAAACCAACCCCTATAGTGCTGCAAAGACTGTCAGGGCTGATTAATCATTTTCCCTACAGTAAAGACACATACAATGTGGCAACTAAATACTGTCATTTATTGACCAGCATGTTCTGCAATACTATACAGCAGCAATGTGATTTATGAGAATCCTACGTATAGATCATAAATGTAGGAGTCAGCAGAATTAAGTATAAATAAAATACACAAAATAGTACTAAAAAAAAATTAATTCTGGGTAGTGATGAACAAATTTTTTCACCATGCATGGACAAAATAGTTGCCACAACATGCCCATTGACTTTAATGCATTTTGAATAAGAAAAAAAGTTGCTTGCATAAGAATTAACTTCAATCCATTTTGAGACTTTTTTGCCATTTTGTGAATTTTTAAGCAGTTTCACAAACGGGACATATTCACTCATCACACAGAATAGAATGTGCCATCACAATATCACTCGCCAGGGCATTCCACAACCTCACTGTCCTCACTGGGAAGAATCCACAGCTCTGTTTAACTAAGCTTTTCTTAATAAATATCCACATATACATATGCTTTAATTGTATTTTGCTTTACACAGATTTAACACGGCATCGAAAGTTTATAATATGTACAGCCCCAAATGCTAGGATTGGGTAAGGAGATATTCAATGAAAAATATTCTTCATAAGGAATAATGTTTGACAGGGGGTGCCACCATGCTTGGTTTTGTTCTACTTTGTACCATATAGAATACATCCGCAGCACTGGTACACTGAATAATATGAAATAGTCTTGTTGCCAGATACACCATCTTCTCAGTAATGCACATTCTGTCATCTGTGTCAAATGTATTTACCTTGCCAGCAATGTACTTTGTTGTGTTGTGTTATGGGACAGTACACTATATGGAACACAAAGGGGTAACCAGATTGGCAACAGGGTGGATACATTGGCCCAAATATTACAAACGATTCCCAAGAAGAGTCAATAGATTTGGAAACAGTAATTATATAAAAATGTGGGGAGCTTAAAAGAGATGTAACCCCAAAAACACACTTGTGCCTATGGAAAAAAATGGAATTCTAAGCCACTAGCTAACAATGATACATATATGATACATATTCAATCATTTTAGATTTATTTGTAATGCTATTGCTGAAAGCAGTATCTGTCTGTTGCTGGTCCTTACTCTTATAACAATGTAGCAGTAGGCAGACCTCATCCAGCCAAGACGAGTGCCTTTTATGCATCTTCACGTTAATCAGCTGACTTGTCCTACATCAACAGTCAGAAACAGCAGTGCAGAGAATAGCAAGGTACAGGCAGATAACTCTCTAAAGAGAAATTACTGTAATTTTACAAACAACTTTAAATTGTTGATAGGGAAACTGGATGGATTCACACGACAAAAAACAAATTAAACATAAAAAATGAGGGTGTTCCCCCTGAATCAAATTGATATATTTTTACATCATAGGTAAAACGTATATATTCTAGATATTTAATATGCTGTATTTCTTGCCAGTAAAATTTAAGAACATACTCAAATCTCTCTACATAACTCTGTTACATTTCAGATGCTGTAAATGGGAGGCAGGATAATGATTATGATACAATGATCTTTTCAGTCTCTCCTGTCTGGTGTGATGACAACGGACAAAAATAAAATATTTCTACTTGCAGTAATACTATCTCACCTTGGCACTAAGTACTGGGGTCCTTTAGGCCTGAGATCCCCTGGCGCTCCTGCCTTGTGTGTCCTGAATAACCACATCAATGTTCTGCTCACATGACAACCATATAGTAAGTAAATCTGGCAGTAAGTCTCCAGACTTGGAAAGAAGTGACTTGTAGATTAATGCTAATGAAACTTGGGGGACGATTCACTAACTTCGAGTGAAGGATTCGAAGCTAAAAAACTTCGAATTTCGAAGTTTTTTTTGGGCTACTTCGACCATCGAATGGGCTGCTTCAACCTTCGACTACGACTTCGAATCGAAGGATTCGAAGTAAAAATCGTTCGACTATTTGACCATTCGATAGTCGAAGTACTGTCTCTTTAAAAAAAACTTCGACCCCCTAGTTTGCCATCTAAAAGCTACCGAAGTCAATGTTAGCCTATGGGGAAGGTCCCCATAGGCTTGGCTAACTTTTTTTGATCGAAGGATATTCCTTCGATCGTTGGATTTAAATCCTTTGAATCGTTCGATTCGAAGGATTTAATCGTTCGATCGAAGAAATAATCCTTCGATCGTACTATCGAAGTCGAAGGATTTCAATTCCCAGTCGAATATCGAGGGTTAATTAACCCTCGATATTCGACCCTTAGTGAATCAGCCCCTTAGTGTATGGTACACCCACATTACATCATTTATATATAACTATGCCAATCACATTGTCCAGAGCTTTTCATGAAAATCGCCATCTCATACCAGTTGCACATTGATACGCCAAATTCAGAATTTGGTTTGAAATTCAGATATTTTCCCAGGATTTCTTTGTGTTCAGTTCATCGGAATCTGAACCCTAAAAGTCATATTACGTTAAAGCGCTTGATTGACAAAAGCAATAAATTTTTCATAGATGATACAATTCTTTACATTTTGTACAGCTCATAAAGTGATACTGACACTAAAAAACCTACTCTTCAAAATATTAATGTACATTAAGGGGGTTATTTACTAAACTCTGAATGCAAAAATCATAAAAAATTTTTTGCATTTTTTTGGAGTTTATTAAACACAGGGGATGGAAAATTCTGAATCAGAAAATCCGGCATCTCAGACCTGTCGAGGATGCATATATAAATCAATGGGAGAATTCCCATTGATTTCTTGATGTGCGCTGGGTTTCGTGCAATACCCGTAAGTTTTCAGAGTTTTCGGGCAAAAATCCGAAAAAAAACGTGAAAATAGGATGAAAAATCGTGCGGATGAAAAATCCCAAAAATCATGAAAATCAGATTTTTTTCTGCAAAACACATTTTCGGAAAAATGTAATAATAAATAAGCATAAGCAGATTTGATTGGAGTTTGTAGCAGAAAATATTGAGATATATTTGGACTAAATAACCCCCTAAAAGTTACCTATAGGTCATGTTGATCTTTTTTACTGATCGTTTGGCGATATCGTCAAACGAGCTGATCTTTCCACTAATGGGCATGGCTATATCGATCAACCAAACGACCGATCTCTGCCGGACGAAAAATGTCGGGACTCTCCACACACGGTCCGAAAATCGTGCAAATCCTCGATTCGTACGATAGGATCTTTGCGTCTATAGCCAGCTTTGCACAAATATTGCAGCCCCCTCATACGGCAACATGGGGGATCAGATAGATAAAATAAAAGCATTGGGCAAAAACTTTTATGGCAAAATTCTAAATAACAGGGAAAGACAATATAACGATAGATGTAAAAAAAAATTAATTGCTGGTGACAGTTTACCTTTAATGTGCAAATTAAGGTTTGGATTTGTTTCGGTATTCAGGGAAATCTTTTGTAGCAAATTTAGTATTTGGGCAAATAGAAAAAGTATTGATTTGGTGCATCGCTAGTAGAAATCAAGAATAATAATAAAGTAGCACTTCTTACACATACTGCCATACTGTATAAAGGATTCAACCAAATCCCAGGAAAATAGCTGAGAATCAGTCGAATCTGAAACCAGATCCTGAATTCAGTGCATTAAAGGCACAGCTGGAGTGAAATGTTGAATTTCATATAAGGCTATGAGCAATGTGAAAATATTAACCCATATCTATGCATTTATTATTGCATATCTGAGTCTTGCTTAACAGAATTGCTGACACAGAACCAGACTCTTCTTCAACCCAAGCTGTTCCAGGTAAGGACAACAGGGTTTTCCTTATAATGTCACATTATGTGATTCCTGTCAGCCTCTCAGTCTTCTTGTATCTCACCTAATTCTCTAACTGGATCTGTTATACAAATATTTTATCATTCTTGTATCTACTGTATGTCATTGGCTTCCTTCAGATCATTCCTTTCATTTCAGATCTAAATTCCAGTTTTTTAATGAAGGCTGCTAGTCAGTAAATGTGTGCTGTTTCATGTATAAATATTCAGAAAAAGAATAATGGAAAGAATGTATTTGTGCAGTGAGAGTAAGGTGCCAGACATGTTTCCCTTGCCCATCTGTAGGTGTGTATAAACTTAATGAGACAGAGCAAAGGGTAAAGCACCAATATTCACACATACGTACAGTACATATGCCAGCTGCAAGAATAACTCTAATAACAAAACAGTATTTGGAGTTACAATTAAAAAAAAAAGATGTTGAATCTAAAGGGATAAAGCTGTATAACATCTAACATGGGATTAGCTGCGTTATGAAATGTCCATTGAGTTAATTTTCTGTGCACATATGAAGACCTGGATAGCAACCATCCCAGAACCTTTTGCAGGAGAGGCTGGCCAATTCTGAACCCATAATATCAAACACTCAGCGCTTGAAACTGATGTTTTGGGATTTTGCTCAAATTTAAATATGCAAATTAAAGTTTGGATTCTGGTTGATATTGTTTCGGATCCAAAAGATATGGGTGTGGTGCATCCCCCAGTGATCCCCAACCAGTAGCTCGTGAGCAACATGTTGCTCTCCAACCCCTTGGATGTTGCTCCCAGGAGGCCAACCAGACTGTCCACGGTCAAAACCAGGGGACTATCAGCTCAAGATCCACAAAACTTGTTTTTTTCTGATAAACCCCCAAATATCATTTGACGTGACCCAAATACAATTTTGCTCAAACGTTGCAGATGTTTTACCAAGCAAAGTAGGGTCCAGTATTTGGCCCTCAATTTCTTTTGTGGGGAGGGAAGTTGTGGTTACGGCCACAGGCAAATCACAAATCATTTGAATATGAAGGATTTGGACCATCCAGAAATATATTGTGTATCTAAAGCCCTTGAATGTTTTCATGTTAGTGGTCCTATAAAATGCACAATGATCTGCCTGATTCTCAAAGTTTTTCCTTCTTGCAAAGAGCTCAACAAATCTATAACACTATATAAACCCTAGTAAGCAAGAATGGAAATGAAACTGCCACCATTAGTATTGTGTATATATATCTATATCTATATCTATATCTATATATATATATATATATATATATATATATATATATATATATATATATATATATATAAGATATATATATATGTGGTCACACCCTCACTGCACCCCCGCCTAATGATTTTAAAAACTAGTGGTGAGCACAACTTTCCCCTGTTTGTTATAGTTCTACAGGAGCAGTGACCAGCTCCATGTTGTAGCTCCCACCCTTCCCAGCTATAGTCAGGTGATCCCACTGGTGTCTAATAAAAGGGCAGCCAAGTTTGGGAGTTTTACTTTGAAAGCAGCTAGTAAGTTGCAGGTAAAACGTTTTCGTCCCTTTTATAAAATGTATAATTAAACCATAGAATTCTTAATGAATCAGATGAAAATTGAGCATAGGACTGGCCAGATATGGGATGACTTTGACGTAGTTGGCCAGCTTAAATATATTGCAATATATGGACAAACAATCCCTGTTTTGTTTAAAGGGTAAGGCATTTTTCAGTAGCAGTATGCACAAAATGTCGCTGTCTTAAATATATTGATAATGGGTTGAGTGCAGAGGAATCTTGTATTTGTCTATATATAAGATATATATATATATATATATATATATATATATATATATATATATATATATAGATATAGATATATATATATATAGATATAGATATAGATATATATATATATATATATATATATATATATATATATATATATATAAAAATCTATATATATATATATATATAGATTATATTTTATATATATAAAATCTAACTATGTGTATTATGGGGGTTTTTTTGTTTGTTTTATAAGTGAACCTGGAAAAAAAATATACATACAGTATATATGTAGGCTAAAAGCTTTTTCCTCCAAATATGCCTTTTGCTTCCATTGCTAAAGAGAACTGGTAATCAAAAAATGACAGAAATGATTCAGTATGATTTACTATTGACAAAAGAAAAGGGCAACAAGGCAAGTACATGTCACTGCACTCACAGCCTTATTTTAATAGGAGATTCGTTACATGGTCAAAGGTTTGTCTTCCACTGTTTTTCTTAGGTACTTCATTTATTATTGACTGTATCCCCCAAGCAGACAACACAAATGGTGGAATTGTGCAAGAGCCAACGCTGGGCATAAGCTGATGAGATGCCTTTGGTGAGGCAGATTCATTTACCTGACTTTGGATTGACTTAAATTATTAACTTAACAAAACAACCATTTCCTTACAAAAGACAATGAAAATATTCCTATTAACAATTAGTGATAGGCGAATAAATTCGCCAGACATGAATTTGCAGCGAATTTCCAAGTTTTGCTGCAAGTGAATTAATTTGCAAAACTGCGGCGACAATTTGACGGCGGAAAATCTGCTGTGTCAAAAAAAATTGCTGCGCACATAAAAATGTAGGTGCTTCAAAATTATTTTGATGCTCATTGACTTCAATGCATTTCGCAAATTTTTTCACTGGTCTTTGGAGGTGATCTTTGGGTTGTTGTAACCATTCTCACATTCCTCCGCATATGCCGCTCCTGTATTTTTCTTGGCCTGCCAGACCTGGGTTTTACAGCAACTGTGCCTGTGGCCTTCCATTTCTTAATTACATTCCTTAAGCTGGACAATTTCTTTCACTTTCCATTCAGCACTTCTAGCTGTATCTGCTCTCCCCACATTCCCCAGTTCTCTTCACCATTTAATTGTGTAACCAGAGCATGGGGATCCCCCATTCTGGTGCACAAACAAGATTCTGAGATGATACAAGACTTGTCTTAATAACAGTGTCCACAAAATGGCTCCTGCCTGCTTGCTATAATTATGAATTCCCAGAGTGAAGCAGACAAGATTCAAATAATTTATATAGTGTAATTAAAGTTCATTTTGCTTGACTAATGTGATAAAATAGGATTTTGAATAATTTTTTTGGGTGACGGGTCCCCTTTACTCCATATAATTAGCCATAAATCCAAGGCCCAGGTTCAGTCCCTTCTCCACAAAATTGAAAATTTTCATTAATTTGTATTCCCATACTTTCCTTACGTTTTCTGTTATAAAACCCCCCAAGATTCTTAGATCATTTAAAGGAATTGTTCAGTGTAAAAATAAAAACTGGGTAAATAGATAGGCTGTGCAAAATAAAAAATGTTTCTAATATAGTTAGTTAGCCAAAAATGTAATGTATAAAGGCTGGAGTGATTTGATGTATAACATGTCAGTCAGATCACGACTTCCTGCTTTTCAGCTCTCTTGGTTTACACTGACTGGTTGTCCTGGTTACCAGGCAGTAACCAATCAGAGACTTGAGGGGGGGCCACATGGGTCATATCTGTTGCTTTTGAAGCTGAGCTGAATGCTGAGGATCAATTACAAACTCACTGAACAGAAATGTACCATGTGGCCCCCCTTCAGGTCGCTGACTAACTCAGAGATATAGAGCTGAAAAGCAGGAAGTTAGATTCTGGCTGTTTTATTAGACATCTGTTCACTCCAGCCTTTTTGGCAACATTTTTGGCTAACTAACTATATTAGAAACATTTTTTATTTTACACAGCCTATCTATTTACCCAGTTTTTATTTTCACACTGAACTAATCCTTTAAGGAGTGGTGATCATTATGGGGGTGCTGTTGAAATGGTTTCCTACTGGCATGTGAATGGTGAAGCGTCGGAGTGTATTTCTCTTTCTCAGACTTTGACCAGTTTCTCCTATATACAGTCCCCCTATTTGGCACCTGGTGCCTTGTATTAAGTACACCACATTGGAAGAACAACAGTTGTATTGGCAGTGGATTCTGTATTCCTCTAATGTGTCCGGAATCTGTATTCTGTCTGAGATCAGGATGTCTGGGCAGGTTTTGCATTGTTTTTTGCAACAGGGGTTTTAGGTTTGGAGGCTGTCTAAATGCTAGAAGTGGTGGGTCTGGGAATATGCTTTTGATCTTCTGATTTGTATGCAGTGTTATCTGTATATCCCTCGCTATTTTTCTTAATTGTGGATTGTATGTGACCACTAGAGGTTTTTCTTTATACTGTAGAAGTTGACTCCTGGGTATCTTGGTGGCTCTATGAATGTTTTTATCCACAATCCTTGGGTTGTAGCCCTTGTTAATGAAGTCTGTTTTGAGTGTTTTGAGGTGGATTCCTTTCAGTGGTGTCAGAGCATATACAATTATACCGTAAAGTCTAGAGTTTTGTGTAGTTGGAGTGAAAGCTATCATACATTAGGTATGATGGTTTGTCCGTTGGCTTTCGATATATATATAGTTTGTATAGTAGTTTCCCTAATATGAATGTTTGTGTCCAGAAAGTGAATATGAGTGGGGGAGTAATTTAGATTCAAATTGATAGTTGGATGGAAGTCATTAAATTGTTGGTGGACTTGAATTAGTTCTTGTTCCGTACTTGTCCATATTATGAATATGTCATCTATATAGCGGAGATATGTCAAAGACTTGGGGCCATATTTATCAAGGGTCAAAATTAGAGTTAATGGGAGTTTATAAAAACTCCAATAACTTGAAATTTGAAAAAAAATGGCCAGTCGAAATTCATAAAAAAATTCGAATTTTCTAAATTTGGATGAATAGGACCGACTTGCAAACTTGAATCGAATTCGATTTGAGTTTTTTCACCAAAAAAAATGTATAGAAAAAAATCTTTTTTCGTCCCCCATATGCTAAAACACCAATTCGGCAGGTTTTAGACGGTGAATAGTCGAATTTGAATTCTTAAAGGGATAGTACATGATTAATTTCGAATTTTGATTATTTTTTTTTTATACCGGAATCAAATTTGGACTATTCCCTAATTGAATTACACTAAAATAAACTCAAACTTTGAATTTAAAAATTCTAATTTTCAATTCGAGCCTTGATAAATTTGCCCCTTGGTGTTGCAGTTGGAAAGGAAGTCGTCTTCAACTTTTGCCATGAAGAGATTGGCATATTGGGGTGCAAAGCATGCACATATATTTCTTGGCCAAATAAGAAGTAGTTGTGTGTTAAGGTAAACTCAGCCGGTTGTATAACTGTATGGGATGGTAGGTCATGCTTATCCAGAAATTCTTTGCAGACAGCTATGCCAACCTTGTGTGGAATGCTTGTATATAGTGATTCCACATCCATTGGAAGTGGTCTTATGTGTGCAAGTTTTCCGGCATATCTGTTGTATCTGGTAGATAGCTTGTTGTACCCCTTGCACCCCTACAACTGGTTTCCAGACCCAGCCCAATATGACCACTGTCAGAGTGCCTATCCCAGATACAATTGGTCATCCAGGGTCACCTTCTTTGTGAAATTTAGGAAGCATATAAATGGAATTTTTCGGATTTTATTATACCCCAAGGAAAAGTCCGAACCAGAAAATCTGGCATCTCAGACCTGTCGAGGTTGCATATAAGTCAATGGGAGACGTCCCAATGATTTTTTGATGTGCGTTGGGTTTCGTGCAATACCCCAAAGTTTTTGGAGTTTTCAGGCAAAAAGCCCGAAAGTTTTCGTGTGAAAAATCAGGAAAAATCGTGAAAATTGGATTTTTTCCTGAAAAGCAAATTTTCTGGAAGATCTGATAATAGATACGCTGAAAAAACCTGTGCGGATTAGATTGGAGTTTGTGGCTTGAAATACTGAGATAAATTCAGACTTTGATAAATAACCACCTAAAGGTAAAAATAACAGCCCCTCTGGTAGTAAATACACAAAATTTAGATTTTCAGTGCTCAGCACATAGTTTGTGCTAATCACAATCTTAGGGGGTATTTATTAAGCTCCAAATACCCGAAATCAGAACAATTCAGATTTTCGGACCTTAAAAAAAATCAGAATTTTTCAGGATTTATACAATTTTTTCAATGGTATGAAAACTCAGAATCCAAAAACCCGGCATCTCAAAGCTCTTGGGGTCCTGTATTAGTCAATGGGGAAGGTCCCATTGTTTGAGCTCCTGTCAGTACTAATATCCGATGATTTCGGGGATTTTGGGCCAAAAAGTCAGAAAACCACAAAAAATTTGTGTTTTTTGCGGAAAAGTCTGAAGACTTCTGACTTTTCTGGCAAAGGTCAGAAAGTTTGCCTGAACCGATTTTTTTGAATAATAAATAAGGTTCATTCGGGAATTCGGAGTTGCTCGGATTTTTATCTGAAATACTGAGATCAATTCGGAGCTTGATAAATAACCCCCATAGTTTTGCTACACATAGAACTGTGGATTGTTTGCATTCCAAGCCTCTTTTCGGACAATCATTCACATCATGGGCTGATTGGACAAGGTGAGACTCTGGGGAATATGAAGCTTTAAGGGCATTTTTTTACTTTTGTTGTGTGCCCCCCCCAAAACATTGATGTTTACAAGAAATGGGGTAAGCACCTTCACTGAGCATAATTGTGTGTGTGCGGCTCTGTTCAATCTTCTATTCTGTTGTTAACAGTAATTACAGCAAAAATAAAATCATGGGGCAGTGTTAGTATCCTGCGAGACTGAGTCTAGGTGCTGCTAAATGTAAGATTGAAGCACCAGATTCCATTGGGTATAATCTGTTAGACACGCATGACATAAACCAGGGGAGAACCCCGTCATTTTTGTTGCTAGAGGAGAAATATCTCTAGCGAACAATGTTAAATTACACATCACTGGCACTACTGCATTTCTTGTAGCACATGTCAGATGGTTTTATTTTAGAATAAAAGAGAGGATAAATGAAAGTAGACTCACTGTGCACAATATGGTTGCCTTTGCACTGAGAAATAGTGTGGTAGTTAGTAGCAATTGGGAGGTAGGGTGAAGCTTAGAAAGAAAGACGGGGTAAATATAGAGATCCTGCTTTGACAGAATGTGGAAAACATGTATCTATAAAGTGAGACAGGGACATAATAGAAACTGTTTGGAAGCTCCAAAAAACTAAAGTCGCTGAAAAAAAGCTTAAGAAACATTCTGTTTGCATATCCAAAATATAAGGGGAATTTCTGGCTTAGGCCAACAGCATTGGGAATCCACCATGGATTTAGGTTATTGGTAAAACAAGATAAAACAAGATAAATAGGACATGACAGATATTCATGGTGCTTAAGATAAATTGTAGGATAGTCAAACCAATTGGCAGTAAGTTACCTGGACTTATCATTTAATGTATTATAAGTCAATAGGCTCATTCATACTAAAAACAATTAGCAGCAGCACACGGTGTGAGTTGTAGGTGTGCAAAAAAGTTTATTTACCCAAAAACATACAAAATAAGGCAACATTTCGGGCCCTGAAGATCCTTTATCAAGCCTGTGGCAGGTGTGGGGCCTCCAGTACAGCACTTGACACCACAACTTGGGTTTTTTTTGGGGGTTTGAGCTCTCCATATCCGTAACTCATTCATACTAAAAAGGTACTGAAGTATTATGTGGAACCTCTACTTTAGTTGGGAATTCAATCATTTTCCTGGCCTTACTGTAAAAAAATCTTTAATAGTGAAAGCTACTAAGTTTATTTTATACAGGGTGAAGAATATATCATTACCCCCAATACCCATGTTACAACATCACCGTTTACCAACACTATTTTCATGCAGGTCCCATATTATGAATATGCAACCCATGGGGTTATCATATATTTACATTTTTTAAGAATTATTTTGAACCAAGGCAATACCTAGGCTATGGTATATTTGTCTACACAATATAAGCAAAGCATGGAATATGTTCCTGCTGCAGGTATGTATGTAAAACTTTATTTTAAATGTGCTTAGGATATACTGTAAGTACAGTAAGTGCAGTAACCAACAGCAACCAACCAGATATATTTGTCAATACTTGTCAATAGTGGTCATTTACGACCACAAGCGCAGTTTGGCAGGGCTGCAGTTAGTTGCACAAAAATCCCATTCACTAAAGGGATACTGTCATGGGAAAAAAAAAAATTTCAAAATGAATCAGTTAATAGTGCTGCTCCAGCAGAATTCTGCACTGAAATCCATTTCTCAAAAGAGCAAACAGTTTTTTTTTAAATTCAATTTTGAAATCTGACATGGGGCTAGACATATTGTCAATTTCCCAGCTGCCCCAAGTCATGTGACTTCTACTCTGATAAACTTCAATCACTCTTTACTGCTTTAGCAGCTCCCTAACATAAGATAACAGTTGCCTGGTAGATCTAAGAACAACACTCATTCAGTTACATTGAGAAGGAAAAACAACAGCCTGCCAGAAAGCATTTCTCTCCTAAAGTGCAGGCACAAGCCACATGACCAGGGGCAGCTAGGAAATTGACAAAATGTCTAGCCCAATGTCAGATTTCAAAATTGAATATAAAAAAATCTGTTTGCTCTATTGAGAAATGGATTTCAGTGCAGAATTCTGCTGGAGTAGCACTATTAACTGATGCGTTTTGAAAAAAACACGTTTTCCGATGACAGGATCCCTTTAATGTAATTGTGCCAACGTGTTCTTGTTCCACCTTCGTATAGATGTGTTTGGCACTGCTCCAGGGTCCTCACATCGGCAGCTGCCCCTAAAGGATGGGCAGCACTAGTGATGGGCAAATTTCTCCCGTTTGGCTTCTCAGAAAAATTCACAAATTTCCTGTGAAATTTGCAAAACGTTGAAAAACTTGCGAAACTCGAATAAATTTGCCGGCGGCCAAACGCGGAAATTTACCACAAATTCGCACCTACCGAATTTATTCGCCCATCGGTAGGCAGCACATGTGTCTCATTCAGCCATACTGTATACTGTACATAATCACTTCACTTGTTCCCCATTTAAATACTAGCAAGTTTAATAGGCCAGAATAAATAGCCAGTCTGAACAATGACCCAGACCAGCAATGTATAAAGTCACCTGATCCATGAGCTGATCAATCCCATCAATGCACCTTGGATATTCATGTGTGTGGCCATATTTCACCAATATCTGACCATATCCCTCAACCCACAAGTAGCCAGTGCTTATGTAGCTTTTTCTACCGTATGGTATTACAGGTATGGGACCTGTCCTGCAGAATGCTTGGGACCTGGGATCTTCCGGATAACAGATCTTTCCATAATTTGACTCTTCATACCTTAAGTCTACTAGAAAATCATTTAAACATTTAGGGGCAGATTTATCAAGGGTCGAATTTCGAGGGTTAAAAACCCTCGAATTCGACCCTCAAAGTAAAATCCTTAGAATTCGAATATTGAATTCAAAGGATTTCAGTGCAAAATATCGAATTGAATCAAATAAAAATCGTTCGACCGAATGATTTTTATTCGATCAAAAAAAAAAAACTGCTCTGGAAGGTCCCCATAGGCTAACATTGCACTTCGGTAGGTTTAAAGTGGCGAAGTATGAAGTCGAAGTTTTTTTTTAAAGAGACAGTACTTCGATTATCTAATGGTCGAATAGTTGAAAGATTTTTACTTCAAATCATTTGAATCAATTCGATGGTCGAAGTACCCAAAAAATTAATATTCGAAATTCGAATATTTTTGCATTCGAACTATTCACTCGAGCTTAGTAAATCTGCCCCTAAGTAAACCCAATAGGCTGGTTTGAGAAAAAGGAAATTATTTGTAAAAATTTAGATTATTTGGATAAAATGGACAGCCATTCGATAATTCAGAGCTTTCTGGATAACGGGTTTTTGGATAATGGATCCCATAACTGTACACACCTGTCTAGTGTTTGTGTCAGGCCCGGACTGGTAATATTTTTATTCGGGCAATTGCCAGAGAGGCCGCTCTATTTTTCCTTTAATTGGGCCGCTCGTGATCTATACTCCTAAAAATAAACTGCCTTTTCATGCGTCTGGCAGGCTCTAGGACCGCTCCTTCAACTCCCACTGTAGCTCCGCCCCTCCCACTCGTTGCTGTTCTGCTGCTGCTGCTGCCGTGCTGTGTGTGTGGAAGTCTGATGAGCAGGGCCTCCAGCAGATACTGCAGCTGCTTAAAGGGTCTCTCAGTCCCCTCTCAAGCTAAAGCAAGTGAGCAGCTTATGGGTTATTTAAAGGAAAACTATACCCCCCAAACAATGTAGGTCTCTATAAAAAGATAGTGCATAAAACAGCTCATATGTAAAATCCTGCTTCATGTAAATAAACCATTTTCATAATAATATACTTTTCTAGTAGTATGTGCCATTGGGTAATCATAAATAGAAAATTGCCATTTTAAAAAATAAGGGCCGCCCCCTGGGATCGTAGGATTCACTGTACTCACAAACATACCAACAAACCATACATGTTAGGTCACATGAGCCAATTAACAGACAGAGTTGTGTCTTTTGCTTCCACACTTCTTCCTGTTATAGTTAGAGTTGAAGTATTTCTGGTCAGGTGATCTCTGAGGCAGCACAGAGACCATCATGAAATGGTGGCTCAAGGCAAGAGATGTAAAAGGGCAAGATTTACTTAAATATATATTCCAGTTTGGTAAGATTCTTTAATATGCCACTTAATATGATATGAACTATCTGTTGCTTAAGTGTTCATTTTGGGAGTATAGTTTTCCTTTAACTGGTGACAATAGTTCAGTACTTTGTGTTTTTATACTGTGTTTAAGGGCTGAGAACATATTTGTGACTGTCCACTGCCTCAACTCCATAGCTAGACAGTGTTCCTGGTGGCACTGTGGCTTATAAAGCGGAGATCTTGTTGGCACATAATGGATAGTATTTCTACTGGTACATTGGCATTTAATGTTCAGCATTACACTACCAGTTGTAGCTCTACACTGGTACATTTCTCCACTAATCCTGCTGGCACAAGAATGTTGCTCGCCAATCACTCATATTCAACCTCACATTGGCAAAATCCAAGAGATGGACATGCCCATGTCCAGGGCCGGCCTTAGGCTGATTGGGCGCAATTGGGCCCTGCGCCCTGAAACCCTCCTGTCCTTGTTTTTGAGATCCTGTACAACCCCATTAATAACCTTCCTTATGCTATCAAGTACACCCCCGTTAATTTTTTAACATGGTCTGGTCCAAATGGCTATATGGTGTCATGGCTGCGCACACCAGGATTGGACGCATGACGCAGGAATGGACCCTGAGGACCGTTAGCTGCTGAACTATCCTTCCCGCCATGCGCCACACAGTCATGACATGACTGGCAAGAGAAAGTATAATATGTACTTGCATTATCATCTTTTATTAGTGCAAAGCAAGCAGCCAGAAGCATATTTTTATATCTGCAAATGTAAAACAAAAAGAAAATCTGCAACTGCACTGTTACCTTTATTCTAGAAAATTTGGCATAAAATTGTTTTAATTTTTAAATTCTTATTGTTAAAGGAATAGTTCAGTGTGAAATGAAAAACTGGATAAATAGATAGGTTGTGCAAAATAAAAAATGTTTCTAATATAGTTAATTAGCCAAAAATGTAATGTATAAAGGCTGGAGTGAACAGATGTCTAATAAAACAGCCAGAATCCAACTTCCTGCTTTTCAGCTCTATAACTCTGAGTTAGTCAGCGACTTGAAGGGGGGCCACATGGTACATTTCTGTTCAGTGAGTTTGCAATTGATCCTCAGCATTCAGCTCAGATTCAAAAGCAACAGATATGTCCCATGTGGCCCCCCCTCAAGTCTCTGATTGGTTACTGCCTGGTAGCCAGGGTAACCAGTCAGTGTAAACCAAGAGAGCTGAAAAAGCAGGAAGTAGTGATCTGACTGACATAATATACATCAAATCACTCCACCTTTATACATTACATTTTTGGCTAACTATCTATATTAGAAACATTTTTTATTTTGCACAGCCTATCTATTTACACAGTTTTTATTTTTATACTGAACAATTCCTTTAAGAAGATATGTTTTATTCTCTGTTTAGTTTTGCAATGGTTTGCAAGATGAAGTTGTGTAATCGCTTTTCTCAGTGCTCATTGTAGATCCATCTTTTTATCCCAGTAGTGTAACTTCTTATTTGCAAACTAAATATGACTTGAGATAATAAGAGGTCCCCAAACATTGGTGATTGCCTGAGGCAAAGCCCCATTATTTTCTTCTACAGAATAAACATTCTATAAAAATCATTAAGAAATATTCTGTCAACTTTAAATCTTGGGGGCTCTGCCAAAGTTGCCCTAATTGGGCCCCGCAGTTGGTAAGACTGGCCCTGACAATGAAGTGGTTGGGTATAGCTGGTACAGAGCCCATGGACTGGGTAAGGCGGGTAATGGAACAGTCTGCAGTGTGGAAGTATGACAGAGAGTAGAACCTACTTATGGTGAGTAGAGAGCACAAATCAGAGGTCAGGGTGCCAAACAGAAGCCATAGTCCAATATAAAGGTCAGGGGTCAGGTCAGGTGTGTGTGGGGGGGTAAATGCCAAGTTTCATATACAGGTCAGCGATCAGTGCAATTAGGCAAGAACCACAGGGACCAGTGTAAAAACATAAGATTTAATTCCTTGATCTTTATTTCAGAAAGAATCCAGTAATGTGGGCCTTTTCCATATTAACCATAATGATTTAGGGTACCCCCTACTGTAAATGATAAGGATATTAGAAGTGACTGAGGGGTTGTTCTGTGACCATATAAAGGCACAAGGCTGCAGGCTGAGTTATACAGGGAACTCTGAGTATCACTCATGTATTATAAGGGATAATGTACCCCCTACTGTAAATGATAAGGATATTAGAAGTCACTGAGGGGTTGTTCTGTGACGATATAAAGGCACAAGGCTGCAGAATTTATAACATATTTTACATGAATTACAATTAAGTGAAAAAGGCAGTGGATGTGTACAAGTCAGACCATTGCGTGTTTACATGTGGGCTGCTTTGATTTTTTTTGCCTGGGCTGCTTTTAACCCCCAGTCCGGCCCTGGTTTGTGTGTCCCTGCCAGACCTTATTTGAAAGGATCCAGTAATATATGATTACTACACGTGAAATATTACATTATTTAAGCTACTTGCAAAGACTGTTAGGAAGTTTTTCTACAGAAGATCAAAAACTTTCTGCTTGTGTTCCCAGAGCTTTGCCGCCCCCCCCTTACATATTTAATGGTAGAGCTGTACGAGGGGCGTTGAGTGGTCAAGTAGGAATTAATGACAGTCACACTGTGTGTATTGCAAGCAACGTCCTCTTTCTGTTTGTTTGTTTGTTCATCACTCTGACAGATAGAGAAATGTGCATTCTAAATGCTTCCAGATAGAACGCTCGTGCATTTTGATTCTTCATTAATACTTAAGAATCGGTTGAATTACTACTTGTGGAATAGCGAGGCTTATTTACAAGCATATTCTAACTTTGGTTTGATCCCTCTGTGTTTGCATGGGATTCACACTAGTGATGGGCAAATTTCTCCCGTTTCGCTTCATCCTGGAAAATTCGCCAAATATTCAAACATTTTCACGAAAAAATCGAGCAATTCGAACGTTTTCACTAAAAAAATCTAGCAATCCAAACGGTTTCACTAAAAGATCGAGCAATTCAAACGGTTTCACTAAAAAATGGAGCAATTCGAAAGTTTTCACGATAAAATCGAGCAATCCGAACGGTTTCACTAAAATAGAGCAATTCTAACGCTTTCAACATATAATCGAGCAATTCGAATGGTTTCACTAAAAAATCTAGCAATTAGAACGGTTTCACCAAAAAATCAAGCAATCCGAACGGTTTCACTAAAATAGAGCAATTCGAACGCTTTCACCAAAAAATCGAGCAATTCGAACGGTTTCACAAAAAAAAACGAGCAATTTGAACGTTTTCACATAAAAATAAAGAAATTCTAAAGTTTTCACGAAAAAATCGGAAAATCGGAAATTGATGCGCAAATTCGTGCCGGGTGAATTTATTCGCCCATCGCTAGCCGCAAGTTTGCGGCGAGGCGTATTTATTCGCCCATCACTATTTCGCACATTGGGCCAGGTTCAGTTCAGTGAGAAAAAAATCGAGCAATTTGAATGTTTGAAGTCTATGGGAAAATACTGGAACTGAATTGAGAAAAGTGTCTTGAATTGAATGATAACCCGTGAAATAATGTTTTCTGGCTCATTGTATGTATGTTGTTTCCTACACCTATGGAATATCTAATCAAGGCTCTAATACTCGTCACTGGAATGAGGATCAGCCAGAGTTTCCTACATGGAGCATCTCTGAGCGTCTCCTATGCACTAATGTGCTTTTTCACTGATCTTCTCCCCAATCAGAGCTTGGCCATAGCTGCTGTATTTTGTTGCACATCAATGGATAGTGGGGGCACATTTTTCAGTTCATGCTCTTAAACTGGCCATAGATGTTGAGATTTTTAAAAGATCAGATCAATGACACGAATTGTGCTTTGTTGCCGGAGGGAAAATCCTTTTATTTGTGCGTGATACAGCATCCAAGATACAGCATCCCCTCTGTGTATTCGGGTCTCGATTTGCATTCACTCTAAGGGGAAGGTATTGTCCCCTGCTTGAAAGGCAATTTCTAGTGAGCAACAAAATGCTCCATGTGTCCTTGTCCTTAAATGGCTAATATGCCGTTAACCATCACGTTTTTGCTCTACAAAGAGGGTGCAAAGTGCTGGGCATAGAAAAGACAGTAAAATATATACTTCTTGCTCCTATTTAGCAAATGAACCCACTAGTGTCTGCTATACTAGTGCAACTGAGCTCCACCAAGCAAACTGCCACATGCACCCAGGGCTACATAACTAGGCCAGATTAGCACATGCAGGTTACCTATCATTGCATCACTGTTATATGTTCTTCTTAAAGGGGAATTAAACCCTAAAAATTAATATGGCTAAAAATACCATATTTATATACTGAATTTATTGCATCGGCCTAAAGTTTCAGCTTGTCAATAGCAGCAATGATCCAGGACTTCAAACTTGTCACAGGGGGTCACCATCTTGGAAAGTGTCTGTGACACTCACATGCTCAGGGGGCTCTGAGCAGCTGTTGAGAAGCTAAGCTTAGGGGTCGTCACTAATTATCAAGCAGAAAATGAGGTTGGCCTGTAATATAAGCTGATGCTACAAGGCTGAGTATTAAATTCTGGTGCTAATTACACTGGTTTCTGTGCTGCCATGTAGTAATTATCTGTATTAATTACTAATCAGCCTTATATTGTGACATTTCTATTCTATGTGTACTGTATATTGTGAGTGGGTCCCTAAGCTCAGTAAGTGACAGCAGCACAGAGCATGTGCAGTGAATCAGCAGAAAAGAAGATGGGGAGCTACTGGGGCATCTTTGGAGACACTGATCTTTACTGCTAAAGACTTGTGGTTGCCTTGGGCTGGTACAGAAGCCCAAAACATAATGTACAACATTTCTAGCTGCTTCTTACTTCTCCTTTAAGGTTTCATTCAGTACAAGGAATCCTACATCATTTACAGTGTACGTCACACCGTGATAACTTGACACAATCTCCCAGAATCCCAGGCTGTTGAACAGCTTTTTCAGGAAATATGTAAGGCATTTTTGCCACCTAACTAGAATGTTGTAACCAAGGCTAGTAACCCATAGCAACCAATCATCAAATACCATTTGCTGGTCACCTGTTTGAAAGTCAAGTTTTGATTGACTGGTGGCTGCACAACATTCTATGGCATTACAGGGGCCACTTACAAAAAATAGAGCAGGGTTCAAAGTGCAAAAATGGGCACAAATTGTCATGTTTTGGTGCCCCATTGGTTGTGCCCAAAGGTGAAGCTATTTGGGGTCCTAGAATAGAGTGCAAAGAGCTGCCTTTCCCTACTGTCCCACCCAATGTTATAGATAGCTTCAGGATGTACATAATAAAAGTGCAATAAACCACAGTTTAGTATTGTGAGTAAAACTGTAATGGCCTATTAAGAATCAGTGATGGGCAAATTTCGCAAATTTCCAGCGAAATTCGAGAAACGGTCAAAAGATTCACGAAAAGCCTGCCTGCTTGCTGTGATTGTTTAATTCCAAGAAGAAGGAAACAAGATTTAAATAATTGATGTAGCGTAAGTATAGTTTATTTTGCTTGAAAAACACAATAGAAATGAATATTATTTCTTAAGGTGACAGGTCCCCTTTCATGTGATTGGTAATTGTTAGTTTCACAGTATCGTCTCTGTAAAGCAATGTGGCATATGTCAGTGCTTTATAAACTAACAGAAATAAATAGAGAATATTATTATTAAAAATAATTATAATAATAATTAAGTCTATCAGTTTTGCATCCATAGTTACATCAATCCTCTCACACTATACAGAGGTCACTCACTGTGTTCTAGTTACTGTTCACATCCCCTGCAGCCACTTCATCTAAGGATCAAATAATATTACTGTGATTTCAAATTTAATCCTGCCAGAAGCATATTGCTGTATTCTGTCTATAACTGCGTGCTCTTTTGGAGGCAAAAAGGAGTATTTTTTATTCTCTCTATGATGTAGTACTTAACAAACAGGGGTTTGGAAAGCTCAAATATTACATTTAACCCAAGAGAGTGTAGAGGGCTCCTTGGAGCCCAAATAAGTAATGAATTTCAATATAAATGTGTATATTGGTAAAATCTGGAAGCTTTGGTAAGTCCCCAGTAACTGATGCAAAAGTATACCTATAGCATAACAGTGAGAATAGTGATGGGCGAATTTGCGCTGTTTCGCTTCGCTGAAAAATTTGTGAAATGGCGAATTTTTTTTTGACGCCAGCAAATTTTCACAGCCGTTTCGCAAATTTATTCGCCGACAGCAATTCGCGCAAAATCACCGCGCTTTTGTGCCTGGCAAATAAATTCGCCCAACACTAAGTGAGAACATACTCCTGAGTGGTAATAAGAAGACAATACCCAGATGCACCTACACCCTTCAGCTCTGAGTTTATACTAAAGTCTCCAATAAACCAGCAAAGCACCATAAAGAGCTCTTTGTACTGCAGTGTATTTGGCATATGGAAACCATAACCCTTTATGAAGACTGAGAATCAACAGATGTGGTACCAAAGTATCATTGTGTAGGCTCCATCGAATCTACATTCCCTTTAATCTATGCCGCGTTGAGTGTTTGCTGGAAACATGGCTGCAGCAAGAAAAGCTGCTGCACAAAGGGATACATATATAGGTATGGGATCCGTTATCCGGAAATCAGTTACACAGACAGCTCTGAATTATGGAAAGGCCGTCCCATGGACTCCATTTTATCCAAATAATCCAGATTTTTTAAAATGATTTCCTTTTTCTCTGTAATAATAAAACAATAGCTTGTACTTGATCCAAACTAAGATATAATTAATCCTTATTGGAAGCAAAACCTATTGGTTTTTTTTAATGTTTACATGATTTCCTAGTAGACTTAAGGCATGAAGATTCAAATTACAGAAAGATCCGTTATCTGGAAAACCACCAGGTCCCGACCATTCCGTATAACAGGTCCCATAACATATGCAGCCCAAAGTTACTGCCTCTGAATCACATATCACTTGAAATAAGTATAAACACAGAATGGAATATAGTAGTCCTGAGCAAAGGTCCCTATGTATAACATTTGCATCTCCTGTTTGTATATTTTCTTTTCTAAATCTGAGATCTTGCTATACAGGATTGGGATCATTTACGATTTCCTTGATCAGAAATACAAAATTGCAAAGGGACACAAGTAGCGCATGTATAGACAGTCCGTGTGAATGGTTGGACTGTGCACTTTATGCTGGATAAGAGGTCTGGCGAGAGGTGAATGGGTGCAGCTTGTGGAGGCACAAACCAGTCCTGGGCAGACTGTAAAGACTAGGCCTTGTTATATCTTGTATCCTCTCCCACTTTCTAATTTGTGCGTCTGAATGGGACAAGTAGGGGCAATTGTAAATAACCCCTTATATTATTTTCTGGTCCTGAGCTGTGCATTGGTTGACTTCAACATCTTTGTTTTCAACAAAAAGTGGGGCAGATTTGGGGGTGGAAGGGGTTTTTAAAGGGGAACTAAAGTCTCAAATAGAATTATGCTAGAAATGCTGTATTTTGTATACTAAACATAAACATGAACTTACTGCACCACAATAAAACAAATGATTTATGTTTTCAAAGTTGGCCGCAGGGGGCTGTCATCTTGTAACTTTGTTAAACATCTTTGCAAGACCAAGACCATGCACATGCTCAGTGTGTTCTGGGCTTCAGTTGGGAGGTTAAGATTAGGGATTGTCATAAATGATCAAAAGAGCACAGGTCAAATAATATCTGCCATAGAAGCCGATACAGCAAAACTGAATATTAATCAGAATATACAGACTTCACTGGGACTGTGGATACAAATCTCGCTGGCTGCTCTACAGGGAAACAAACAAAGCTGCTCAAGGTCGGGAAAGTAAGGGGTGGGGCTTCCCCTGCTGTTTGAAAGTATGATTGTTTCCCTGCAGAGCAGTTAGGGACCTTCTGAAGTTTCCTATCCGCAGCAGTCAGAGCAAGTAAAACGAAGTGGGAATTTCCCTGCATACAGTCAGGTTGCTTATAAAAACAGTACACATTTTTAATTAGAGTATATCGGAGATAGATTTCTTTTTCATTAAAGAAAGTAAAAATAGCATTTTACTTTTTTGCCTTTACATCCCCTTTGAGTCTCTTTTTGGCAGGAAGTGATTCTGAAACTGCTGTGATTAGAGTGAAGCCAGAACATAAGCAAGTCTTTCAGCCTAGGCATGTTCTTTCCTAGGTGGGATTGTTTGAATATTTAAAACCGACCAAATAACAAGTGTTAAATGAAAGGGAACAAGTATTGCTCTGTTGTATATTGTTCCGTGTATAATTATCGGATGCTTTATACAGACCCAGCAGGCTGGTACGAGGCAGTATTTGTGTTGCAACGTGCCTTTATGTAGGAAGATTTGGGTGAAAACAAAACATTTAAATCCTATGAGCTGCCAGTACTTCCCACTTTGTGCAATTACTTTGTGAGGAGCAAACAGTCCAACATGCCACATGAAACCATGCTACAAGACATCATAAACTTGTTGTTGATAAAATGAAACTCTTACTTTTATCAAAAGACTTTTTATTGCCGAGAGGCTAACTGTGACCCTAGAAATTAGATGCTCTCCTTGCCCTGGGTGCTGCAGTGTTAAAGTGCTAAGCCGTTTGTATGGGATTTGTTCTGTCCTGTGTCATTTCAGATTTCATTTACTTATAACGGTTTAACTCTCTGCTGTGTAATGGCTGCCCCAATTAAGTGCTGCGTGTCCCTTTGTTCCCGAGCACAATCCACGTGCCTAAGTGCAGGTTTTAATGAAAAGAGCAGAAAATTGTTGCTCTTTTTCTCTCTTTTTCTTGCCTCAATTTAGTTCTCTGAATGTGCTCCATTCCCGCTGAAAGAGCGAAGGTTCTCATTGTCATCTGAGCGGTGACTAATTCAATGACATATTCATGTATATTCTGTGTCTTTCAGTCTTGTTAAGCGAGTGAAAATCTACTGTACTGCCATGCTGCCTGTGCCAAAATACATTTATTTAACACCGCATATAGGAACATTAGCTTTTTCTCAGGCAACACAATGGAGTGTCCCACAATAAGTAACACAATGCATGACCTTTCCCATATCCATATGACAGAAAAGGTAAAGTTAACCTTAAAACTGAAGACAGGTGCAGCCATTTCGTTATATAATTTGGGAAATAAGCCTGCTTGAGCCTTTAAAACAGCAGTTGTCACGTGAGACAGGGATGCACTTTTCAAGGCCAAATAAAAGTTTATTTAATTTTCATTTATTCAAAGGGATCACAATAGAGGCACCGCTTGCATCGGAACAGCTGTCACAGCAAGTCTCTCTACTAAGTATAAACCAGGCAGGGGTGATCCTTGTCCCTTGGCCTTCATTCTGCCACCCCCCCCTTCCCCTACTCTTACTTTTTCAGTGCTGGGGGGGTCCACGTTGCTAGCGCAGAGAGCACAATTGCGATCTCTTTTTTTGAAAAACTGCCTCAAAGTTACCAGGAGCAGCATTTTGTTGCCCCTGGTAAATTATGGGGTGCTGCTGCCTGAGGCGAGTTTCTCAACTTGCCTTATTGACACCGGGTGCTCACCACCAGTAAAAAGCTGTAGGAGAGGTAGGATGCCTTATTTTACAGCAATTTGCACATGCACAGGTATAGCCCTCTTCTGCTACTACATGAGATCTAGCAGTGCACGCATTTAGTTGCATGTGGCGCTACAGGAGTCCTGTGACTCCGCTATATGGGAGAGCAGATACACTTTAATATGACGTGGCTCCACCCAAGGTCAGCACAGGCTGAACTGTAATCCACAATACACATACACAGTGGAACGGTTGATGGATTTATTTGGCAAGACACTATGGGGCAAATTCACTATGCGCTGAAGCACCTAACGCTAGCGTCAATTCGCGGACGCTGGCGTAACGTCACTAGTGTAACTTCACACCCTTACGCCTGGCGAATTTGCGCAATGGATATAACTACACAAATTCACTAACCCGCGCATTGTTCTGAACGCTACCTTTTACGCTAGACTTCCTTCGCCGCCTCAGACCAGGCGAAGCGCAATAGAGTAGATAGGGATTTCTTCACAAAAAGTTAAGATTTTTTCTAAGTCCCAAAAAACGCTGGCGTTTTTTCTATATTATGGGTGATAGGCTGAAAAAGATTGAAAAAATTTTAGGGGCTCCCCTCCTTCCCCCCTACATTTCCTAACTCATGGCACCTTAACTATACAGTGGACACATGTGTAGGGCAAAATTAAAAATTTATTTGATGTTTTGAAGGTTTCCCAGGCATTTGTAGTGCTGCTACATATTCCTCCATTGAAATTTGAATTTGGCGACGTATGCAAATTAACCATCGATAGCGTAACTTCGCTTTGCTTAGCGAATCAACGCTAGCGCAACTTCGCAACCTTACGCTACCCCTGAGCGCAACTTTGGATTTTAGTGAATTTGCGGAGCGCTGGCGAAACTACGCCTGGCGAAGTGCGGCGAAGTGTGGCAAAGTTACGCCTGGCGCAACTATGAATCTTAGTGAATGTCCCAATATACCTTTAAATCACAGTGATGCAGGTAGCCTGCCAGCCAGGAGCAACTTCACTAATTAATGCAGCTGATGATCTCTGATCTGCTGAGGGGAATCCCCACTTATGTGGCAGTTGCTTCAAAGTCCTGAGAAGAACTCCCTTTGGTTTTCCGTGCCCTGAGAAGAGTACGCTTTGCTCTTCAGAGCCCTGACAAGGACCCCCATTTCTTCCACACCCAAGAGAGCGCATTTGTCTCCCACTGGGGTTCCTTACTAACTTTCTCCCACAGAAACTCTGGGAGCACTTTGCTTGTACTCTACTGCTTCTCACACTCCCAGCAGCCCTTTCCCAGCACTGATTCTTATGAAGAAGCCGCCCCCCTCGCCAGCCGGAACACTAGTGCGAAGAGCGCAACTGCACTCTCTCGCTCTAGTAAAGCCGAATTTCCGATTTCAAAACCGGAAATTCGGCTCTTAAGGGTACCAGGAGCGGCTTTTTGCCACCCCTGGAAACCTATCTGGCACTGCTGCCTGAGGCGAGTTGCTCAACTCACCTCATTGGCGAAGCGCCCCTGCCCTTTCCCTCTCCCAGCAGCACTTCCTCTCTCCCTCTTCCTTCCTGTCAGCTCACAGAGGGTGGGGCTCCTCCCCCTCCTTCCTACCTCCCAATATTTTGGAAATAAAAAGAGGGGCTAAAAAGTTGGCACGCGTAGCACAGCGAAATAGTTTTGACCACGCCTGTTTTGTGGCCACACCCCCTAATTACCATGTTCACGTTACAAAGTTTGGCAGGTTATGAAAGTTTGAACATATTTCTGTGTTTTTTTTCCCAGTTATTACAGTTTTGTAAATGAAGATGAATTGCCCTTTAAGCTGTGAGTCTAACTTTTCCCAAGGAACCTGTTATCTTATATTTTTACAATTACTTATTTGCTTATCTCAAAATTGTTACGAAAGTATCTTATCTTCTGCTGTGGCTGTTCTGGGCTCTCTGCCAAAAGCCAATTAAGTTAGAAACATTGTTTCTTTTATTGGCTGTTCAGTGTAGAGAAAAATGGGACTTTCCGGTGCAAACGAGGGACTGCGGGTTGAGCTGTCAAAAGAGGCACTGTCCCTTTAAAAACGGGACAGTTGGGAGGTATGCTCTCCTTGCACAGAACCAATACAGAGGCAAGACAAGTATAAACAGCTCTCCTACACAGGACAGACGGGCCAACCACAACAGAGTGGGTTGGCTGAAATCCAGTAGGCAACAGAGCCCAAGACAGAAATGATTCCATAGGCTCCTTTCTGCTCAGACTATAGAAGCTGCTGCCAATATATTTACTGAGCAATCAGCAGCTGCCCATTTCTTTGGGACTACTATCCCCAAAATCAGAACTGAAAATAACAGACCATTTAAGACATTTGCTGAAATAAACATTTTAACTGCTGGTTTGGCAGACAAATCCTGATAACATAGGGAATCATGTAACCGCTAATATATATTGATATTACGAGTTGCAAAGTCTTCCATTAAAGCGGTTGTTCACCTTTAAATTAACTTTTAGAATGATGTAGAGAGTGATATTCTGAGACAATTTGCAATTGGGTTTTCATTTTTTCATTTTTGTGTTTTTTGAGTTATTTATTCAGCAGCTCTCCAATTTGCTATGTCAGCAGTCTGGTTGCTAGGGTTCAATTTGCCCTAGTGACCATGCATTGACGTGAATAAGAGACTGGAATATGAATAGGAGAGAGGACTGAATGGAAAGATGAGTAATGAAAAGTAGCAATAACAATACATTTGTAGCCTTACAGAGTATTTGTGTTTAGATGGGGTCAGTGGCCTCTATTTGAAAGCTGGAAATAGTCAGAAGAAGAAGGCAAATACTTAAAAAACTAAAATAAATAATGAAGACTAATTGAAAAGTTGCTTAGAATTGGCCATTCTATAACATACTAAAAGTTAACTTAAAGTTGAACCGACCCTTTAAGGCACTATGCTGTAGGGCTTTTATGCTTTTATATGATCACGGTACTTATGGCTCTTGTGTAAGATACCGGTATAGGACCCATTATCATTCTAGACTGTAATATTATAGTATGTCTTATAATGTGGAAATGGATGTTATTGACAGAGCCACATTATATTTAGTAGGGAGTTTGTCTTTATAGGGATTTGTGACCTTAGGCCTTTACAGGGATCAACTGCTTTTTAACCCCAATAATATAAAGAATCAATGGGAAAAGTAGCTTTGATAATGGAAATAAGCCTATTGACTGCGCTCTGTCTCGTTGTATATAACAATAGGAAAAAGGAGCACTCTTGCAAAATTACAGTCCAAATTTATAACATCAACGTTTCGGTCTCCCTGGGACTTTTTTCAAGACAACAAAGTTCAGGTCGAAAACATCCACCTAATACACTTGTACCTTGATTTGTCATTAAGACCTACGAGTGATCCTTTTTCCTACTGTTAATTAAATATATATATATTTATATATATTAATATATATATATACACACACACTACATGGGGCAGGGGCACACTTTACAACAGCCCATGCCCTGGTAATAACAGTAGGAAAATCAAGATACAAGTGTATTAGGTGGATGTTTTTGAGCTGAACTGAACGAGTTTATTTGCCGGCCGTGAAATGTGGAAATTCGCTGAGTATTCGTGCCAGGCAAATTTATTCGCCCATTAATAATAGTCAAGGAATAACTTTTAGGCTCCTTGAGTGTAATAAATGGCACATACTGTCATTTAATTAAGTGTTTATGTACAGTAGTTTATAAATGCAGGATGGAGCCAAAGGTTCAATAGCAAATGTTTCTTTATCTTGTTTTGGTAAAAAACGCGAAAGCCAAAATGCTTACTAAACCCTGATCTACAAAGTAAGTTCCAGTAAGGTACCTGGAACCAACTTCCACTTTCCGGGTGCTTTGTCAAATACATATACATAATACAAATACATCTGTTATCTGGAAACCCGTTATCCAGAAAGCTCCAAATTATGGAAAGGCTGTCTCCCATAGACTCCATTTTATCTAAATAATAGAAATTTTTAAAATACATGATTTCCTTTTTCTCTGGAATAATAAAACAGTAACTTGTACTTGATCCCAACTAAGATATAATGAATCTTTATTAGAAGCAAAACCAGCCTATTGGGTTTATTTAATGTTTAATGATTTTCTAGTATGAAGATCCATGTAGGTGGTCTGCACACCAAAATTTATGTTTCTTAAGGTGCCTTTTTGTATAAATCTCACCAATAAATCTCCTGTTTGGGGCCTTTTTTCAAGGTCAACTTTGAAAGAAAAGCACATAGCACCTTAGCAAACATATTATTGTATATTGGGGTGCAGACCAACAATATATAGAGGACACAATATATATACACAATATATATACTATAACCTGCTAACTATATCTTGATTAACAGCGTCAGCGCCTATTGATGTTATCATCAGTACTTCCTTGTTTATTGCAAACATAATATCCTCCTGCTGTAAAAAAGTGGCCTTAACCTGTATAAAATGAATGGCCTTCATATAGTCATGAAATGCTTTGGTGGCTTCTGATATACAAAGATATTACAAAGGGGTATTTTATTTCATATACAGGTATCAGACCTGCTGAGAAGAATGGTCGGGACCTGGGGTTTTCTGGATAAGTGATCTCTCTGTAATTTGGATCTCCATATCTTACTGTAAGTATTGTTTTATTGATACAGAGAACAAGGAAATCATTTTAAAAAATTCTGAATTACTTGATTATAATGGAATCTATGGGAGATTGCCTTTCCTTAATTCTGTGCTTTCTGGATAAAAGATTTCCAGATTACAGATCCTATACCTGTGTGTGTGTGTATATATATACAGTATATATATATATATATATATATATATATATATATCTATATATATATATATATATATATATATATATATATATATATATATTTTATTTTTTTTTCTAGTTCAGTTATCATGCATTCAGAATACACAGTATCATTCTCATGCAGAACGAAAGCAATGTTATTCATTTGTACTTGTATTTGACTATCCTTTCATGTTAAACTGCAGTTCATTAGAAATTACTAGGAGCTGGAGAGATACTGTGGCATTTTCGGGCAGCAATAGCCAATTACCAAATCAATATTGATACGTGTCAGGTCACCATTAAATTGATGACAAGATCAGAGATGCCAAAGGGTAATTAAACCATAATGACTCCGGGATGATACAGTGACTAACAAGTGGAATTAGCATGTTGGAGAGTTTATTAACAGCATGTTCTTGGCAATACAATCCTATTACAAGGCTGTGATTCAGTAGGGGTTAGGGTTTCCATTTAGTCTGCGCTGAGCAGAAACATTGCCACTGCTTTGCTGACAGAGCTTTCTTCCTGGGAAGTGACCCATTTATATTGAACCTTTTCCTCATTATCAAACTCTTTGTCTTTCCCAACACAATGCAGATCTCCAGAGACTTGCAAGACATGCAAACATGCCAAGTCACCAAAGAGATGGGTTTTCCTTGTTATCCCTCCTAATACATCTCTATATGCTCTAATGGCTCCAATAATTTAGGGCACTTGACATTTTACACTTTAAACATGATTGGCCTGTTTACACTGCAATTCACTTTGTTGGCAAGAAATCTAAATGACTGTTTCCCCGGCACTGCTCCATAGACAACAGTGCTGGCTGCTTGTCCCTGGGGTACTTTTAAGAACCCAAAGACTAATACAGGGATGTGGCTGCCAATTTGACATCTTAGTTTAGCTAGATGTAAGCTCTGCATGAAAAAAGGCTAAACACAATGAACTAGACTAGGCTTTAACTTCCTACTAACACTAAATAAATCTCAACTTTTACTTAGGGTAAAACATTAAAATATATAGGGTAAATAAAGGGGGTAAAGAGGCAAGACAGATAGATAGATAGATAGATAGATAGATAGATAGATAGATAGATAGATAGATAGATGAGAGAGAGAGAGGAATAAATAGATAGATAGATAGATAGAGAGAGAGAGAGAGAGAGAGAGAGAGAGAGAGAGAGAGAGAGAGAGAGAGAGGAATAGAGAGAGAGAGAGAGAGAGAGAGAGAGAGAGAGAGAGAGAGAGAGAGAGAGAGAGAGAGAGATAGATAGATAGATAGATAGATAGATAGATAGATAGATAGATAGATAGATTAATAGATAGATAGATAGATTAATAGATAGATAGATAGATTAATAGATAGATAGATAGATAGATAGATAGATAGATAGATAGATAGATAGATAGATAGATAGATAGATAGATAGATAGATAGATAGATAGATAGATAGATTAATAGATAGATAGATAGATTAATAGATAGATAGATAGATAGATAGATAGATAGAGAGAGAGAGAGAGAGAGAGAGAGAGAGAGAGAGAGAGAGAGAGAGAGAGAGAGATAGATAGATAGATACCTCCTTTGATTTAGGGGTTATTGAGCTGGGATCACACAATGAGTGGGGCTTCTCAGAAGAGGTGCTGTAACTGTGGGACATGCCTACAGGTTATTACAATGTTGCCCCCCTATATCAGTGTGACTTATCCCCAGCGAGTTACCTGGTTGTTCTTGCACAGATCTGCCCACATGCTGGTCCCATCCCCCCCGCGCATCAGGACGTGGTAAGTGAAGAAGTAAATGCCGGGGATGGAGCAGGTGAACTTGCCGGTGGTCGGGTCGTAGTGGTTTCCCAGGTTGGTGACCACATCGTCAAACTTGAGCAGCTCGTACCCCTCGTGCTGGCGCTTAAGTCCGGCGTAGAAGGCGATCTTGGGCACGGTGCTGTAAGTGGCGGCGCTAATAGCCCCGGCGGCGTTCAACCCTGGAGCCCCTGCGGGACCTGGAAGACCCGGTCTGCCCGACTCCCCCCTTTCCCCCGGTGGTCCCATTGGCCCGGGAGGTCCTGGTTCTCCCGGTGGTCCCCTCGGTCCAACCTTTCCCGGCCGTCCCGGTTCCCCCTTGGGTCCCTGGATGAAGGTGGGAAGAGACTGAAGAAGACTTTGCTCCCGCACCGTTTCCGCAGGGGCAGTGCTGGGGGATTTGGTGCCGTACGGATCACAGACCATGTGACAGGTGCCCAACATCTCGTAATGCGCCGAAGTCCCGGCTGAGTTCACCAGAACCGGAATGAGAATGACCAAGACCAGCACCATAATCACCCCCAGCGCCCCCGCCGCCACCAGCCTCTTCCTGGCCACCAGCCGGCTCAGCGCGGGGGGCCGCTCCTCCTGTCCGCTTTTAGACGGAATCTTGAAGCCTTTCGGGGCACCAGCGAGAAACTGAAACCTCAGAGCCGGAGCAGCTGTCCGTGGTGCTGAAGCGAGCGCCGCTCTGCGCGGGGAGGGAGCGCTGTCCGTGGTGCTGAACAGCTCCGGTGGGGAGGGAGGCAGCGCTCCGGCAACTTTGCTGCGTCTTCACTCAGACTGCGCCTTTTAGTTCTCAGGAGGGGAACGTGTCTCTTCCCTGGGGGTCCTGCCCTGATAACTGCCGCTGCCCTCGCTCATCCAACAGTGACCAGAGAGAAGCACCACAGGGAATCCTCATCCACCTCAAACCCCAACTGAAACCCACGTGCAGCCGCAACCACTCCTTCCCTCTCTACTTTAATTGTGATGCACTTTTCTGCCGACTCTCCAGTCAACTTTCCCACTCAGCCTGCGCTTTCCTCCTCCCGCTCATGAGCCGCGCTCATTGGCTGCTGCTGCTGTAGCCGCGACTTAGACGTGGAGCTGGGACAGGATCCCTCAGCAGCAGCTCCAGCTGAATTAACATCAATGGCAGCAGCAGCAATTCACTGGGGTCTTCCTTACAGTTACACACAAACACCTGAAGATCAGAAGTGAGAGATAAATCAGAGCTGCTTCAATACACACACACACAGATCATATCCCAGAGACTGGCCACTGCAGAGAGAGGGAAATATTGGCATTACCCTATTATCTCCCTTCATCTCTGCCTTACACCCCCCTCCCCCAGGACCACCATCAGAAATCACAGGGTTCCATACGACAAAATTTCCTGGGCCCCCTGTGCTGCACTCACCGCAAGCCCTACCTACAGGTCCGCCCTCCCCACCACACAGTAAAAAAACAAAAAAAATATTGGTGGCTAGGGTTCCCACATGTTAATAAAAAATAAAAAGATATTGGTGGTCAGGGCCCCCATAAAAAAACATTTGTGGCCAGGGCCTCCCCATTAAAAAATATTGGTGGCTAGGACCACAGATGAGGAAAAAAAATTGGTGGCCAAAATTGGTGGCCAGGGCCCCCTCCCACATTATAAGAAAATTGGTGGCCAGGGCCCCTTAAACGTCCATGCCTTCTCGAAGTCAGCAGCTCTCAGAAAGATGGGGGTCTCGGCTAATCAAGTAAGTGGGGCATGTATGGGCCCCTCTTACCCTCAGGGCCCCCTACAACTCTCCCCCCTGTCTCCCCCTGATGGCTGCCCTGCCCACACCCACACCTCTTATTGTTTCCTCGTAGCAGGAGACAGCGGCCCTCCTCACATTTAGATCATTCATGAAAGGGGATGTAAAGGCAAAAAATAAAATAAAATCCCATTTTTTACTTTCGTAATCTTTTCAACATTTTTCCATGTCGAATTTTCGCAGCAGTTTCGTGAAAACATTAGTGGGCAGTGAAGTGTGGAAATTCACCGCAAATAAACATGCCCATCGCTAATCATAAATAACTAAATCTGCTTAAAAGAGAAGAATTAAAAACAGCAATAGCTGCAGGTGAAAAAAAAAGATTTCTTATATCGATCGGTAGTACATCAATCGATAACTAAAGGAGCTACGATTTGAAACTTTCAAGTACAGAATGGGAATCACTTCCCAAAATGCTCATTAATTTAGACAGCATCTTCTTTTCTAAAACCATCTCAAAGATCTCTAATCTCATACCTAAAACAGAGCCTGCCCCCAAAATCAATTTATTAAATGAAAACCAACTGCAAATTGTCTCAGAGTATTGCTCTCTAAATCATCCAAAAAATGAACTCAAAGGCGAATGAATCCAGACGCTGTGCAGGAGTTAGTAAAGCAATTTGTTATGTATTAAAGGGAAATTCGATGGAATTTGGGTCTTTTTTTGTCTAGCTCAGCTGTACATGGAACAGTTCTTTGGTTGGCACGGTGGGTGTTTTTGCATGACATCCTATACTGGCTAGAATCATTTCTACATATTCTACTGGGCAAATTCACTAAGATTCGTAGTTGCGCCAGCGTCCGCTTCGCCGCACTTTGCCAGGCGTATTTTCGCCAGCGCTACGCAAATTCACTAAAACCCGAAGTTGCGCTCAGGGGAAGCATAAGGTTGCGAAGTTGCACTAGCGTTAATTCGCCAAGCAAAGGGAAGTTACGCTAGCGATGCTTAATTTGCATACGGTGCCAAATTGAAGTTACAATGGAGGTATATGTAGCATCACTACACAAGCCTGGGAAACCTTCAAAACAGCAAATAAAATTTTTATTTTGCCCTACACATGTGCCACAGTATAGTTAAGATGCCATAAGTTAGGAAATGTAGGGGGGAAGGAGGGTAGGCCCCAAAAATTTTTTCGATCTTTTTCAGCTTATCACCCATAAAAAAAGAAAAAACGCCAGCGTTTTTTGGGACTTAGAAAAATTTGTAACTTTTTTTGAAGCAATCCCTTTCTACTCTATTGCACTTCGCCTGGTCTGAGGTGGCGAAGGAAGTCTGGCGTAAAAGGTAGCGTTCAGAAAAATGCGCGCGTCAGTGAATTTGCGTAGTTACGTCCGTTGCGCAAATTCGCCAGGTGTAATGGTTCGAAGTAACACTAGCGAATTTACGCCGGTGTCTGTTAGTGAATCAGCGAATTAACGAAAATGAGCTACGCTAGCGTTAGGCGCTTCGTCCTTTAGTGAATTTGCCCCAATATATTAATCCTGGGCAGAATATACTACATCCAGCAGAATCCTGCCTGTCCATTTGTGAGTTTAACCCTGCAGTGGGCCAGGTACCGAGAGGCATTCAGCTTCCCAATGAAGGAAACCCAGTTGCCTTTTCTTCCAGGCGGCCCTTTCATTAGCCGGGGAGTGAGGCCGAGCGAGAGGCCAGTATCAAACAATGAATGACAAATTGCCTCTTTGCCGAATTGCTTTTGTTATATTTATACGAAAAGGTAATTTAGAGACATCTCCAGTTTTTGCAGTTCAAGCCCCCAAAGAAAGAATCATGACTTCCAGCTCTCGGATCAAATTTAATCTAATCACTTGTCTGAAGTTTACAAATAACAAAGGAAATGGTTAGAGCAACGCAGGCCTGGGCTTTATCTCGAAAGTTCTCCAAGACAATAGTTACGGTATTTATGCCTAGTTTTAACCCCTTTCCCGCTGAGACCGGAGCACTCTTGTAGGCCAAACCTTCTCTGCGGGCTTGTGGCAGATAAAGCCCTGGGAGTGACAGTTGCAGAATAGCACAATAGCATACTGTATTATCAAATGAAATAAAATCAGAACCCAGCCCTTATCAGCCAGATGGGAGAGATACAATGGCAGAACCATCATAATCGTCTTCAGAATTTCTCTCTTTCTGTTGAGTCTCGGAGGAAGGCACGTTCAGCAGGATCTGACATTTCTTCTCAAATGTAAGAATCAATAAATCTTTGTTTCCCAGTGTCAGACTCTTTGACCTTATTGTGTTGCATTGTTAAAGGGAAGGAAAAAAAAGGGGGGAAGCGAAGGCTTGAGATAATAAAATACCAACAAGAAGACGAGACGCACATCAAAAGCGTGTATTTTTGTTTGTTTGTTGGCGTGGGAGCGCGTCGGATCAGATTCTGGAGCCCACGTCATGTCATTGTACAGCAGCCATCAGTCAAATCCCAACAAGCAAATGACACATGCTCCTGATTGACGCTCTTTATTTGGGATATCAGGAACACAACATTGACTTCTGTTATTTCACTAACTCTCCCCCATGTCTGTTGGCGGTATGGACTGTAATAAGGTATATCCTCGTGCCTTTAATAGCTCACTATTTAAATTTTCAGCCTATTGACCTGGGCACAAACCGTAGGGGCACCGAGCAGAAAGAGAGTCCACAACCTGGTTTTAACCAACTTGCCAGAGGTCAGGAGATTCATGATTATGAGCCGACAGACACAACAGGGGAAAACGAACAGTAATTGTCGGCTGTGCAACATTTCAGGATGTTTAATTAAGTTCTCAATCGTAACCCCCTTGGCTCTTTACTTATTCATGAGCTGCTCCATGTTCAGCAGGTTTACTTTGGATATTGAGGACAAGGAAGATTCATGTAAGCATTCATATGTACAATGTGTCAGATCCTGATATCTTATATAGATCCCATCCCCCCTGCAACAGTCTGAAGGAACAGCCTTCCTTGTCTTGTTTTCTCCATCCTTTACTAGGAACAAACGAGAGCAGAAAGGATAGAGAACATTTAAAGGGGAAATAAGACTCATAAAGAACTTTGCTTAGTTTTATAATTCTGTAGAGTTGCTCTGCATCCAGGGTAAGACTGGGGTGTCAGGAGCCCCTCCCCCAATGTCCTGCATGGCCATCGCTCAATGTCTAGGCAGGCCACCCCCCGCTACGACATGTCCCCCGGTCACCGCCCACAACAAATCTCTTTTAATTTCATCCTCCATCACCTCTTCTCCATCAGAGGAGAGGAGGTGGGGAAGCATTTCCAGATTCCAGGGGAAGCAGGTTTGGTTTGGAGGGGCCCATCGGGTTTTTTCTCAGTGTCCCACCAACCCAGTCCAATCTACATCTTTACAGATCAGTAGCATGTGCAATATATAGAGTTATTTACAGATGTAAGTGTGCAAAGTGCCAAGTTTTTTTCCCACAGTGCAGTGTTTTTTTCCAAAATACCATAATAATTGTGGGCAATTGCATCCTGGCAACTGTGTCTATCAAAACTAATGATGAGCAAAACTGGCCCGTTTTCACTTTGCTGAAAATGCATTGGAGCCAATAGGAAGGCACATTCACATTGCGGTTCAGGTGTTTTTGTCATGGCCAGTAAGGATGGAGCACTGGGTTTTGCACAGGTTTCCTGCTCCCTCCGACTGATAAATCACCAGACGCAATATAATAATTTGATGTGCTGATCTTGGCGGATACCTGATGTGTCAATCTTGACTCAATAATGACAGTCGGCTTTCTTTTGGCGTAAATGACTGCGTGGCAGTGCAGATTCATAAAAAAAAAAAAAAGTTGCAGTTGACTAAACTATGAATTTTTCCACCAAACTTTAACGAGTGTAAAAGTTCCCTCTCTCTACTCAAAACAAACAAAATTGTGTCCATTTTGACAGAACTTGCAGCTGTGTTTGTAAATGAAGGCTTCTGTTCCCTGGACACCCTGCCAGGCATCCACATACAACTTAGCAAAAGTAAAATTAGGAATGGCATCTATTAAGCCACAGACTGGTGAAGAGCATCCAATGATATCCAGGACGGGTCAGGATGAATGTCAGAGAAATAAAATATGATAGAATAGTCTTAATATAGGAGTTGCTCAATCTGTGGCAGGAGCCGAAAGAGAGACCTGCATCACATCAGGTAAGGAAGTTGCTAATGTGAATCCTGTCTATGCTTAACCATTTCAGGGGAGACTCTCTGGATATTTAGGAATATATTGATGAATAATGTTCAAGCATTTAAAATCCCACAAAAAAGACACATAGGGGCCGATTCACTAACCTCGAGTGAAGGATTCGAAGTAAAAAAACGTCGAATTTCAAAGTATTTTTTGGGCTACTTCGACCATCGAATAGGCTACTACGACCTTTGACTACGACTTCGAATCGAAGGATTCGAACTAAACATCGTTCGACCATTCGACCATTCGATAGTCGAAGTACTGTCTCTTTAAGAAAAAACTTCGACCCCCTAGTTCGCCATCTAAAAGCTACCGAACTCAATGTTAGCCTATGAGGAAGGTCCCCATAGGCTTGGCTAACTTTTTTTGATCGAAGGATATTCCTTCGATCGTTGGATTAAAATCCTTCGAATGAAGGATTTTATCGTTCGATCGAAGGAATAATCCTTCGATCGCTCGATCGCACTATTTGCGCTAAGATCCTTCGACTTCGATATTCGAAGTCGAAGGATTTTAATTCCCAGTCGAATATCGAGGGTTAATTAACCCTCGATATTCGACCCTTAGTGAATCGGACCCATAATGTTGTGTTTATAAGGTAAAGGGCATCTTAACCTAAAGACCAAATGGTCTTTGAGATGAAAATTTGCAATACATTTGTTTTCTATTTTTATAGGCTTTTTTAGCAACTCTTAAAGGAGAAGGAAAGGCTGTGTACTAAATTTAAGCACCGGCCAGGGTGTGAGGTAAGTAAATACAATCATTTGGGGGTGCCTAACTTTTGGCACCCCCAAGTAAACTCAGCCTTTCCTTCTCCTTTAACTTAAAGGGGTTGTTCACCTCTATATTAAAGGGGTTGTTCACCTTTAAATTAACTTTTAGTAGGATGTGGAGAGTGATATGGTGAGACAATTTGCAAATAGTTTAACATTTTTATTATTTGTGGGTTTTGAGTTATTTAGCTTTTTATTCAGCAGCCCTCCAGTTTGCAATTTCAGCAGTTTGGGTACTAGGATCCACATAATCCTAGCAACCAGGCACTGAGATGAATAAGAGACTGAAATATGGAGAGGGCCTGGATAGAAAGATTAGAATAACAATACATTTGTAGCCTTACAGAGCATTTGTTTTTTTAGATGGGGTCAGTGACCCCCATTTGAAAGCTGGAAAGAGTCAGAAGAAGGCAAACAAATTCAGAAACTTTAGAAAATAAACAATGAAGACCAATTGAAAAGTAGTTTAGAATTGGCCATTCCATAACATACTAAAAGTTAATGTAAAGTTGAAATCAACTATGAGGCTGCTGCACAGTCAGTTTGGGCATATTCAGAAACATTAAAATATGGGTGGATCACAGGTTTCTTTGTATTTTTCTTTATTTGTATTATTTGTCCTAATGAAAAATATGAAGAATCAAGGTCAGTGCATTTCACTGCAAATCTTTAGCACTTGTCTATAGAATAAAGGAACATGATTGAACATCAATGAAAAGCATATGCACAAGCCAAGCAAATATATACAGAAGTAATGTGGAGAGGATTATATGATTTATAATAATGGAAATCTAAGAAAGATGCACCGCTTGAAGTCCTCTCAATGTCCCTTTAAGCGTGATACATATTTCTCTCCCAACTATTGCAGGAAAAAAACCTAAAACACCACGTTCCGGCCTGGATCTTGTGATGAGATAATGCAGAGTTTATATCAAACACTCATGTACGGGGAGCACTAGGGGAATAGGGATGATAACAAGGGATGCTTTGAGATGATTTCACAGAGAAAAATTTATAACGGATCACTGAAGACCCTTCATTTTAGCTAGGTTAATATTAGCAGCATGATGGTATCTCTGCAGTTCATGTAGCCAGTAGGGATGTAGCGAACGGCGGAAAAAATGTTCGCGAACATATTCGCGAACTTGCGTCAAAAATGCGAACGGTTCGCGAACGTCGCGAACCCCATAGACTTCAATGGGAAGGCGAATTTTAAAAGCTAGAAAAGACATTTCTGGCCAGAAAAATGATTTTAAAGTTGTTTAAAGGGTGCAACGACCTGGACAGTGGCATGCCAGAGGGGATCAAGGGCAAAAATGTATCTGAAAAATACATTGTTGACACAGCGCTGCGTTTTGTGCTGTAAAGGGCAGAAATCACACTACGTCACTCAGGTGATGTTTCTGGACACGGAATGTGAAAAAGCTCACACAGCGAGGTGGCACTTGGTTAAAGACTGGGCAAACAATGCCTGCAAGGGCAACGTATACAGTAGTGGGTACGGAATATATTATTGCTGCTGTAAAAACATCACTCAGGTGATGTTTACGGACACGGAATTATTATTGTTATTTAGACAGAATGTGAAAAAGCTCACACAGCTAGGTGGCACTTGCATACCTCCCAACTGTCCCTCTTTTGACCACTCAACCCCCTGTCCCTCTTTTGTACTGGAAAGTCCCTCTTTTCTCTGCACTGAACAGCCAGAAAAAAATCAGTTTCTAACTTAATTAGCTTTTGGCAGAGAGCTCAGAACAGCTAACAGGTGCAAATAAGATACTTTGTAACAATTTTGACTCTGGTTGGTGCTGGTGGTGGTGAACTACTAGGAGGAGCAGCACACAAGTCCCTCTTTTCTCTGAACTGAACAGCCAGAAAAAAAACAGTTTCTAACTTAATTAGCTTTTGGCAGAGAGCTCAGATCAGCTAACAGGTGCAAATAAGATACTTTGTAACAATTTTGACTCTGGTTGGTGCTGGTAGTGGTGAACTACTAGGAGGAGCAGCACACCAGTACCACTCCCCAACACAGCTAGACTAATAGCACTGGGCTCTTACAGTAGCAAAGTAAAAAAAACAAAAAGGAAAATAAAAGCAGTCCTTACAAGGACTATTGGGTTACAGGCAGCAGTCAGCAGATGAGAGATCAGAAGCAGTGCCCACAGCAGCTACATACAGAGCACTGCAGTAGAAGGTAGATTACTAGTCAGCAAAGCTAACTAACCTAAACTCACTGTCCCTCAAATCCCTGCAGAGTTCTGTCCCTACAATACAGAGCAGTATCAAGTAGATACTAGCCAGCAAAGTTACTATCAACTGTCCCTCAAATCACTAAACAGCTCTCTCCCTACACTAGCTCTTCCAAGCACACACAGGCAGAATGAAAAAACGCTGCAGGGCTTCAGTTTATATATGGAAGGGGAGTGGTCCAGGGGGTGTGGGGGTGGTCCAGGAGGGAGAGCTTCCTGATTGGCTGCCATGTATCTGCTGCTCTGGGGTGAGAGGGCAAAAATAAGCGCCAGCTAAGGCGAACCCAAATTGGCGAACGTCGCGCGAATTAGTTCGCGGGCGAACAGTCCGCGACATCCCTAGTAGCCAGAGAGAGGGCCAGAGTACAAACGGAGAATCTTTTTAAAAGTATTGCTAAACAAACGCCCAAATACATGCAACATGGGAAATGAATAACCTTCAACTAAATCGACAGTCAATTAAACTGAATATTTAAATGTAGAATTCAATTTTTCATTATTATCAATGGACAGCCCACCCATCCACAAGCCTGCGAGCCCCATTTTAGAAAAGAATCAAAAGTAGGGGTATCACTTAGTGACATTACTAGATGTTATTGGGCCCCACAGCAAATTCATTTTAGGGCCCCCCAAATATCCAGGGGTTGTCCTGTTTTACCACTGTATATTGAAATGGCTTATTAATTAGGCCCTCATGGGGCCCCCTATATATTCTGGTCCCCCTGCAACCACAGGGTCTGCTTTCTCTGTAGTTACGCCCCTTAGGCTTGACTTTAATAATTAGAGACTACTATTTCCAGTTGATCAGACGTGCAATAGGAATAAGGTTACAAAACAGGTAAAAGCCACATTTTTAAAAAATCACATGAAAACAGAAACAGATACTGTATAACATAGGTCTACACCAGGGATCCCCAACTTTTTCTACCTGTCGGATGTAAAAAGAGTTGGGGAGCAACACAAGCATGAAAAATGTTCCTGGAGGTACCAAATAAGGGCTGTGATTGACCATTTAGTAGCCTCCATGAAGACTGGCAGTCCACAGGGGCCTCTGTTTGGCAGTAAACCTGGTTTTATGCAACCAATACTTGCCTCCAAGCCTGAAATTCAAAAATTAGCACCTGCTTTGAGGCCGCAACATCCAAGGGGTCGGAGAGCAACATGTTACTTACGAGCTACTGGTTGGGGACCACTGGTCTACACAGTCTAGCTGCTAATGCCCCTAACTCTTTACTTACCCCTTCGTGCAGTTTCTGTCCAGTGGAGTTCACGGCACCCATCTTCATCTCTTCTTTGAATGCGCAGTTGGAGCAACTTTATATTTCGCCACAACTGCGCATGCGCCGTAAGTCACAGACATTGCAGAAGCACCAATCTCATTCCAAAGATTACCGAAGAGATGAAGATGGCTGCCGTGAACTGGGCAGAATCTGCACGGAGGGGTAAGTAAAGAGTTAGTGGCAGCAGCTTGGCTGGGGGGGGGTCTATGTAGAGTAGGGCGTAGGGGTTTTTTTATGTTACGGTTGAATTCTCCTTTAAAGTAAATGACCCTTAGAATGTTTGTTGAAGAAACATGTGAATGCTGTTATTGTGCCAATAGAGTAGTTGGTTCAAGCAAAGCAGTAGATGAGTAATGGTGCTCTATAGAGCAAGAGCTTCCATTAATTCTGCCTCTGTTTAGGCTTTATTTTTATGAATCATATTGCTGCCAGCATTTCTCTCATCAGACTTGATACACATTAATATGAACAGCACCTATAGTGTGTCGATGAAATGCAAAGTCTCCGATTCAGTCAACTCAACAGCGAGGCACCTTTAAACACCCCCTTCATGTGGCTCTCAGTCAGTTCCAGTTCCTCTATTCCTCCATTCTGTTTCCTTGCACTAAATTTAGACTGAGCAATGTTGATAACTCTGCAAGGAAAAGGCTGTGTTTCCGCATCATTACTGCTAATGTACCCTTTGCTGAGGGTCCCATAGGTCCCAAGTCATTGCTCACATGAGCCGGCATGCATTTGCAATTACTACGTATTAGTCAAAAATTTAACTGTACTGGAATGAACACTTGAATATCTAGATTAAAACCCAAACTTTGGTTAGGGCTGACTAGTAGAATACACATTGGTTCATTCTGAAATTGGTAGAGGTAATTATGGAGAAGACAAATACTAATGTCGGCTAAATGCAAGAAAAACAGTACTTTCCTTGGGAAATCCCAAATGGAAGGTGTGTTGGGGAGGCAGAGCCCATACCTGGAGAGGATGGGGTGCAGCAGAAAGCCCAGCAGAGAACCTGCTCACCCCAGTGCACTTGTATCTTAAACTTAACACCGCTATGATGGCAGCCTCTGTATTCTGTCTAGGTCTTATGGTCAGTGTTTGGGTTCCCAGAATGCTAATATGTCACCACTCTGGCTACTCACAATTCAGATGGCAGCCCGCAGATGACAGTTTTGCCAAGGTTATTCTTGTTTCTGGGTATCAGTGCACAGGAATGTGCTTATTCTCTCCACTGTACAAACAATAGCTGTTACATTTCCTTGACTACACAATACGTGTCTCAGATATTCTGATAAGCACAGAAAAACACCCACCCAATGTAGCACCTCGTACCCTGACTGGTCATTCATCCAAAGGTGGAATTCTTGTCTTCTTTAAGCAAGAACTGGGTCAATGTGAGATTGAGAAGATGTTCTCTGACTAGGGGAAGCTGCTCCTTTCCTTTTTAGTCTAGTACAGTCGGTGGAGCAGCCAGTACTGGAAACAGCTTTATAGGGAAGTTACACCAGCCCTACGGTGATGCTTGATCTTTTCAGGCCGCCGTCAGGAAATATAGGGCCCCATACTACTAAGTTAGCAATTTATCACATCCCAACAATTTCCCTCAGATTGTGCTTGTCCTACTCTGAGTGCTTCCCACGTAGCCCTGCCTGAGAGGCTTCTATTCTGTCAGACAGTAATGCTGCCTTGGCTTTGCCTGTGTGAGCGATTCCAACTAAATGCCATATGTCAGACTAGAACCTGTCAAGTTTTTCTTCTTTACTCCTTCCAGCTCCTGTTCTGACTAAGCAAATTGCTGCTCGTTTTGGGGACAGATATGTGTTTTTAAGCGTATTAAGAGCTAATAATTAAATGCTGGTGGAGCACACTTGTCCTTAAAGTGCCTTTCTTATCATATATTCCCTTTGTATTCAATTTGACTTTATAGCATCTGAAAAGATAGCGAGATTGCTATTCTCAGCCCCACTAACCACAACTTAGAGAAAGGTTTTAGATAGAGGGGGAATGTAGTCATATATACAAGGTTTAATTAAGGTATAGCAATCCTTAGCAGCGCCAGATACATTTCCAGGGGCGGCAAAAAGACGCTCCTGTACTTTTAAGAGCCGAATTTCCGGTTTTGAAACCTGAAATTCAGCTTTACTAGTGCGAGAGAGAGCAGTTGCACTCTCCGCACTAGTGTTCCTGCCTCGGATGCCTCCCCTCCAGATGGGTAAGCCGGCAATGGGGGGCAGCATTTTAAGGAGCCGCCTCAGGCTGCTTCTTCACCGGAATCGCCGCTGGATTTACTACTACGGTAAAGGCCCCCAAACACAGGCTGATAAAAGATGACGACTCGGCAGCTTATTGGCCCCTGTGTGGGGCCATCCGACGGGCTTTCCCGATCTATATGTGCCCGAAAGTCAGACAGATGTTGATTGGGCAAGGTAAAAAATCCCACCGGATCGTGGCTGTATCTGTTCGTTGATGTGTTCCTGCGATCCAAACTCCGGTATTACCTCCATTCTGATCCGATCATTTGGGCCCTAGGGCCCACGATCGGATCAACCCGATATCGCCCACCTCAATGTGGTCATATCAGGGAGAGATCCACTTGTTTGGCGACATCGCCAAACAAGCGGGTCTCCCTGTGTATCGCTACCTTTAGAATAATGAATGCAAATATCTTATTGGCTGTTGGTGGAGAAAATACAATGTTTTCCCAGGAATGTGACCGCACTTGCACACATTTTCTACCTGCCTTTTCAGTCAGTGTCATAGAACAGAGAGAACTGAGCAGAAGAGCATCAGGAGCTGTCAGCTGATTTTCCCTGATACAATTCTGGGCAATTTTGCAAAATTTCTACTATAGAAAATTTTTGTGTTCTATGACAGAAGCAGAACATTCAGGTCAGTGGTAACTCCAGTGTGAATAAGTGCACAATTCAGCAGAGAGGGAAGGACAGAGGCAATGGAACTAGACAGAAGTGCATGTATCGTATTTGGACACAAGTATCTTCAATGAATGGAGCCAACATGTTCAACCGTTGCAAATATATTGAGGTATCTGTATTGCTTTAAGGCCAGGAGACATCATTTCCAGCCAAGGAGGAAAAAAACCTTCTGACGACAGCTCATAAATTATCATGGATCTTCATTTCTAGCAATGTATGGAAATGGTGTTTACATATCTGCAAAAGTCGCCACGTACTTTATCACACACCAGCGGCATGTGGCTTAACATTCATATCAACCCATCATCAATCAATCGTGAACAAGCCCAGAAATACCTCATGTGTAAGAGGGTGCGGGAATTACAGGTGACATTGCTTCCTACAAAACACATTGCAGGCAATATTATTAATGGCAAGTTCTGTAGGTCTGAATGGCAGTTGCACCCATCCCTTGAATGGCAGGATGGATTATTTATCAATGTGGGAACTATGTCAAGTCACTGTGCATTGTAGGCATTAAATTAGAATGCTAAGGGGTACATTTATGAAAGCTTGAACTTAGGGATTCAAAAGACGTCCCATCTTTTTTTTCCCCATTCATCAAAAGTTTCCCGACAATTACGAATTGACACATATGATTATGATGATTAGAGGTGTCAGTGGTTTTGAGTAGAGTCCTGCGCGGGCCCATTTCTTGCAACCCATACTCGACCCGTACCCGCAACCTGCAATCCGCAACCCGGACCCGCATTCTTACACGATGGGCCCACTACCCGACCCGCAAGTACCTTATCCGCAACCCAGACTCACTGACGACCCGCTGACCATCAAGAATCGGGAAGTGCTGTCATTGTAAACCGGAAGTGATGTCATCAGAAGTAGGCGTGATCAGAAAAAAGTTAAGAGTTAATATCGCTATTGAGAAGACCCGTGGCCCGACCCGCAAATCTGCAGAACAGCCGACCCACATCTATACCCGCACCCAGAACTTCTACCCGCAACCAACAGGGTACCGCAGGTTTTTGCGGGTACCCGACCCGCTGTAGTCACACGTAATAATTTTTTGTGAGTATTGGTGCTCAGCACAGTTCAGCAGCAGCATTGACTACTAACACCAATCACCACTGTCTGAATAACATTAGCCAGGTATTATTTTGAACATGACTTTGTTAACAGGAAAGCGCTCACCCTGTCACAGACCTTGCCCTGGTACAGTCCCACATTCCACTCCGGGTGGATAAAGACAGTCACAGTCCCTCTCCCCCAAGCACTCTAATTTATTGAATTTCCCTTTATCTTTTGCAGTTGCTTTGATTCAACTCTAGTTTGACTCATGCCCCTGCTCTCTTAACTTGCTGCTCTTCCATTCTGGCAGCTACTGGCGCACTCTCCCCATTACTATTAATCTTCTAACTTATTGCCATTTTTCCATTTTTGTTCCCTCTTCTTCCACTCAAAGTGTGTGGCCTTCTGGCTTTTTAAAGTAGTGGTTCAACTTTAAGGTAACTCTTAGGGGCAGATTTATCAACGGTTGAATTTCCAGTTTATGGGAGTTTCTAAAAACTCCCATTAACTCCCATATACAGTACTTAACGACCAATAGAAATTTATTAAAAAATCAATCTTTTTAAAAACGGGTGAATAGAATCAGGCTGCAAATTTGAATCGGATTTGAATTGAATTTCATCGGATTGATTGTAGGAGGTCCCCCATAGGTTAAAACACCAATTCGGCAGGTTTTGGATGGCGAATAATCCAATTTGAAATCTTAAAGGGACAGTATATTATAAATGTCAAAATTCGATTTTTTTTTTTTAAATTCTAATTGAATTTGGAATATTCCCTAGTCGAATTACACTAAAATAAACTCAAAATTCGAATTTAAAAATTCACAATTTTAATTCAACCCTCGATAAATCTGCCCCCTAGTATGTTATAGGATGGCTAATTCTAAGCAACTTTTAAACTGGTCTTTATTTTTTATATATTTTTTCAAGTATTTGGCTTCTTCTGAATATTTTCCAAATGGGGGGTCCTTATTTAAAGCAAAACCAGCCTATTGGGTTTATTTAATGTTGAAATGAATTTTTAGCAGCCTTAAGGCATGAAGACCCAAATTACAGAAAGATCCGTTATCCAGAAAACCTCAGGTCCCGAGCATTCTGGATAACCGGTCCCATACCTGTACTTCTTAATTTTTCAATCACTTCTACTATTGTTTTCACTTCTGATGGTCCTCGCACTTCAGTTGTTTATCGTCATCTCCCTTAGACTCCATTTTAATCAAATAATTATAATTTTTGAAAATGTTTTGTACATTATTGCTAAACCTTAGGGGCAAATTCACTAACAATCGTAGTTTCGCCAGGCGCAACTTCGCCGCACTTCGCCACACTTCGCCAGGCGTAGTTTCGCCAGCGCTCCGCAAATTCACTAAAATCCGAAGTTGCGCTCAGGGGTAGCGTTAGGTTGCGAAGTTGCACTAGTTTTGATTCGCTATGTAAAGCGAAGTTACGCTAGCGAAGGCTAATTTGCATACGGCGCCAAATTCAAATTTCAATGGAGGAATACGTATCAGCACTACAAATGCCAAGAAAACCTTCAAATCATCAAATAAAAATGTTATTTTGCCCTACACATGTGCCCACTGTCTAGGTAAGTTGCCATGAGTCAGGAAATGTAGGGGGGAAGGAGGGGAGCCCCAAAAAATTTTTCGATCTTTTTCAGCCTATCACCCATAATGTAGAAAACACGCCAGCGTTTTTTGGGACTTAGAAAAAAATTTGACTTTTTTTTTAAACAATCCCTATCTACTCTATTGCGCTTCGCCAGGTCTGAGGTGTCGAAGGAAGTCTAGCGTAAAAGGTAGCGTTCAGTACACTGCGCAAGTTAGTGAATTTGCGTAGTTACGTCGCTAGCGAAAATTCGCCTGGCGTAAGGGTGCGAAGTAACACTAGCGAAACTACGCCAGCGTTCGTTAGTGAATTTGCGCAGTAACGAAAATGCCAAACGCTAGCGAATTAACGCTAGCGTTCGGCGCTTTGGCGCTTAGTGAATTTGCCCCTTAAGGTGGCCATAGACGCAAAGAGCAGATCACCAAACGAGCAGATCTTTCCCCGATATGCCATTAACGAGCATGGCTATATCGGGGGTAATCCGTAAGGGGTAATCCATACCGCCGAACGATCGACCAAACAACTGATCTCCGCCGGACGCAAGATGACGGCACTCTCCACACACGATCCGAAAATCATACGAATCTTTGATTCGATTATTTATTTATCCTCGATTCGTACTATAGGATCTGTTCGTCTATGGCCAGCTCTAGATTAGGACAAAGACTCGAAAGGCAGACGGCACTTCTGAAAATGGGGTTTATTGGAGTTCCTGCTGGAAGAACCTAACGCGTTTTGGGAGTTATCCCTTAGTCATAGGGATACTATTCCTATGACTAAGGGATAACTCCTGAAATGAGTTAGGTTCTTCCAGCAGGAACTCCAATAAACCCCATTTTCAGAAGTGCCGTCTGCCTTTCGAGTCTTTGTCGTGTTTACAGTGGGGACACTGTCTGACTGAGCACCTGACCTGAGGGGAGAGCGGTGAGCATGTGCGGTCCTTTTTCGCTTTTTCAGCTCCAGATTAGGGTTGACATAGTGACGCCATTTGTTACGGATTACTTTTTGGATTTTCTTGATTTTTGATTTTGACACTTTTAGAGCAGACTTATAATAAACAGTTACAGCTATTGATTTGATACCGTCTCTATGAGACATGGCCTTTGTGGAATTCTGAGCTTCCTGATAAGGGATCCTGCACCTCTATATTGCAAACGCTTGGATACTAAGGGGCAGATTTACTAAAGGTTTAAGTGACTAACGTTAGCGACATTACGCCAGAAATCACATCCACAGGGACATTGCCAATTCGCTAACAGGCGCAGGCGTCAATTCGCTAGTGAAAGAGACCGTTGCTAGCCATCGTTCGCACTCTATCACCAGGTGAAAGTTCGTTTCTCTGCAAATTCACTAATGTGCGGATTTTACTGAACGTTACCTCTTTCGCCAGAGTTGACTTCGCCACCTCCGACCAGGCAAAGTGCTAAAAAGCAGCCAGATCTTCCTCAATCTTCTGTCACTTACATCATATCCTGTGAGCCGAAAATGCATTAAAGTTCCAAAAACGCTGACGACTTTGCGCCTGGCGAAGTGGTGCGATGTGTGCGAAGCGGTCGCTGGCGTCAATCAGCCCCTCAGTGTCAAACTAAATGAGCCAAACCAAAGGATGCCGACTAAAGCATTGTATGAAGGACGATGGAATTTTTTTCCAATAAGGTGTGGATCACAAGATGTACGAGTTGAAGTGCGACGTTCGAACATATGGGAAAAAAAAAGATAATTTGTTAACTTGGAAAAAAAATTGGGGAAAAAAGCAATACACGAGTAATAACTCTGAATTCGCAATGTGATCAATCAGAATCTCACTGTCTAATAATTCGGAGACAGGACACGTCGTGTCAATTTTTCCGGAAGCTCAATAAAACCGCCCTGAACTGCTGCACGTGGAAATTCCATGCGCTTAAAGGACATGAGCTCTGTTTGTCTTGTGAATCCAGTGCTACAAACAGCCTTGCCAGCGTCGTTATTATTTTCTATTTTCCAACAAAACAAACACTACAAAAGCCGCTCAAACGGAAGAGAGATTTTCTTTATCTGCGATACAATTTGGTGGCAGTTGAGACGTATGATGTTTCTCTTCCTTCCTTAGCATAAACCGACCATTTTACACACCCCAGAGATTTAGTTATTCTTTTTATGGATTTACATGCTATATTCACACAGCTCAATAAACAGAGAGGGAATTGGGTTTTCTAGAGGTCTCCTTTTATAGGGAGAGTTTTATGGAGCATCTTGAGCCTTACCGTATAGCATGAATATTATCTACACGTTAAACAGGAGCTCGGCATAAAATATATTCATGGGCGAAAATCTATTAATGGCGAGGCTCTATGTGTCCTCGCCTCCTCATATAAATAGCAATTAAAGTGGAAGAGTTATTATCATAAAAAAACTTTATCATCAAATTCAAATTGTGGATGAAAACAATGCGTGATGTTTTGTTAATAAGAGATATATTAGAATATCATAACTTTAGATTTAATTATAAGCTTTAGCAGGGGGTACATTCACTGTTACTTGCGTGGCTGCAACTCCATCCTATCTGTCACAGCAGCTGTCACATGCTTTATGGCTGAGATTCTCGACTTCCTTCTTGCAGTGGGAACTGTTTCTTCCCAAACCCCTATGGTCTGCCCAGCGGAATCCTTTAGACCGGCTAATGGAGCCTCTCTGCATCTTAAAAAAGGATAATAAACTTTGGAGAAAGTCTAAAACTATTGGCCTGATGTGAAGATTTAAAAAGCAGCAAAGAAAGTAAAAAGAAACATTTATAAACATTTAACTACATTTAAAAGGATTCTCTAAAAAGAAATCTGAATGCAAAACAAATGAATGTGAATTTATCGGAGCACTTTTTGCAATTTACATGATTTTTGCTTGCTGATTTTATAAAATAATGAAATTGAAAAAAAACCAGCTGGTAAGTTCTTCTGACCGCGTTATAGTCAGGAGAACATTTCAGAAAAACAGGAAAGCCTTCTAATGTTGCACTACAGAGAGAAGAGAAGGGGTTGCACAGAATCTGATGCACCGAATTCAGGATTCGGTTCAGGATTTGGCCAGGATTAAGCCTTTTTCAGCAGGATTCAGATTCAGCCAAATTCTTCTACCCGGCTGAACCCTGGAGGGGAATTTTGTGATTTTATGTCACAAAACAAAGAAGTAAAAAATGTTTTCCCCCTTCCCATCCCTTATTTGCATATGCAAATTAGGAGTTGGTTCCGTATTCTGCCTAATCTATTGTGAAGGATTCGGAGGTTCAGCTAAATCCAAAATAGTGGATTCTGTGCATCCCTAATTCTTTGGTAAGCAAAGCAACATCTTTCCAGTATTTCTGAAGTTTTCTCCCGACTGTAGCACATACCTCCCAACATGTGAAAAATTTAAAGAGGGACAAAAACATCAGCTGTGCTTAGCATGGAAATTGTTTTTGGCCACGCCCATTTTATGGCCACACCCGTTAATTACCATGTCCATTTTACAAAATTTGGCAGGTTATTAAAGTTTCAACACATTTATGAGAGTTTTAGGGCCGGCCCTCCTCTGGTCCTGGATGCAGTATATAATGGCTGCATGCACAATTTAAGGCCACAATTATCTGCAATCTCAGCTTCTTAATGCGCCATCCCTATGACAACAGCTGTACAAAGCGCAGGAAACTTTCTACTGATTGCGACAAGGACCAAAATACTGTTTGGACAGTGTTTTTGGTAAGCCTGAAATTAGGAATGCAATGAATCAAGGATTCGGTTCAGGATTCAGCCTTTTTCAGCAGGATTCAAATTCGGCCGAATCCTTCTGCCTGGCCCAACCGAATCTGAATCCTAAATTGCATATGCAAATTAAGGGTGGGGAGTGAAATCGCATGACTTGTTGTTACAAAACAAGGAAGTAAAAAATGCTTGCCCCTTCCCACCTCTAATTTGCAGATGTAAATTAGGGTTTGGATTAGGTCAAATCTTTATTGAAGGATTCGGGGGTTCGGCCGAATCCAAAATAGTGGATTCGATGCATCCCTACCTGAGATGTACGCATGCATAAGCCCACCCCACCCAGTCCTCTGAAAAACTGTCTTGCTGGGTCCGTGTCGCAAAAAAGGTTGGGGACCTTTAAACATCCCCTTTCAATAGTTACAATTATTTCTTTGCTTATCTTAAATTGTTATGTATCAAAATGCAACTTCTCAATGTTTCTGGGCTCCCTACCAAAAAGCCTTCTACTTTCATTTAGTATAAGAAACGTTATATATTTTTCTGGCATCAGTGCAGTAGATCCAACAGAAACTCTGGACATTTCAGTAAGAAACCAAGACTGCAGGCTGAGCTGTCAAAATCGGGACTGTCCCACAGAAAATGGGAAAAATTGGAGGTTAGAAGAACTAATCAGCAGGTGGTGATGTTTTGTTTTCAATTTCAATATAAAGGTAAATCTGTTATGGGAAAATATGTTTTTTTTTTTTTGTTCAAAACACATCAGTTAATAGTGCTGCTTCAGCAGAATTCTGGACAGAAATCCATTTTTCAAAAGCGCAAACAAATGTTTTTATATTTTATTCCGAAATCTGACATGGGGCTAGACTTGTTAATTTCCAATGTGTCCTCAGTCATGTGACTTGTACGCTAATAAAGTTCAGTTACTCTTTGATAATCCATATTTGATAATGGAAGGTGGATTGATATGAACCCCCCCATCAGCCCTTCAGCAGAACAATAGGAAGGTAATAAGATAACAGCTCCCTGACACAAGATCCAGGAGGGTTTGCAATCCATATAATGTACAAAATAAATGGGATTTATGGGGATGGGATAACATCAGCATCAAGACCACTGTTATTATGTCCATATATAATGTGCAAGCTACTATAGGTTACAAGTCCCAAGTTGTATAAAACAGATGCGACTGCTCACAAGCTAGCAAATTCATACTACTTCAGTCGGCAAACCGCTGCTCTTCAGGGCAGTGTTAAATAAAAACAATATACAGTAGCATGTGGTGCAGACAAATCACAATATCTATATAATGCATACTCTATATCCCATCCTTCCTATCCACACACCCACTATCTACAAAGCTCTAAATTACAGGGAGGACATATCACAGAGTCCATTTACCACAAATAAATCAAATTTTTTAAAAATAATTTCCTTTTTCTCTGTAATGATAAAACCGGCCTTTGTACTTCGTGGTAACGAAGCTACATTGATCCATATAGGAGGCAAAAACATCCTGTTGGGTTTATTTCACATTTAAATGATTTTTTAGTAGAGTTAGGGGCAGATTTACTAAAAGGCAAAGTGGCTAACGCTAGTGACAATTCGCTAGCGTTACTGCCCACAGGGACATCGCAGATTACCTAACGGGCCCAGGCGCCAATTCGCTAGCAAAAGAGACTGGCACAATCGGTCATTCACACTCTATCGCCATTGTGGATTTTACTGAACGTTACCTTTCGCCAGATTTGCCTTCGCCACCTCAGACCAGACAAAGTGCATTAAAGTAGCTACATCTTCCTCAATCTTCTGTCACTTACATTATATTGTGTCAAATAATATTGAATCAAAGTGCAAAAAACACTGGCGACTTTAGCTTTTTTCAGCCTGATTGCCTGCAAAAGACCTAACTTATACTTTTTCTGGGTAACTGGTTTTCCCCATACATTTGCAAACATATGGAACATTAATTTTACAGTGGGCTCATGTGTAGGACATTCGAATAACTCTATTGTCTTTATTAAGGTTCCCTGGACATGTGTTTTAAAAAGTGTAATTTGTAAGTATATGCACCGACATTTAGCATAAAGACTTCCATACAACTTTAAATTTCCCGCCCTATGCAAATTCACCTGAGCGCAAGATCACTAGCGAATTTTCACTAGGTACAAAGGAACGCTAGCGCATCTTCAATGTCAAATGCTTGCATTGCCGAAATAACGCCAGTGAAAAGTCAACAGTGCTCGGCGCCCACGACAAAACTTAGCATTTTTGTGAAGTGGCGTAGTTTGAGTGTAGTTGTACCTGACGCAGTGTCGCTCTTTAGTAAATCGGCCCCTTAAGGTATGGAGATCCAAATTACAGAAAGATCCCTTATCCAGAAAACCTCAGGTCCCGAGCATTTCGAGTCATTTAAAATTAACCATGGCAGAACCTAAAGTTTATCCGATAAATATTTTTCCCCCCTCCAATTTAGGGTAAACGTAAGGTTCTTGCATCGTTCGTCAATATGTGGTCATTGCCCTCTAACTATTATGGATAATGGACTTTGAGCATGATGGACATGGTTGTGAATCATTATTTTGGACTTTTTTTGTACCTTAGTATGCATGAGGGGGTGGGTTTTGTGGCTATTTAACATTTGCCATTACACTTTGCTGTACCACCTGATGAAGGAAGGAACACCCACTGAAAAGTTGTTAATTCTTGAGTGACTCAATAAACACAAAGGACTTGTCTCCTGTTTGAATTGCCTTTTAAAAGCCGGTACCTGCTTTTCTTTAAAATTATCAGCTCCTCATTGCAAAAATGTTTGAGTTGTTATATACACAAAATCCTCCAAAAAATCTATTGTTTTGCCCCATTATTATGTTGACTGTTTTGCCCCCTTTAGTGAATATTAATTATATTTCAAAATGGAATATTAATTGTTAATGTTACTGTCCCTTTAAGATGTAATCTGATTAAAGTAACAATTATATAAAAAAACACAAACTTACTAGTGTTAGCCTTCAAACCATAAAAATAATTATAAAAGAAACCTGAAAATATATTTCCCTGCGCCGTATATACATCTTTGAAACATATTTTGTACCTTTCTGCTCTGCCAAGAAATTTCTCTGACAACAACATATTTTGACCTGTCTACATTAATATTTCCTGGCTTGAGAATCTCTCTCTCTCTTTTATTTTCTTAGCTAATACCTTCCCATCGGCTAAGTATATGGAGAGAAATATGTGAAACATTTGGTCTTCTTTAATTTAAGTGAGTGATCTGTTTAGTTTGTCTCTTGATTTGTGTGGGCTGATATTTATCAGAAATATAGAGCACAGTTCTGCTTTCCAATCAACAAATTCAACAGAATATTATAGAAGCCCATCTCCTCTGTAATTACATGAAGGTTTTAACTATGAAATGTTAAAAAACGATATCAATCATTTCATAATGTCTAATGCAGTAATTGTATGGTGTTTGGCTTTTTTTAAGCGGTGGCTTATTTCTCCTTCTTTATTTACTTTAATTGGCAACACACAATTGCCAATATATGCTTTAATTGGGTGACGCTGCAGGTTGGGTCCCTGCGGGCTATTCTCAAAAAAGTAGGTAATATAGTGGGTAGGACTTTTGGATGTGGGTATAGATGCAGTTTGGAGGGCCTGTAGGTTATTGGGTAAGGTTGTTGGTCTTATATACAGTAAGTTTTACTCCATTACAGTTTTTTTTCTGCTTTGGTGATGTCACTTCTGGTTGGCACTTTGTGTATAATAGGTGGTCAGTGGGTCACAGATAAGGCAGTTATGGGGAGGGTATCAGGTCCAAGCAGAAAAAACGAGGCTTGCAGGTCAGGGTGTGGGTCTAGGTTGGGTCTCCGTTTCAAAACTCAAAGAATTTGGAGCAAGGAAATGAATCGAGGTCTCTCTACGTTTTGTTTGCCAGGTCTTAGAAGGAGTCAGACAAGGGATACCCTTAGAGTTAGAATCTGATCAGATTCTGGCTGGAACTGAGTCCAGTCGATGGGCAGCCACCACAAGGGTAATTATAAGACCATCTACATCTAAGTGCCTTCAATATACCCTTAGAGTTCAATGAAAAATAAGTAGGCAGTGGAAAATACAATTATCTATAGAGCGAGTTTCTCCCAATGGGGCTCAAAGTGTTATACAGCAGCTGTGATAGGCTCAATAAATATGCCAGGAGACTATTGTAAGTGACTTGTCCAAGGAATTGAACCCAGAGATCTACCGTGAATTCACACCTAAAGAAGTGAGTTAAGTGAAGTGAGTTTTGTGGCAAAACAAAACTTGCAATAATGGGTGAATGCTCTGGCTCCATGAGAATAAGTATGTACTTACTTGCCTTGCATTTGTTAAATCTGACCAAATGTATGTGAACTCAAGTTGAAAGTCCTACCAGTATCTCATGGTGGTACAACCTGCTTGCTTTATTTTTGACTGTATGAAATACCAGCATTGAACAAGAATGAAAAAGTATGGCCTCAACGTTAAACATATAGGAGTTTGACAAGTACAAAACATACCAGGTCGAATGTTATTTTGCAAGGCTGTTGGTTCCTACACCATTCCCACAGGGGCCTCCTATACTTCTATTTTCTTCATGTTTCTTTTTTTTGTTATAAAATCTCTTTCTCTCACAGTAAAATAATTGGCCTTACAAGAGGCAGGACAAACAAAGAAAAAAAAAAATGATATCAACAGCATCTGCAAATATAACAATCATGATTTGCCCTTTCGTATGATCAATATTGGTCTCATTTTGAAACAAAACGTAGATATTATCATAGCCAAATGAAACTGCCGACCCAACCAACCTAAATGCCAGTGAGTGAACTTCTGTAGTAATATCTGAGAAACATTAGAGGATCACAGTATATTGCCTTAGAGGTCCCTCCAGCATTGAAAGGTTAATTGCTTAACTAGAAGGTTAAAATATAGTATCTGACAGAAAGATATAGAACACAGCGAGCGAAGTGATTGATTTCCAAACCTATACAAGATATTGTTCAATGACACATTTACCTTCTTTATTAGGCAATTTTCTCCACTATGTTCCCAACATAAATCATTTATAAGGCAAATTGTTTTAAATACAGGTCCCTGCTTGCAGATTTATTAATATGTTGTATTTATTAGGAGATGTCAAGATGGGGAAATCTATAGAATTAAATTATGGCATATATGCAAAATACCTGCTGTTAAAATATAGCAGAGAAATTCAATATGATCTTTCGGTGTTTTCACATGACGAATTCTGTCGCCATAAAATGTCCATTTCGAAAAGCATTACAACAATTAAAAAAACATGAACATCCAAAATAAAATAAAAAGTGAATATTTTAGTTTACTGGTAAAGGATCTATTATTCAGAATGTTTGGGTCATGGGGTTTTCTGGATAAGGAATATTTCCATAATTTGGATCACCATATTTTATGGGGTTATTTACTAAACTCTGGTTGGGCTTTTTGGGGCAAAACTCGAATTTTTCAAGATTTATTAAAGCCCGATGCAGCAAAAAAGCCTGAATCTGAAAATCCTCCATCTCATACCTGCCGAGATTATGTATAAATCAATAGAAGAGGTCCCTATCCTATTTTGAAGTTTCTGTGGTCTATGCTGGAATTTACCCAAAAATCCGACCTTTTCAGGCAAAAATCCGAAAAAAATCAGGCTTTTTTGGGAAAAAGATTGAAAGAATTCAGAGATTCTGGAAAAAACATGAAAAAAAAATCGTATGATTCGGGTTTTTGCTTGATTTTATTGCGTTTTTACTCAAACTAATTAAATCAAGCTTTTTTTATGGAAGAGGTCCCTATCCTATTTTGATGTTTCTGTGGTCTGTACTGGAATTAACCCAAAAATCCAACCTTTATGGCAAAAATCCCAAAAATTCTGGCTTTTTGGGAAAAAGCCTGAAAAAATCAAGAGTTTCAGGAAGACTCAGAAAAAAACTCATGATTCAGGTTTTCGCTTGATGTTGTTGCGTTTTTACCCAACCCAATATAATCAAGCTTTTTTTTAATAATAAATAACGTAAAATCGTGGATTCTAGTTTGGTCAGACTTTTTTTATTTAAAAAATCTGAAAAATTTGGATTTTGATAAATAACCCCCTAAGTCTACTAAAAATTATTAAAACATTAAATAAATCCAATAGGATGTTTTTACCTCCAATGTGGATTCATGCAGCTTAGTTGGGACCAAGTACAAGCTACTGTTTTATTATTACAGACAAAAAGGAAATCATTTAAAAAATTAGTATTTTTTGCTTAAAATGGCAGATGCCCTTGCAGTAATTCAGAGCTCTCTAGATAAGGGACCCCATACCTGTAATTGAATATTGAAATTGTTTTTGAAATTTCTGTATTTGTGTATAATAGTGTATTATATTTTAGGCTATAATTTAATTTTAAAAATAAAATTAAATGAAAATAATAAATAAATGAATAACATGTTAAGCTATGATTAGGTCATTTTTACATTTTAAAAAACTTGATCAGAAATAATTAAAAAGGTAATGTTTTATTTTTAAAATGATTAATAGTTGAGATTAATTACTGTTTTATTTTTCAAAGAAAAATCATGAAAATAAATATAAGAAAGGTAAGCAAAAAAAGGACAAATACTTGGTCAAGTGCAATAAGAGCAACTGTCTAACTTGAGTTGCACCCATTTCCGTGCCTTTTCCCAACTGCCTATGCAACCTGGCCTCTTGTTGGCTATTTGCCTGACTGTTTAATCAATAGCTGATGTTTTGTACCAATATCGTGAAACAGTTAATTTACTTTTGTAGAATTTGGGCCACAGGGTTGGGTCAAGCAGAACTTTGCAGCTAGAGGGGGCAGGTTCTCCAGTTTATTCAAGGTGTGGTGAAATGGAATGTAAAAGTACATTATAGTGCTCCTATACCAGCCATTTCCAAAGCACTGGATATTGTGTATAGTTTTCTTGTTTAGAACATCAGAGACGTTTTTAACTAAAGATAAACCAAGCATTTTACACTTATACAATTTCATTTGACAACTGGGGACTGTTTCGTGAGAGACATTAGTGGATATTTAATTTCAGTTTAGCAGTGGAATTATTCATTCACTTTTTATATTAACTTTCGGGTTTGTAATTCCTTAAAAAAATCCATCTAGGCACAATGGTGCAATGAGTAGAATTGCTACCTTGCATTGCTTAGCGTCTGGGTTCCTTTCCTTCCAGGCTGCTAGCTGTTATTAAAGGGGACCTGTCACCTAGACATAAAAATCTGTATAATAAAAGTCCTTTTCAAATTAAGCATAAAACCCAAATTTTTTTTTTTAATAAAGTGCCCGTGCCTGTAATAAAAGTTATTTAAAAAATCTCAGCTTTCAGTCATATATCACCTGCCCCATCTCTATGCCTTAGTCATAGAGACGGGACAGGCAATTACTTTCCATTGAGCACATCCTAGATATTACTGCCCTCCACACATTCCCCATCCCTTCTCACTGTCTAATTGTGTGACTGTACATGGGCATGAGGACCCATATTTTGGCACATAAACAAGATTTTAGGATGATGCAAAGCTTGCCTTAAAGGGAAACTCCACAAAAACATAACTTAAGCTCAGGGCAGGATTTACACAATGGGCACCCCTAGACCAGCTATCGTTCCTTGCTTTTAGGCCCTAGGCCCGGGCCTGCTTAAGCTTTTTGAAAAGTAAACACAATTTCAAGCAACTTTGCAAAATACATCAATTAAAAAATATGCAGACTTTTCATGATTTGTAATGGTCTGGAACTATTCCCTAAGCCTAGCCCCCTGCTCTCCTGCTGATCTGCCTGACTACTTTGCTGAGCTGGCTGACTACTGTTACTTTGTATCAACAGCCAGCTATCCTTAGCCTGCATCCAAAATCCAACAATTCCCTGCACACGTGATTTCAATAAGGAACAAACATCACAGTGCAATGCATTGTGGGTTATGTAGTTCCTGCATGCTGTCTGTAAGCTGTGGAGAAGTTGTTACAATGTGTAACATCATCATTAAGTCCCTCCTTCCCTGCCAGGATTTCAAATGATGCAGAAAGAGAAGAACTGTTAAACAGCTGGATTTCAGCATAGAAAATAGCGTTTATTCATACTTTTTGAAGGTAACTGTGATGGGTATATTAGGGGTTTCTGTGTTATGTGGGTTGGAAGCCAGTGTTCCCCTTTGATAACAGTGGCGGCTGCCTGTTTGCTTTGCCTGTTAATTCCCAAACTGAAGGAAACACGATTTAAAGAATTGTCATAATGTAAGTAAAGTTTACTTGGTTTATCTAACACCATAGAAGAAGATGCGGAACTATTTCTTCAGGTGACAGGTTCCCTTTAATGGATTGTATGTTCTCCCAATGCTTGCTTGGTTTGGTTGATCTGTCCAGGTACAGTTTTCTTCCATAAAAAATACAGGTAGGTTCATTGGCAGTGATGAATGAAATTTTTCGCCACGAAAATAACACCCATAGACTCTAATGGGTGAAATAATTTGTTGCGCATCAAAAATTTGTCGTGCAATTTGTCCCTTGTCAAAAAAGCTGTCGCCCATAGACCAGTGCATTTCAGCAAATTATTTCCGTTTTGCTAATTTTCAGCGATGCACAACGGGTCAGATTCGCCAATCTCTATTCATTGGCATTTGATCCAGTTGGCCCTTGTGTTTATGAATGTGATTGAGTGTAAGATCTACTTGGGGCAGGAACTGATGTGAATGTGATAGGGAACCTAAGTACTAATAGGAAAGGGACTCATTTGAATGATGTGTGTGCAGAATATACTGACACTCTATAAAGGACCATAATAACTGAGATCAAACTTGACAAATGTCTGTTAGTAAAGGAGACAACCCTACTACACAATTTATTGCATCCGTTTCTATGACACATTACATTATGGCAAATGTGTATGCGAAATCGTTTGTAACAAAATATATTTATTGACTATCACTAATCATAATGCTGATTAATGTATCCATTCTGTACCAAATGCCGCTCATCTTGCTTTAGAGATACTAATTCAGATAAATAAGCAGTAATATATGTATATATATTGATAGATAGATATGTAATCACTATGGGGCAAATTCACTAAACACCGAATCGCCTAACACTAGCGTGAATACGATAGCGTAGCGCATTTTCGTTAATTCGCCGATTCACTAATGAACAATGGCGTAAAATCGCGTGTTACTTCGCACCCTTACACCTGGCGAATTTGCGCAACGGACGTAACTACGCAAATGATTCATGATTTTGAACGCTACCTTTTACGCCAGACTTCCTTCGCCACCTCAGACCAGGCGAAGTGCAATAGAGTAGATAGGGATTGCTTCAAAAAAAGTAAAAAAAATGTTCTAAGTCCCAAAAAACGCTGGCATTTTTTCATTTTTTATGGCTGAAAAAGATCGAACATTTTTTTGGGGCTACCCTCCTTCCCCCCTACATTTCCTAACTCATGGCAACTTAACTATACAATGGGCACATGTGTAGGGCAAAATAAAAATTTTATATGCTGTTTTGAAGGTTTCCCAGGCTTGTGTAGTGCTGCTACATATACCTCCATTGTAACTTGAATTTTGCGCCTATGCAAATTAACCATCGCTAGCGTAACTTCACTTCGCTTGGCGAATTAACGCTAGTGAAACTTCGCAAGATTACGCTACTTCTGAGCGCAACTTCGGATTTTAGTGAATTTGCGTAGCGTTGGCGAAAATACGCCTGGCAAAGTGCGGCGAAGCAGACACTGGCGCAACTACGAAGCTTAGTGAATTTTCCCCTATACATTTAATCAAGACAATCAACTTTCCTTTGAATTGACTTTGCTCAAATTCTGTCAGGTTGGATGGCATCTGTTTGTTGATGCGGTCCCGCCGATCCGCCTGCCCCTACGGCCTTCATTCTGATCCGATCGCAGGGCCCTAGGGTCCACGATCGGATCATCCCGATATCGCCTACTTCAATGTGGGCATATCGGGTCGCCAAACAAGCGGATCTCCCTGTATATGGCCACCTTAAGATGTGCAAATGCAAGTCATCTTATTGTAGCTTTGGCTTTGTGTTTAGGGGCATTGTTCTGCCTCCAGTTGCTCTGGTCTCTTGGAAGCAGAAATGTTTTTCTATAGACTTGCCCTGTATTTGGCTCCATCATTTTGCCTATAGTTCTGCCCAGTACCAGTTCCTGTCGATGATGGTGAGCTTACCCACAACTTCATGCTACCACCACTGTGCTTCACCATTTGGATGGTGTTCCTAGGGTGATGGGTAGTGTTGGTTTTCCACCTCACATAGCATTTTCGGATAAAGCCAAAATGTCTTAAAGGGATTCTGTCATGAATCTAAATTTCTAAATTACATGTTTACAATGCAAATAATTTGTGTGCACCTCCGGTGTATCCAATTAACTTTTTTATCTCAACACCTTTTACCCCTATTGTGGCTGGATTGCGGTCACCAGACAACACAAAACAATATTGCCCTATGTGCGCTTCTTTCTCTTTCCATATGTTTTAGCACTTTGTGTGAGAGTTGGAATCAGTTGGAGATACTTAGTGAAGTGGTGCGGTATTGATAAAAGCCTCTCCAAATACTTTTAATTGCTTTTGTTTCCTTCAGAATAGCATTGTCCTTTAGGTTGCAATGAATGCTCTCCATTCAGTTGTATTGATGGACAGTCTTCTTTAGGCAGTCATGGCCATATTTATTCCTTGATGTAATGGTGCTCAATGGGACAATTAAAGTTCTTCTTCGGAACTTAATACTGGACTTTTTTTTTTTCTAATACTGTTTGTTTAGACCAGGGATCCCCAACCGTTTGAACCTGTGAGCAACATTCAGAAGTAAAAGGAGTTGGGGAGCAACACTAGAATGAAAAATGTTCTTGGGGTGCCAAATAAGGGATGTGATTGGCCATTTGGTAGCCTCTAAGTGGACTGACAGCCTACAGCAGACTCTGTTTGGCAGTACTAGTGGTTCTTATGCAACTAAAACTTGCCTCCAAGCCTGGAATTCAAACATAAGAAGAGTAAGGGCAAACCCCATTACAGCACTCGACAGAGAGGTAGTGTAACCTGAAAGCAGGATGGTCCCTCCAACTCCGCTCTGGCCGCAGACATATGGAAGAAACTTGATAGTGTGGAGGCCATCCTCAAGCTAGTTCCCCTGCCTGCTTACATGTTGTGTTTTAATATGGAGCAATAAAGATTTATAATTTTATACAAAGTTTGGTTTCCCCGACTCCTGTCTTGAGGATGGCCTCCACACTATCAAGTTTCTTCCATAATTCAAAAATAAGCACCTGATTTGAGACCCCTGGGAGCAACATCCAAGGGGCTGGAGAGCAACATGTTGCTCATGAGTTACTGGTTTAGACGGTCTCTAACAATGGTTGGATGGTGCTGTCCATGGACAGGTGAATAGGATTTATTTTGAGTGACACTATCATTCTAAAGGCAACTGGCAGCACAAGACCATATTTCACAGAGGGGTGTGATTACATAAGTAATAAATAATTATTAAACGTATTCGATACATAAATTGTTTTCATACATTATGGCCTTTTTTTGCAGAAGAGTATTAAATTCAAATTAAATGTTTTTTTTAGGTTACACAACAAAGTGTGTTTAAAAGTGGGAATGACAGATACTGCATTGCAAAAAAAAAAAAAAACAGCACTATTCTCTGGATTTTTACCCACAATCTGTCATAAAACAACTTTGAATCTGCAGGGGAAAAAAATTAAATTCTTATATTCTTGCTTAAATGTTTCACCAAATGGTATTTCAGCTGATAACCTTTGCTCTATCTGTTTAATGTTAAGTTTAGCCAGTCCTGAGTTCCAAGGTAACTGACCCCCACTGTGAGGGCAAACAAAGCCAGGACCCTCTGTGGTACAATTCACATAGTTGTTCCCAAGTCCCTTTGCAAGAGTTGTGCACTGTCTGGGTTCTACATGCAGACTAAACTGGGCATGCTCACCAAATGGCACCTCATTGGTCCAGCAGTTTTAGCTGTAATTGGTGCTATCATGATTCAGGGCTGGATTGGCCCCTATTATGGCCCACCTGGGATGCCATCTGATTGGCCCTTCGGGAAGCTGCCTTTCTGGTTGGCAGAAAGAATCAAACCCACAGGGGTTGTTCCATTTCTGGCTTACAAAGGTGGCTACCAAGAATTCCAAATTGTTAGTCTTTTTGTACAAATGGAAGATCACAGAGACTGCCCAGCTGTAACCATCACAGCTGTACCCACATTTTTTTTTTGTTAGAGAAGCTCCAGTGATTACATACAATAAACTTTGGACCCTGGCTGGTTCACTTCTGCCTGAAACTACACCTGTCTATGATATTCTGCAGTGCCACTTACCCATCATCACGGAGCATCTAGTTATTGTTGCAGGTTTGGGTCTGTTCCATATTTGCAGTATTACAACAGGCTCTGTGATTTACTGTGCAGGATGAGTAAGATCATTTGTAACAAGCCAGGCCATTCTATGCTGGTGATCATGGAGATGAAACCATGTACAGGAACAGATGAAGCCACAAACAGAAGCAGTTAAAGTGTTACTGCCTGTGATAAATGATATTTATTGGATGTGATGCTCCTTTAGTAATATGTGTATAACTGATAAAATACTTCCATAAATACAGTTTTATTGAGTCATTCAATACGCGACAATGCAGATTCTGAGCTAGATGTATCAGAACATTCCCTACACAGGCATTGAATCTAGGCTGATCTTTACAATCATTAAGAATCACTGTAGGAAAGATCCATTCTTATGGGAAATAAAAAGCCATTTCTTAGCCACAGATACAAATTGTTCCGACTGATTACAGGATTTTTTAAATGGTGTCTCCAGATATCACTTTTGCTCTTGTTACAACATAGTGTCCCCTTTATTCTCTCTACATACATATAGAAATATTGCTATTATGTCCATTATGATGTTGGTGCTTGCTAGGCCCACCCATGAGCAACTCACTGTGATGCAACTGTATAACAAAAGAATAGAGGAGTATGTATGTATGTGTATATATGCATATATACGATCATAAATAGAAAGTGAATGCAAAGTCTTTATTTCTGGTGAATCTGAAACCAATTGAACTAGAAAAAGTTTTTGAAGTTGAACAACCCCTTTAAACACTTAGGATTCCTTCTCCTCCTCTAACCCACTTGGTTCTAACCCACTATATATACAGTATATATATATATATATATATATATATATATATATATATATATATATATATATATATATATATATATATATATATATATATATATATATATATATATATATATATATATATATATATATATATAAGAAAAAAACCCATAACCCAGTTATATGTGACAAGCAAAACATGGTTAATGCCAGTGAATATATTTTATAATTCAATACAAAAATGTGTAACAAGTTCATAATAAAAGACAAAGACTAGGTTGCAACCCCATTAAATATAATCACTATTCTTTGGGCTCATGGGTGGTGCTCCGAGAATGTACAGGTAAGGGACCTATTATCCATGGTCGGGACCTGGGGTATTCCGGATAACAGATGTTTCCGTAATTTGGATCTTCATACCTTAAGACTACTAGAAAATCATATAAACATTAAATAAACCCAATAGGCTGGGTTTGCCTCCAATAATTAATTATATCTTAGTCTGGATCAAGTACAAGCTACTGTTTTATTATTACACAGAAAAAGGAAATATTTTTTTAAAATTTGGATTATATGATTATAATGGAGTCTGTGGGAGACAGCTTTTCTGTAATTCAGAACTTTCTGGATAAGGGCTCCCATATCTGTACTATACATATAATATATATAGTATAGCATAAAGATTTTATTTGACTGTATTGATATAATAATGCACATATGAATGGCCAACAAGCCTCAAGGGGCCCCTGAGACAACTGTAAAATAGAGGTTATAATCATTGGGGGGGCCTAACACTAGTGATTAACCCTTTAATGTCCCTTTACAGTTACCAGCACAGACAAAGCAGGCATTAATGGTGCATTACATGTATTAGGCCCACTACAATGGGCAAAGGGAATATTTTAACCACATGGAACTGAATGTACCATCAAAACCTGCTTTCTGTGCATGGAGTTCTCACATTTGGCCATTCTATAGGGCACTAACACAACCCTGTGTGTTTCTTATAAACAACTCCTCTAAAATAGGGGCAGCAGCCCTTATGAAAAGATAAGATTAAAATAAGGCAAGGCATTATAAAATAATAATTATACAAAATGGAGAACCGTAAGAGTTTTCTTTTCATCCCGTGGAAGGAAATAAATAGAAATAATTGGCCGCATGCACGTACATAACGTAAAGCCCTTGTGTCATCTATTTGTTCTTGGCTGCCAGAGGCTTGCGGCTGATCTTCTTTGATTTGTCATTGTTCTTCTTGGGGGGCTCGGGGTTGGCTTGCATGTGCCTTCCATACAGGCTGAAATAGAACAGGTAGTAACACAAGTTAGATTTATCAACAGTAGATGGGAGGTGTTCACTGTCTGGGAGGTGATGCAAAGAGCAATAGATACAAAGACAGGGATGAAATACAAATACACAAGCAAATAGGCATTGAGCTGTCGCTGTCCTGATCTGTTCAAGTTCTGTATTACTGGAATCAGTGGTTCTTTCATTCAGGACTGGTTGGGGGCAGGTGAAGGTTATGAAGAGCATCAAGGGAGGAAGTGAGGTCATGCATAACCGGTAGTGACATCAGGAGCCAATGTGCTTGTGATGTCACTTCCACAAACTAAGGTGTACACTGAGGCCTGGTGCCTAGGGTAGTACCACACCTAAATACAGCGCTGCCTTTGTTTGTACAGCTGCATACTTTCAAAATCTATTTAAAGAGAAATTTGACCTTTAAATTAAGTTATGTCAGCTGTGATATGCTGCATCTGGTCTTCATTTAATCCTCTTTTTTGAACGATTTAGCTCTTTCCGTTCAGCAGTTTGGAATTTCAGTAGCTATCTGGTTGCTAGGGTCCAAGTGACTCAAGCAACCAGTTAGTAGCTTAAATGAAAGACTGGAAGATGATTAGGAGAGGCCTGAGTAGAAAGATAAGTAATAATAATTAACAATAAAATTGTTTTGAGCAATACATTTTTGAAAATCATCTTTATTATTTTAAATGTTCCGTTTTGAAGCTACAGACCTGATAAGCCACAGATCAGCCCTGCTAATGTTCTCTCGGCTTAGTGATGTGCAGGTCAAGAAAAACTCGACCCGCACCCCCATCACAAAAGGGAAGTCGAAAGCCGGCAGTTTGAAATCGTGGAAAAGAAGGTTAAATAAACCCGCAAGGAGAATATAATTGATTCAGTTACAGTAACTCAATTCTTATTAGGGATGCACCGAGTCCACTTTGTTGGATTCGGCTGAACCCCCGAATCCTTCATGAAAGATTCGGCTGAATACCGAACAGAATTTGCATATGCAAATTAGGGGTGGAAAGGGGAAAGAATTTTTTACTTCCTTGTTTTGTGACAAAAAGTCACGTCATTTCCCTCCCTGCCCCTAATTTGCATATGCAAATTAGTATTTGGATTCAGTTCGGCCGGCAGAAGGATTCGGCTGAATCCGAATCCTGCTGAAAAAGACCGAATCTTGGCCGAATTCCGAACCGAATCCTGGATTCGGTACATCCCAAATTCTTATATTATTATAAGGAAATAAGGAAACATAATAAAAAAAAGGCTAGTGTTCCTTTCAATTAGGGCAACATTCTTTCTGTAAATAAAGATCCAGCAATGGGCGGCTTTGCAATGTTTTGTACCAACTGACAGTATTTGGGACATGAATATTCTGCTCTGCTTCATCTTTGTTTTCCTCCGAAGTACAAACAACCAAAAGCATTGAGCTTCAGAGTAACAACGCCAAACACATTTAACATCTTGCCCTAAGCACTGCCTCTCCAACAACCCTGATCCTGATACATCACGTTAAGTGAATGCCGTATGCATTTAAACTGATTGCAATGTTTGGGATGACAGACATTGGATTTATCCACTTAAATGCCAGGGACATAACCTCTTTGAGGCTTTTTCTCTTGGGTACCAATAAGGAGTGCACGTCCATAAGAAACCAGGATACACCTGGGCCACCCGATTCTGGATCTGCACCTATAGCACAATTACAGCACCTTCTATTGTTGTTGCTAAGCTTAGTTGGAAATTTGTAGGGTTGAGGGTAGTGGCGTAACTAGATGTTACTGGGCCCCACAGCAAATTAATTTTAGGGCCCCCAACATAACCAGAGGTATTCCTTTTTTAACTAATAAATAGTGATGGGCGAATTTGTCCCGTTTCGCCGAAAACTCATGAAACGGTGAAAAATTCGCAAAATGCCGCATGTGTCTTGTTTTTTGGACGCCTTCGAACAGCGAATTTATTCGGCGGCGGCGAATCACGGGAATTCACGTCTGGCGAATAAATTCGCCCATCACTACTAATAAATGTTGAAATTGCTCATTATTTAGGGCCTCATGGGGCCCCTATACCTCCTGGGCCCCCCTGCTTCCTCTGTAGTTACGCCCCTGGTTTTGGGGTAGTTGGATTTTATGTTTAAATGTATGAATACTGCTCTGAATTAAGGAAAGATCCTTTATTTGTAAAATGCCAAATTGGAAACTTTCCAGATGTCTGATTCTACACCAGTATTTATAGTGTATTGTAGCTATAAAGGAGCACCACCATGTATAATTGAATGGTGCTGCATTGATGACTGTAGCTGATGGCCCGTGGATTAATGCAAAAACACTTAATTCCCTCTACTATATACTGAATACTGTAATTTAATGGATTCCATTATAATCCATCATTTGTGATCTGTAATTGGTGACTCTTGGAGTGAGCACAGAAACAAAGTTGATTATCAGTGTGTTCATCACCTATAAGCTATATTGGCAGCTTTGAACCCAACTAGCAACACACATAGAGGTATGTGATCTGTTATCCAGAATGCTCGGGACCTAGGGCTTTCCGGATAATGGATCTTTCCTTAATTTGGATCTTCATGCCTTAAGTCTACTAGAAAATCATGTAAACATTAAATAAACCCAATAGGCTGGTTTTGCTTCCAATAAGGATTAATTATATCTTAGTTGGGATCAAGTACAAGCTACTGTTTTATTATTACAGAGAAAAAGGAATTAACTTTGAAAAAATTGGATTATTTGGAAAAAAATTGAGTTTAGGGAAGACAGCCTTTCCATAATTTGGAGCTTTCCGGATAATGGGTCCCATACCTATATATGGGATAATGTCATAACAGTTCAAACTTACATGCAATTCTTGTAGCAACCAATTAGCAAGAAGAATTTGCTGGTATGCTTTTTAAAAGCAGAGATTTTCATAGTTGCAATGGAATACTAGATCTGGAGCAAATGAGGTCCTATTATGTTACGCCCATAAAACACATAACATTTGCCAGGGAAACACCCTGCGGTGTTTATTCTATTATCTCAAGTAGGACTGACTGGCATATTACAGGTATTGAATCCATTATCTGGAAACCCGTTATCTGGAAACCCGTTATCCAGAAAGCGGAAAGGCTGTCTCCCATAGACTCCATTTTATCCAAATAATTCAAATTTTAAAAAATGCTTACCTTTGTCTCTGTAATAGAAAAGTAGCTTGTACTTGATTCAAACTAAGATATAATTAATCCTTATTGGAAGCAAAACCAGCCAATTGGGCTTACCGTATATACTCGAGTATAAGCCGAGTTTTTCAGCACCCAAAATGTGCTGAAAAAGGCTACCTCGGCTTATACTCGAGTCAGTATACGGAGTTGCTGTGCTACTGACCGGAGTCCCGTGCCACTACACCCCTGATGGGGCCCGCAACCCAACCGATGATTAAAACAGACCGCAGGTTCTCCATGGCGCTTTGCGAATGATGTTGCCGGCTGCGCATCATGTGACGTCACCGCCCAGCGCCAGCCAGCGCAGCGTTTCAAATTGACCGCACGCACATCCAGGTAAGCCCTGCCCCACATCTCTTCGGGTCGGCGTATCTGTCCAAATACTACGGTACATCTTAAGAACAGATCCCTATATTGAACCGCCAGGATTCTAAGCGCTTCTAATTTAACTGCGGGGTAAGTGCAGTCACTAGCTGCTCACAGTGAGCGCACCTACGATCCTGCTCTATTTCAGTTTTTTCCGATTAGGTACAACCTCTGGCGTTCTAAATACCCTTTGTGTTGTGAGATTAATACATTATCGGTATTGCTTTCTGTTAGGCAAAGGGAACCTAATTACCATACCATACTCCCTTTGATTGTAAGTATAGTTGCACTGTCCCATCAATCACCTCCACCACCCATGCTTAATAAAACATACCTTACTGTTATTGTATTACCATACTGGTAAAACACCATGTCCAACTGGCATTGTTATTAAAATAAAGGTAGCATAGAAGGCAGGGGGACGCACTGATAAGAGGCACCGACTGGCGGTAGATTTACTGGAGGCTAACTCTGCTAATTACAATTGTGCCTCAGGCAACGATCAGTAGCGGATTGTTATGGTCATGAAAAATCAATCTGACATTCGGATCCACCAAAACATCCAACCCCTTCACCCACGAGAGTCCCAAAATAAATTTTCAAAATTTTTTAACCCACTCATGCCTCATTTTTGATTATTAAAACTTACTAGTAGCTGCTGTATTTCTCACCCTAGGCTTATACTCGAGTCAATAAGTTTCCCCAGTTTTTGTAGGTAAAATTAGGTACCTCGGCTTATACTCGGGTCGGCTTATACTCGAGTATATACGGTATTTAATTTTTATATGATTTTCTAGTTGACTTAAGCTATGGAGATCCAAATTATGGAAAGATCCATTACCTGGAAACCCCCTGGTCCTGAGCATTCTTGATAACAAGTCCCGTACCTGTGGTGCGTTTGAAAAATGTTCTCCCCTTATTACTATGATAATAGATATTAACCCTTTCCCTGCCAACATTTGGCTGGCTTCAGATGTGCTATGAGAAGAGTGTGAAAGTGTAGTGCAATCTTCAACCCAGAAGTGCAGAGTCAACACCATCAGCTAACTGTCACATTTCAAACAAACAACATCATTGGCAGGGAAAGAGCCAACACATTTAACCGTGATGGTTTTATATATTTTTATATCCTTTTTAGGCCAACAACTAAATAAACATCAATCATATGATTGCACAAGAAATGTATCTATTCCTTAAAAGGGGTTGTTCACCTTTAAATTAACTATTAGTATGATTCAGAGAGTGATATACTAAGACAATTTGCAATTGGTTTTTATTTTTTATCATCTGTGTTTTTTGCGTTATTTAAGTAATTTTAGTAATAACAATAGAGAGCGTTTGTTTTTAGATGGGGTCTGTGACCCCCATTTGAAAGCTGGAAACAGTCAGAAGAAGATAATTCAAAAACTAGAATAAATGAAGACCATTTGAAAAGTTGCTTAGAATTAGCATTCTATAATATACTAAAAGTAAACAAGCCCTTTAATATTTTAGTAGACCAAAATAAATGATATAAAGAGGGTAGAGAGGCCCTTGAAGTGATCCATCATTGCTCCTACTTTATCAGGTATGCAGGGAGCTGGTGATGGAGAATATGTATATATATATATATATATATATATATATATATATATATATATATATATATATATATATATATATATATATATATATATATATATATATATATATATATATAATAATTGTATTTGTTGACTCTGTAGAAAATGATATAAGAGCTATAGGGATCATCACAAAGTGCGACATACAATTTCCAGGACTTGCTGACAAGTGCAGATTCAGCAGTGATTAGGTTGAACGGATCTGACTGTTTAGGCACGACGGGGTTATTGCTAGAATAAAAATAAATATTGGAATACAGTAAGTGCTTAAACATGTCTCCCTCACAGTGAGCGGCCAGTGCCTACACATGCAATATCCACATGAATCAGGATGGAATCTCCACTAGAGCACAAAGGAATGAGGCTCGTAATCATAGGCGGATTTTAATGAAGGCTAAGCCTCTCCAAACCTACACAGGTATCTAACTAATAAACGCAGGGAAGCAATCGGTGAAAACCTACATTAGTGTGGCACTGTCAGCGTTTTATAGGGAGTATTAACATGTGAAGGGATGCAAGTGGAAGACTGTAATAATCCATCCACATTGTACTCCACCTTGCAGCCAGAGGAGTTAAAGGAACAGAAACACCAAAATTATAAAGGGTTTTAAGTAATGAAAATATCATGTAGTGTTACCCTAGTAAAACTGATCTGTTTGCTTCAGAAACACTACTATAATTCATATAAACAAGCTGCTGTGTAGCAATGGTGGAAATTGAACTGTCTGACTATATGGTACAGGTTAAATAGTGGATAACAGATAACACCATTATGTCTTATCTGCTGTGTAACCTGAGCCTTTTTTCCTCTGAATGGCTGCCCCCATTGCTACACCGCAGCTTATTTATATAAACAATAGTAGTGTTTCTGAAACAAACACATTAATTTCACCAGTGCAGGACAACACTGCATTATATTTTTATTACTTTAGAACACAAATTTTTGATGTTACTGTTCCTTTAAATGCTTACATTTAGACTCTGCTGTTGTTGCCTGCCCTGCTTCCCAGTGTAAGTTTAGACCAGCCAGCAGGGGGCGGAGCTACATGGAGAAATCACTGACCTGGGAAACCCATGTAGAGAAGTGGAGAAGGTGTGTAAAATAGCAAAATAAATACACAGATATACAGTTATTTAACTTAGCTACTATACTACAGATGGTAGCTGAAGGAATATTTGCAAAGCTTTACATGAGTGTAAGCAAGCTTGGATTTCTATAAAAGTGCCTAATACTAGGGATGCACCGAATCCAGGATTCGGTTCTAGATCCAGCTTTTTTCAGCAGGATTCGGGCGATTCCATGTGTGTGTGGCCGAACCGAATCCTAATTTAAATATGTAAATTAGGTGTGGGAAGGGAAATCACGTTTTTTTAAAACAAGGAAGTAAAACAGTCTTTTCCCACTTTTTCCTTTCCCGCCTCGAATTTGCATATGCATTTGGTTTTGGTTTGGTTCGGTATTCGGCCGAATCCCAAATAGTGGATTCAGCGCGTCCCTACCTAATACTGAGCTTACAAACAAGCAGAGTAGTGATGTGCGGTCCGGCCCAATACCCGCGGGTTTACCGGGTCGGTCACTCTTCTTCGCTGATAGCGGGCGGGTTGAGCTCTTCTCCTGCTCTTCCCGCCCGACACCTTCAAATGCCGGCTTCTGACTTCCTGCCCCTTTTGTGATGTCATCGGTGGGGCGGGTCTATAAAAGCAACCCGGAAGTCGGATGTGGGCAGGTGAGCGCAAGTTAAGGTAGGGCGGACTAGGGTCGAGTGCGGGTCAGGGGAAATCCCGACCTGCTCATCACTAAAGCAGAGTCATGGAGCTAAAGAGTAAAAAGTCTTGGATTAAGATTTGGAGCTGCATGGGTTAATATTACTTGGGAATGGTAGTTTGGGTTTAGTGTGCAAGAGATATAATTCTGCTGGGGTGTAAGGAAAACTGCCTCACTGGAAAGGTTTTTGCTGGGGGCTAAAGCTGACAAGGGCTGGGCATGGTGGGATCTGATTGAAAAAAGTGTGGCGACTGAAAAAATGACATATTGGGAGTTGAGCAGGGCCTGGGCCAGGTCGGCCAGGCACCCTAGGTAACCCCACCTCAGCAAAGGAAAGTGAAGAGATGGACAGGGAGGAAGGGGAGAGTGATCGATGGAGGGAAAGCTCAGAAACGGAAGGGAGGAGCAAGAGAGGGGAGGGTGTCAAGAGGTTAAAATTCAGACTGAGCTGTGCAGACTAGGGGTAGGCAGAAGTTTTAGAGGTACCAGCCCAGTGCCCCCTGTTATTGCGCCCTAGGCAGCTGCCTCTTCTGCCCACCCCTAGTTCCGGCCCTGGAGTTGAGTGTACGATAGCGATTAGTATGGAATCCATCTAACATGACAGGTGATATAGAAATAAATGGAGCTGAAAAAAAAATGCTGTTAGCCAGCAATGCTACAAACAGCACTTTTGCATTATAACTACAGTTATCAACATGTGTGTGACATAAAAATATTGTTAGTAAGTCTAGTGTGATGACAGTCATTGCAGATAGATTTTTTTAGCCTACCCAAACAAAAATAAAATCCCCATCAGTCTATACTCGTAGTCGAAGCACAAGGTTTATTTCTTAACAAAACACCTGCAGTTTGTGCTTAAAAGTGAGCAATAAAGGGCCGGGCTCTGCTGCTGGCCCACTGCAGGTAACAAATGCGACTAGCAGGCTCTCTATAGCCAACTAACAATATCACACCAGAGCCGCGCTCATTAAACTTTATCTTCCTGTCGGCTTTAATGGCGCCTTTACTTAATAAAAATCCCCAGAGCAATTGCAGGAATATTAGGCCAAGTCTTTGCCTATGTATCAGGTGGTCTGAGCTGTCTCAGGCAAAGCAAATAGTTCATGAGGTGCATCCTCTGGAGAGCAGAGTGGATTTAGCTTCCACATAATAAATAGGAATCAATAATGGCCGCCCAGCACATTACTTAACCATTTAAGCTAATAGGCGATTCTTTCAAATTAAAACGACAAGGTGCTTAATGCTGTAATTTGCCCCCATGTGAGATTTCAAACCGTTTAGTGAAATAAAAAGCTCAGCAGCCGTGGGAATTGGACTTAAGAAAGGAAACAGCCCACGGCCGGGATCAGAGAGGGATTTCCATCAAAGGAATGCAATCAAACAAGGCAGCAAATGCAAATACAGCTATGGGATCCGTTATCCAGGAAAGCTCCGATTTACGGAAAGGTTGTCTCCCATAGACTCCATTATAATCAAATAATCCAAATTGAAACAAAAATATTTCATTCTTCTCTGTAATAATAAAACAGTACCTTGTACTTGATCCAAACTAATATTTGATTAATCCTTATTGGAAGCAAAACCAGCTTATTGGGTTTATTTAATGTTTAAATGATTTTCTAATAGAATTAAGGTAATTAAGAATTACAGAAAGATCCATTATCCAGAATAACCCAGGTCCCAAGCATTCTGCATAACAGGACCCATACGTGTATAGGGAGTGCCAACTATATTGCGTACATAGGAGTAAAATGATTCTTTGTTAATTATGATTAATATTAATACAGGATTAGTTACATCGATCTGCTTTATTCTGCATCTCATGGGCCAGATCTCCTGGTATAATTTATGACAAGCCCACAGACCCCAGACTAGATACTACCATTCTACCCTCTACTAAAATTATTCTTGTGACCTTTAAAGTTAAATAAAGGAACTGGATCATAGAAATACTAAGCCAGTTTGCTTCCATATTGTTGCATTGCAAGCTGTAATATTATCCGCATGCATCCAGAATGACACTGGAAGTCTGGGTAAAAACACCTGAGATTTGTGTCTGAAAAACCTGCACTCTGAAACATGCACAGTGTCTGTAAGTAAGGCTGACAATGTCATAAGTAGGGCTGCTGTATAAGGGAATATTTCACCTGTTTGATAACATGGTCAACTGAGTGGATATTATTTAGAGCATTTAAGGAAAGAGCCACCTGCACCCAATAAGAAAGATGAGGAGCAGCATTTCAGGTGCGCCTCATATTTCTTATTGGGTGCAGGTGGCTCTCTCCTTAATTGCTCGCTCTCCCAACCCCCACCTAATGGTGTCTTTGGAAAAGATCATGCTAAAAAAAGAGAAAAGCAATTATGGTCTGTCTTCCACCAAAGGTAACACTTTCTTTCACTTAGGATAGGACTGACGCATGGACAATGCCTTGACGGGCAGCGTCAGCTTATGCATGCTTTGTACAAACTTTGTAACTAAAAGTGTCTTTTTTTTAAGAAAGTTACAGTTCAGTTGTGCAAGAAATTTTTTTTTTTGGGGTTATATGTTGACATTGCTGGGGCTAACTTGTTTCGTATGTAAATGAAGCCTTGCCCACGTGCACCCAATAAGAAAGATGAGGAGCGGCATTTTCATTTTTGGATTCGGCCGAATCCTTCAAGAAAGATTTGGCCAAATACCGAAACAAATCCTTATTTGCATACGTAAATTAGGGGAGGGAAGGGGAAAACATTTTTTACTTCCTTGTTTTGTGACAAAAAGCCATGTGATTTTGCTCCCCGCCCCTGATTTGCATATGCAAATTAGGATTCAAATTCGGTTTGGAGAGCAGAAGGATTCGGCCAAATCCGAATCCTGTTGAAAAAGGCCAAATCCTGGCCGAATCCCAAACCGAATCCTGGATTCAGTGCATTCCTAATGTGTATATACCTGTATATAGATTACTGTGCAATGAGAATTGTCAATTCATTGTTAGTTTTAATATATGTATCAGTAACCGGAACGCGCAACCAAACATTCAGCGTTGCCTAGGCGCCAGTCCGTATAAAATAGTAAATAAATCCTTAGATGACAGAACTGTGAGGAATATTACAACCAAAACAAGAAAAATTATCAAAGTTGAGGTTTATTAAATCCAACGTTTCTGTTCTAGAACCTTCATCAGGGAAGAGAAACAACAGTGCGCGAGAGGACGCTTAAATCTACTAGAATGGGCGCCAAAAAGTAGTTGCTGGGACCTCTAGCAACCGGAGTGTAGGGAAAACACAGGTTACAATCCAAACATTTTTTTTACTCATTGCAGAGTAAGAAAATGTAGAAAATTAAGAAAGCCCTCAACAGTATGTCCCTTTGTAGAATGAAGTCCCCATCTTCAGACAAAAGTACATACACAGTAGTCCCTGTCTCATTAGAAAGAATACTTGTCAGATTTGGCCTTTGTTCTCTTGGGATGCGTTAGATCTTGAGCGTAACCGTGAATAAGAAATGCTAGCATGGGGCTGCAGTGTTTCGCAACAAAATATACCATAGAACAGGCCTAAACATCACTGTTAGGCCCTGAAAGATATTAAAATTAGTTTTCACAAGTAGAAGGTTCATAAACAACCTAAAAATATATCCCCACTGTAGAATTTGGCCATCTGTGAAAATGTGTCAAGAACAAACATGTAACTAGGCGCCATCTTCTTCTCTTCGGAAATCTTCAGAATGAGACCGGGGTGGTGGTGCATGAGCAGTTGGAGCAGTTTCGCAACAACTGCGCATGCACCCAAATCACTGAAGCGTCAGTCTCATTCTGAAGATGGCGCCCATGAACTCCGATGCCTGAATGTGCACCGAGGGGTAAATAAAACGTTAGGGGCATTTTCCCAGGGTAGCACTTAGGAAGGAGGTCTATGAAGGTTAGGGGTTTTTTAACTTTAGGGTTGAATTCTCATTTAAATAAGGGCCTAACTGACACATGTTTTTTTTACAGAATGAATGACCTCACTAACTGAACTCCACATTGGAACAAGCTATCATTATTTTGAACACTGCTATTATTTGAAACAAGCCTCAATTAATGATTCAACTACACAGAATCAGCAGCATGTCATGACTGTTAGTTTTCCATTACTCTGCTACACCTACTAGTAAGTTATTTGCCATGTAGAAATATGATTTCTACCAAAAAACAGTGGTTGATCAGGTTAGTGATGTCAGACTGCTACTTTTCTGAACACAACTATATATTACCCTGAAGTGCCTTCCAATCGCTCACAATTGCTCTATGTCCACTCTTCCTTAAACTGATATAGAGTTGGCGCCCTTCGGACAGCGAAGTCTGGGTGGGGGGATGGGTTTGACGTCACAGGGCTATGGCGTAGTGAATGATGATTGGCCAATCGCCACGTCAATTTAAGAGAATCCTTCTGAAAACCAGGCTATCCGGGACAAAACCGGGTGGAAAACCCATAACACATAAATCAATGGTGGAACTACCAGGGGAGCAGGGGGTGCAAGCGGGCCAGGGGGTGCGAGCGGGCCAGGGCCCGCACCCCCTCAGGGCCCCCCGGCAGCCCGTGCGCCACTGTCAAATGTGGCCGTACGGAGGGGGGCGGGGCCCGGCTGAGCGTCACGCACCAGGGCCCGCCCCCTCTAGTGACGCTACTGACATAAATGAAGAACTATTACCTGCCTTTAGTTTTTTCATGGGCCAGTGCTCAACTGTATGTGGATTTGGAGGGAAATTTAGCAAGATCAACTGTTTTCCTCCATCGGTCTGCTGCACACATCTTATTGTTTCCTATGCTATTTGACTCCAGAAAACATTACTATATAACTATTACTAAGATTTTTTAGCATCAAACATAGCAATTTTTATCACCCTCCTTAAAGAGTATTGAAACAAAAGGTGCAAAGCTTCTCCGGGTCTAGTAGCACATCAGTTATTTGCACCCTGTCCCATAGGTGTCTGGGCATATACTCTGGTTATTGCTGTACAAAATGGAGACCAAGGGCCTGTACTTCCATATTGGATACCGGTCTGCTTACGTTTGGCAGCACTGTATTCGTAAGGAGTGGAGGGAGGGCCTATGGAAGGCAATAAGGATAGAGTGCCTTGCGTCCGCCAGCACCATAGTCTGTACTGGATTTGTAAATGGTTGCATTGCACACAAAATCTTTTAATAGGCACTAGGTTGCATGATTTTGTGCTCCTTATTGCTCTAGCACCTGCATCCATAATCTTCTAAAAGGGCGTGTAGACTAATGTCACTCTTGGAGATAAATATAAGTCCATATATATGGGCAACCTAACCTTTGGCAAAATATGGGAATGCTACCCCCAGTTATTAATAGGGAAGCATTGCCCGTACCTGTAACTGCATACTAACATTTACATTCATCAAAGGATTCTTCTTCAAAAAAAACTTACACTTTGCCAACCTACTAGTTTAAATGTTACTTTTAATGAATGTAGACATATTAGATACCGCTTGAAGTCATTGGGGTATTCTGTGTCAACATCAATAGCAGGTATTATGACAGCGCAATGATTAGTTATACTGCTAGTAAAGTTAAAATTAGCTTAACAGAGAGCTTTGCATGTTCCTCACTAATTAGAATTCTAACAGAGCATCAGTCTCTGCTTTGTCCGCACAATGGCAAACTCTGGAGCTGTCAATTTAAGATGAACATTTGTAATTAATTCTATTTAAGTGTAAGACATTGAGATTGTCTTGGACTTAGTGAAGAGGGAACCTGCTGCTAGTCAGGAGCAAATCCCTAGTGGGCCAGGTAACCTCTCTGTTAGTACCGCTCTGGCTCTTGTTATTAACTTTTTTGTATTGGGTTACTTGGACTATACAGATCTACAGGTCTGTTACTTTTAGGACAATGGCTTTGATCAAGATAATCAAGTGTTCATTTCTGAATACCAGTTCCCTGGAATCTACGTAGCATATAGATCACAGAGCTATATTCATACATGAACCCATGCAAAAGTATCTTGTGTGTGACACAAGCCTTGATCATAGTAAGATTGCAGTTCAGCTTCAACCTCTATGTCAAGTGAAGAAGAGTCCAGAGGTAAATTATTCCTTACATAACTCAGAAATGGAAACTGGACCAATCTTTATATCAACTTTGTAGCAAGAGATTGCAAGTCTGTTCTGATGCACTAGCAAGAATGATTGATCTGGACAGATTTAATTGGTTTTTGTGTGTTGGCAAACACAGATAAATGACTTACGATGCCCACCCCAAGTACTCTGAACACCCCGCCAAGAACCCTACTCCAAGCAGAGAATGTATCATTGACAACCACAACTGGTCCTTTAGCAAGTTTCCTATCCATGTACAAACTGCAACAGACATTAGGTTAGAAAGCAGTCACTTACAGTATGTGACACTGTATAAATAACTTTGAAAAATCCAAGTGGATCACATCTACTGCCCCACTTCTCTTCAACTTACTACAGCAAGTATATTTGTTTGACATGGTCTGTTCTTCAAAAAGCCTTGCTGATTTCTATTTATACTGTCATACTCTAGAAAATCATCTTGAATATGATCTCTTAATAAATGTTCCATTAACTTGCCCAGTGCAGATGTCAGACTTACAGGCCTATAATTGCCAGACTGAGATGCCAATTCATTTTTAGATATTGGAATTTTTCCTTTTGTGCACTGGTATCATACCAGATGATTGTATGCTGTAAAGCAGAGTTTCCCTAGCACGTGTGAATACAAAATATTAATAGTACTCTTGTCACACCCTCCCACCATGCGGCTGTTGCAACTAAAAGTCCTTTACACAGGTCATAAGCACCTTTAAAAAGCCTCTCATTCTAAGGCCCAAGACACAACAGTTAAATAGACTTAGGGGCACAATTTACTAAGCTCGAGTGAAGGATTCGAAGTAAAAAAAACTTCGAATTTCAAAGTATTTTTTTGGGCACTTCGACCATCGAATAGGCTACTACGACCTTCGACTCAATCAATTCGAACTAAAAATCATTCGACTATTCGACCATTCGATAGTCGAAGTACTGTCCCTTTATAAAAAAACTTTGACTACATACTTCGATAGTTTAAACCTACCGAGGTACAATGTTAGCCTATGGGGACCTTCTCCATCAGTTTTCTAAGGTTTTTTTGATCGAAGGAAAATCCTTCGATCGATTAAAATCCTTCGAATTGTTCAATTCGAAGGATTTCATAGTTTTTTCCTTCAATTGTAGTATATGCGGTAAATCCTTCGAATTCGATATTTGAATTCATAGGATTTTACTTCGAGGGTCGAATTCGAGGGTTTATTAACCCTCGATATTAGACCCTTAGTAAATGTGCCCCTTAGAGTGATTATGATAACTATATTGTGTGCTATAATGTTATAAAAAACATGAGGATTAAAATGGTGCTGAAAAGAGTGAAATGTTTAGCTGTAACTTAAAACCATCTCAATACATTAATTTATAAAATAGTGAGTTCCTTGGTCTGTTATTTGGGATGGATGAATACAAGCAGCTAAGACCAAGGCATAAAAATGTTTATTGTGGAAGACATTTTTATCTGCAGTAATCGCTTACTGCAAAAGAAATACTGTCATTTGACTTCATGCACATCACAATTATAGTACAATGATAATGAAATTAAGCTATATGTGTGTTTTTATAAGAATTTATGAATACAGAGGGCAGAATAAGGTTTATAAGCAAATTAAATCCACCAATCTTTATACACAGCTATACCCTATTGTGAATGGGTTCAAAAATATTTATGCTCCTGATTCAGTTCCTGCATTCTTGGCTGCAGAAATGCAAAAGGAGATTGCTTCACGTATAACATTTTTCCCTTCATTGTAAGTGATGTACCAACTATTTGCACTGGCCTCTTTAAATCACAGGTGCCAACACTGGAAAATTGTTTCCAGGGCATTTTAGTTGCTGCCCATGCATCACCCAAGGCTTGCTGTAAAGATGGAGCTTACTGTAAAAAAGCAGACATTATTACAGGTATGGGATCTATTATCCAGAATGTTTGGGACATGGAAAGCTAAGGGATCTTTCCCTAAATTAGATTAAATCAATTTTAACACAAAATAAACCCAATAGGATTATTTTGCCTCCAATCACTCAGTTTAGTCTGGATCAAGTACAAGTTACTGTTTTATTACTACAGAGAAAAAGGAAATATGACAGGTTTCAGAATAGCTTTACCTTATGTAATAATTAGTGATGGGTGAATTTATTCACCAGGCGTGAATACGTGGCGAATTCCCGCGATTCGCCAAGAAAATTCGCCGGCATCAAAAAACCCGATGCCGGTGTCAAAAACAAGACGCCGGCGCTGTTTCGCGGGAAATTCGAAAATTTTTCTGCAACGCGCCCCAAATTCGCCCATCACTACTAATATTAGTGGATTTGAAGTTATACAAATAAAATATAAAGTCTGAAATATAAGTGTTAGAACCGGTAATAGAGAACATCTAATTTAGTTGCTAGAATAAAAATGTTTGACCAGTAAAAGAGAGAGCACGTTGTAATAGATAATGTATTGCCGGCGGAGGCCGACAGCATAGTAAAGTAATATATATACTATAGTTTTATCTTGCAGAAAAGATTTATTTCCCTGTGATAAATGGCTGAAGATTTGCAACTTAGCCCTAGCATCTAAAAGCAACGCGAGTTTAACATTTGTTAGACCTTGGGGGGGAAAGGTATCGTGATTTACAAGTAAAGATAGTGCTTTTGTCAAGTAAACATCCGGGATATTGCAAAATATGAAAAACCATGATTTATTCATAACTTCACTTTTTTTTACTGCCTTTCTTTATTACCTTTCAATGCCCTTCTATGAAGTCAACAGAAAATGCTACAAAGTCCAGTTCTAGACAAATGCTATTTAAAGGAGTCTGTATTAATATAACAGGACATGTTTAATCGGGCATTGAACCCGTGACCCGGATGGGTTTTTAAGTTCAAATTTCGTGCCATGCGCTTGACGTCATCACAATGGCGTCAATGTGCCGGCGTCCGGGTGTTACTCACATGTGAGCCATGGGTGCCGCCATCTTGGATACGGTGCCGCTGCGGATGGACGCGCCGACGGGCACTCGCTCTCAAGGACCTGACACTCCCATAGCATTATAATCAAACAATCCAAATGTTTTAAAGGGGACCTGTCACCCAAACAAAATGATCCAAATCCTATTTTATCATGTTAGGCAAGCAAAATGAACTTTAATTACAATGTATAAATTATTTGAATATTGTTTCCATCAGTCTGGGAACTCATAATTATGGCAACCAGGAAGGAGCCATTTTGTGGACACTGTTATTAAGGCAAGCCTTGTATCATCTCAGAATCTTGAACAATCTAATAGCGTAAGCAAGGAAAAACCTGGGAGGCAGAAGGTATCTGCTCTAGTGATTTTATTGGTATTTAACACTACTGTTAAATACCAATAAAATCACTTGAGCAGATACCTTCTGCCTCCCAGGTTTTTCCTTGCTTACGCTATTAGATTGTTCCAGTTTGAACTGTACCTTGGTGGAGGTACACAAGGAAGAAACCGACTACTGCACGCACCAGGGTCAAGGTCAACAGTCACCTGTGTTTATCATCTCAGAATCTTGTTTGTGCACCAGGGGACAGGGACCCAATGTCCATCCCCATGCACTAGTTACAAATTAAATTAACAGAGCTGGGGGAATGTAGGGAGAGCGGTGACATCTAGGAAGTGCTGAATGGAAAGTGAAAGTAATTGCTTGTCCCGCCTCTATGCCTAGGCATAGAGGCGGGGTAGGCAATACTTGATGGACAGCTGATATTTTTAAACGAGTTTACAACAGCTATGAATGCTGTAATAAAAAAAAAAGAAATTGGATTTCATATTTAATTTAAGAAGGACTTTTATTATACAGATTTTTATGTCTGGGTGACGGGTCCACTTTGAAATTATTTCATTTAACTTTGTAATAATAAAACAGTGCCTTGTACTTGATCCCAACTAAGATATAATTAATCCTTATTGGAAGCAAAACCAGCCTATTGGGTTTATTTAATGTTTACATGATTTTCTAGTGGACATAAGGTATGAAGATCCAAATTACAGAAAGACCTGTTATCCGGAAAACCCCAGGCCCTTGAGCGTTCTGGATAACAGGTCCCATACCTGTATAATATTTACTGCTAGTAAAAATCTAAAGCTCTATACTGTATAAGAACTACATTTCATATGATTAATTTTATAAGGCAAATATCTTTTGGTCCACGTTATACACAGCCCAAGATATTTCTCTGCAATATTTGGAACTGGCTGTTGCATGAATTATGGACGGGGATTTAATTTTTATTAATCACAGGACAGCTAGTTTACTGTAATGGATTGCTAGAGGCATGTTGAACCCCAGATGATATATATAAGTATATTGTAAAATGAACCTTGGTTTATTTTGTAAATTATTACTAAAAGGTTGAAGGGGTACATAACCTGACAAACAAGCAACAAGACTGTAACATTATAAATTATGGTGTGGAATATTGGATTAGAATGAAAGACCAGAATGCATTGGGTTAGTGTCCCACTTACAGGGGCTCTATGCTACTTCATTAATGTCATCTCTCTGATGACTGGGTGATTACCTCAGTGATACTCTGCTGATCCTAAACCCACGTGAAAATAATCCGGTCGGACTGGGCTGGCGGGACACCGGGAAAAAAACCCAGTGGGCCCAGCTGGCCCAGACCTGCTCCCTGCACTTTCTCTCCTTACCTCCCTCCCTGCGCCAGGTTGTGCTGATGTGCCGTAAAAAGTACACACGCTTGCAGGGGTGTGTGTGAGTATGGCAGCGTCAGAGACAGGACATTTATGGCTGGGGGGCCCGGGGGTTGGTGTGGGGGCCCCTGAGGCTGCAGAGCCCAGTGGGCCCCCCCAGTCCGACACTGAAAATAATTATCCCCTTTTGTTTCGGCCAACTGAACAAACTTAACTGATCATTGGCAGGACCTAAAATGAGCCAAAAAAAAAAAAACCCTAACAATATGCCAAATGGTCTTAAAGGAGAACTAAACCCTAAAAACGAATATGGCTAAAAATGCCATATTTTATATCATGACCTTATTGCAACAGCCTAAGGTTTCAGCTTGTCAATAGCAGCAATGATCCAGGACTTCAAACTTGTCACAGGGGGTCACCATCTTGGAAAGTGTCTGTGACACTCACATGCTCAGTGGGCTCTGAGCAGCTGTTGAGAAGCTAAGCTTAGGGGTCGTTGCACATTATCAAGCAGAAAATTAGGTTAGTGTGTAATATAAGCTGATGCTACAGGGCTGATTATTATATTCTGATGCTAATTGCACTGGTTTCTGTGCTGCCATGTAGTAATTATCTGTATTAATTACTAATCAGCCTTATATTGTGACATTTCTATTCTATGTGTACTGTATATTGTGAGTGGTCCCTAAGCTCAGTAAGTGACAGCAGCACAGAGCATGTGCAGTGAATCAGCAGAAAAGAAGATGGGGAGCTACTGGGGCATCTTTGGAGACACAGATCTTTACTGCTAAAGGGCTGTGGTTGCCTTGGGCTGGTACAGAAGCACAAACATAATGTACAACATTTCTAGCCTAATTCTTTAGTTAAGTTTCAGTTATCCTTTAAGTTTCTCAAAAGCGATATGAAAGATGCTTTAAAAAAATAGGAAGTGTTTGATCAGAAACCATTCAGTGTGACAAATATACAACAGTAGGGGAAAATCAGAAAGGCGATACAGTTTAGCGTCTTATAAGGATGTAAAATTCTTGCACAGTTTGCAAAGTACTGCTTAAACCGATGCAAGATTTAATAAAAGATCCTTTTAAACTGTTAAATTGTCACACATTTATTACATTTCTCCCAAATGGTAACTTTTTGTGTGACAGTTAATATGCAGTGCATCTTATTTCGCCATAAGCAGAGGGTTCCGTTTATACAGAACAGAAAATCCTTTACACACTTTGCTCAAATATAAATATTTATGTGTTTGTGTGTGTGTGACTACAAAGAACTAGATGGAAACTGGTCAGCTCTTCATGATGGAAAAGGCAACAGTGTGGGCAGTGTACATACACGGGCCGATAAAAGCTGCCGACAGACCGAGTCGGCAGCTTATTGGCCCATGTATGGGGGCCCCCGACGGGCTTCCCCGATCGAGATCTGGCCGAAAGTCGGTCAGAGCTTGATCGGATGGGACTAAAAATCCCGTCGGATCGCGTCCGCATCTGTTCATTGATGCGCCCTTTCCCGTTCGTTAGGATCCGATCGTTGGGCCCTAGGGATCATCAGCCCGATATTGCCCACCTTAATATCGGGCTGATGATCCCTAGGGCCCAGCAGCCTCCACTATTCTTTTACAGGTTAAGGTGGCCATACATGGAGAGATCCGCTCGTTTGTCGATGTCGCCAAACAAGCGGATCTCTCTCCGATATTGCCCACCTTGGGCATATCGGAGAGAGATCCGCTTGTTTGGCGACATCGACAAACGAGCGGATCTCTCCATGTATGGCCACCTTAACCTGTAAAAGAATAGTGGAGGCTGCTGGGAGTTGTGCATAAAGGTGAAAATGCTGGGAGTTGAGCATGACTTTGCTGGCAGGGATATCTAAGCAGGGGCACAGCCAGTGAAAATAGTCTAGAAATCATTCTAAATAGATTATGTGTGATTCATGCACGAGGGAACATTGAAAATAACGAAATTAGCTTTCCTTCCATTAAACTATTAACTGAATTAAACATTTCGCCATTGAGTTGGTGGCTCCTTTAAGCTCCAAGAGGATATTTCACTGATTCTAGATTAACATTGCTTAATACAGCTTACCATGGCTTCTACGATATCAACCCAGACATCGCCAGTGCCACAGGCCACTCTAGGGAAGAGTTAAATGCACTAATCCAACCAACTGGTATCACTCGACAGAAGCAAACCTGTGGATTTTGGCGCACCTGACACGCCTAATGTGCTGAACAATGCATCTCATAGATACTGAATTTCATATGCAACAAAAGCTGGCCATATATTTGATTCTTTGGGAAGGACTTGAACAAAGCAGGTCTTTAGAAGCCAGGCCAACAGGTGGATTGCATTAGTGACCTGTGTCAAGGGAGGGTCCCATCCACTGCCCGTTGCCTTCCATGCCGGACACAGACTGCCTGAGGTTCCCACTTATTTAAATCCCTCATTGAAATTAACATTAGCCCTGTTTATCTGGAGAGAGTAATCACAGTGAGTGGGATCTCACTATTGTATTAATACAGCATGAATACCAATAAACAGGCTCAAACTGGCCCCGCTGAGACTCCAGGAGAAAATCATGTGGGTCCCAGTCTTCATGGGTCCCTCCGAATTGGAACCATGGACTGCCCAGGCTCTGAGGACCCCTACTCAATCATTTTTGAGTATCTGCAAGAGGGTGGAAGGTGAGAGGTTGGGGTTAGGGTGGGATGTAGAGGGTTAGGTTAGGAGATATGGGGTGGGGCAGGAGCAGATGCACTGGAGGTAGTTTGCGGCAGTTGGGGAGTTCACAACAGGGTGGTGGTCCTTGAGGTGAAGACCCTCGATGAGCCGCTGATTCCACAGTCTGACACTGCCAATAAATGAAGCATATGACTATGCATGGAAAAAGTCTATATTGCTATACTGAGTATTTGTGCATGGCCCACTTAAAACTAAATCAGTACAACAGCTCTAGGAAAGTTCAGCGATTGGCACAAGAGAATAAAACTATAGTAGAAACTCACATGCACTCCATTTATTCAAATGTTTAATAGTGTTCTTGCTTCCTGGATGTCTGGCTAGGCCTCACCATCCAACACTGTTTTGAGTAACGGATGGAGCGGCACTCACATACATGTAAGGCATTTGGCCAATTTCATACTGCTGTAACTGTTCTCAAACAAGGGGTTAACACAAGCAGCAAATGTGGTTGAGGAACCTTTACAAGAAGAACCTTTTTAATGTACGAGTGTGAGACAGGTATATAAACAGGTATATAAAACTCAACCACTTTGCATTAAATAAAGTAGAGCAATTTTTCAGTGATAACGTCCCTTTACTAGAAAAAGGTCTAGTACTGAAGCTTCTTCATATGCAGTGTCAGTTTGATGTATACTGCCTAATATATCCTGCATTATAGAAGAAAGATTTATAGCAAGTTGCCTGTTTTTATGTATTCCCTGTCCCTCTATTTTTAGATGTTTCCTTGACTTTATAGCAAACAAAATAACTTGATGATTCAACTATTCACACACTTAGGAATTATTTATTAAAGTCTGAATGCCATAAACCCAAAAAATTATACCCTGAGGATGGAAAAGTCCAAATCCGTAAATCCAACATCTCAGACCTGCCGAGGTTGTATATAAGTCAATGGGAGAGGTCCCTATCATATTTGGATGTTTCTGTGGTCTGTGCTGGAATTAGACTGAAAATCCGACTATTTAGGGCTTTTTTTTCAGAAAAATTCAGACTTTTCAGGAATACAGTCCTATTTCGGGCTTTTTTAGAAGCAAATTTGAAAAATTCTGAGTTTTTGGGAAAAAGCCAGAAAAAAAACCATACGATTCAGATTTTTTTCTAATTTTTTTTGTGTTTGTCCCAGATCCGAAAAAAATCATGATTTTTAAAATAATAAATAAGGTCCAATTGTGGATTCTAGCTTGGTATGACTTTTTTCATTAAAAAAAAAGTCAGATACATTTGGACTTTGATAAATAAGGCCCCCCGATTTGCAGCTCTGTATGCTAGGGCAAAACTGTACAAGTGGTGAGATGTGGCTCAATGACTCACCACCCCAAAATTATGATTAGTTTATATTAATATAGCGTCAGAATATTCTGCTGCACGTAACCATGACTGTTCATGGTTAGTGTCTGCCCCAGTGGAGTTTACTATCATCATAGTCATTAGTCAGCTTTATTAGGATGTTAATGTACAGTGGGATCTCGTCTTTAAAACCGTTATAACCTGCCAGCTCAACAATGGCTCTGCTTAGTCAGTATCTGGCTAAAAACCAGCCACATACCTAACACACATTAGAATCGCAACAGGAAGGGTTGCATCAGTTTCGTGATATGGTTTTCCCAGGCAGAATCAGGTAAAGGTTAACTTGAGACCTCATCAAATCTTTATATGCATGCCCAACTTTATTGGCCTTCAATTCCCCCCCCCCCCCGACCTCAACTACTGCTTTGGTGCTCCCTACAAGAAGCTAGTGGCAAGCTTTTGGGACTCTTACTATTTAAACTCACAAGTGGTCATTTGCTACGGAAAAGGCTGGTGGCAAAGTACAAAAAAATGGGTACAATCCTCCATGTTATTTTGCTCTTTCTAGTCTTGCTGGACAACTATTTCCAAATGTACCTTTATGCTTTAATAGATACTAGTGTGCTGAGCATTTACATGTACAATAAGGTACAACTGGTATACACAGCTGTTTGAGTCCTTATAAGTTCACATCGTCATTTGTACATATTGGGACTCATTTACAAAGGCAGGAGCAAATCCCTATTTACAAAGGTATTATATGATCCTTACAACGTGGGCATAATATTAACAAGCGTCCAAATTGGTAAATGTTTGGCACACACTATTTAGCATGCAACCTAAAGTATTCAACAATTCTGTGGAAAATTCAGCATTGTAGGTAAAAAGCTTGGATATTTGTGTGCATTTCAGCACTTTGCGCTTGTGTTTGTAAATGAGCTTTAACAGATGCTCAGAGCCATTTATGGATAGTCAGCCAGGCTGCCAGCAGTTTATATTATGGGGCCTATTTATTATGCTGTGTACAACGAAATTCACCTGAAAAACAGAGTCAAATAAATAAATGGCGAATTTATAAAGGTGAGTGTTATTTTAGGTCATGCAAATGCAAGATTTGCCACCATTATTTTACACTGCTTCAGATCTTTGTAAGTTCCCGGCGGAAGTAGCTTGAGAAAAAAAAAAAAAATTAAAAAAAAAAAGCACTTTAAAAATTTTTTGCCATTTTTACACCACATAATCTGCCCCTATATGCACTTTCATCGCATAGGTTTGGCTCAACTTAGAATCTGTCATTACCACTGTCTGGTAAGATACTTGGGATGGTTTGTTAAGGTTGCCATACATGGATTGGTCTGCTTGTTTGCCAAACAATCAAATCTTGCACCAATATGCCCATCTTGAGTGGACAATATCTAACTGACTCTTTTGTGGGCCCTAGGGTCCAACAATTGGATCAGAAGGCCAGATATGCAGGCGGTAAAATCAACAACATAAACTAACCTATGTGGCCCTCGACCCTACAGGAATTTTAAGCCTGCCTGATCGTTATCTGGCCAATTTTCAGCCAGATATCAATTGGAGAAGTCCATCAGGGGGCCCTCATACATTAGCCAATAAGATGCCAACTTTGTCAGCAGCTTTTATTGACCCATGTATGGCCACCTTTACTGTAAGCACTTTCCTCTCAATTACCATATACTGTACCTCTATTTGTAAAAAAAAAAAAAAAAAATGATGCCTCTTAATATATAAAATGATATTGGAAAAATTCTATATGCATCTGAAAAGGATGCACTTAGGAGCACCATTAAGCAAAGAAATGATAAAGAATCCGTTACAGTTGGGATTTTTGCAATAGGCTATGTTCAAGAATAAAGAGGGCTAGATATACTGTATGTGTAATCTACAGTCATACCATACTCATGCTAATTAGCACTGTGCTTGCACAAAGAACAGTAAGCAGGAATCAGGGGAGCTACTAAATGAGTACAAAACACTCTGTCCTCCCTTGATTGGTAAAAATGAGTGGCGACTCCGCAAGAGACAAGTCAGCAAGGAAAACAAATGATCGAGCAAAGTGCACAGCCTTAGGTTAGCGATTTAATGTGAACTGTTAATTAATTGCCTGTTAAAGAATTACCAGTCTTTGCACAGAAGATAATGAAATGCCTCCATTTCTGTGGAAAGCTGCCATCAGATTCCATCTGCTATTAGAACTTTACAGGGGAAGCAGAAGTTTGCCTGCCTACAAGTCACAATTAAGGGGTAGTTCAACTTAAAATTAATTTATAGCACCGACCAGGCAGGAGTTGCCTTTTTGTCTGCTATTTTTTTGTGTTTTTATAAAATATTTACACTTTTGTTTGATATTATTCCTCGTGACTAGAACTGACTTTCTACCCAGGGCCTGGAAGGAAGGAAGGAAACAAAATGATGTATATGTATAACACAAGTTTAAATTTCACAGAAATAGAAAAATATTAAAGATGTTGACGTTTTTGCAAAGGAACATGTTGTACAAACATTTGTTTATAATGTGAGAAAATTTTTTGACACCACTCTGGTCTCATGGGGAAAGCAAAAATGATGGGAGTTAATGCAAAGAAAAACGTAGTGTGTGTGTCCCCTATAGGCACAGCACTAGTACAGAGTAAGCAGAGAACAGTGCAAGTTTTCTACTGGTTAGTGCACTGAAAAGACAAAGGCAGACAGATAATTAGTTCCCACTTGTGTTTGGTGTGGGGACAAGAATTAGCAATGTAGGCACAACTGATCAATATGGAGCACCCTAGGCCTATCTACCAGCTGCCACTAGTTCAGCTCCTACATGACCCCGGAAGCTATTTCTAGTGTATGGATGAAACACTGACCAATAGTATGGCACGGGATCTGTTATCTAGATTGCTCAGAACCAGGGTTTTTCCAGATAAGGAATCTTTCCGTAATTTGCATCTCCATACCTTGTGTCTGCAAAAAAAATCATTTAAATATAAAATACAGTAAACCTTATAACATTGTTTCGCCTCCAATAAAGATTAATTATATCTTAGCAGGGATTGAGTATAAGGTACTGATTTATTATAAAAGAGAATTAGGATAATTTTTTAAAATTTTATTAATTATAATGGAGAATGGGAGATGGCCTTCACTTAATTCTGGATAATGAGTATCTGGATGAGGAATCCCATACCCGCCCCAATGTTCTGCAACTCTAGATACTTTTCAATGGCAGAATTTGAGGTTTCATCCAACGTCTCAGTGACTGAAAGACCTGTGTTATATGGTTACTGTGAAATGGGATGCATATTCTACAAAATAGATCAATAAAACTGTCTTTTGATTCCTCCCTGTGGCCCTATTACTATTTCCCATAGACCCCCTTACATATGCATGGTTATATATATACTGTGGTTTATGGCATTGAAACTGCTTCATGTAGAGCTCCTCATTAGCCTATGCATAATCATTGATAATTAGATTCACTGTTGTGGTCGAATCTGCAAAAAGAATGCGTCAGAAGAGCAAAATGGCAGCATCTCATACTGTTTTTATCACCAGTGCCAATCAAAGTAACCCGGGTGATACTTTTGTCCTCAAATCATGTTGTAGAATTGGCTTTGCAACCCAAAAAATGGTTGAGAATCAATTTCCATCTTGTTGAGTCACTGTTTAATTATAGGGAAATACCCCTGCTATTTAGGGGATCACAGAGACCCAAACCAAACAGCACGAAACCCATTTTTGGTTTGCGATCCATAGGTAAAGAATCCCTGTTGAGTTTAACAGCATGTCCTGTTATGCAGTTCCTTTACAGTTGATAAAGAATGTCTTTAATAAGACAAAACATGTATGCTGTGGTGTAACTAGAGAGCGCCTTCGATCTCCATCCTCCCGCCCACTTCCCGCCCTCACTCTGCCCACCCTCCAGCCGGACCCCGCCCACTCCCAGGCCGGACTCCGCCCAATCTCTGCTTCCCCGCCGCAGGTAAGAGAGCGGCTGGGAAAGGGAGGGGGATTTCTAATTAACTATAGAGGATGCAACCTGACAGTCTGGGTCTATAATTACGCCATTGCATGTATATGCTCCTACACTGTGTGGAGGAAGAATAGTCTGTGTATTCTGCACGCTGATAAAATAAAACTTTGTATTCTGCAAAAAATTAACAGCAATATGGAATTTAATATCCAAGCTAGAAAAGTGATAAATAAATTGCAAAATATATTCTATTCCCATTATATTTAGGATGTACTTTCTTGGCACCCAAAGCAAAACTCAGCATGGTTACCAAGTTCAAAGACGCCGCATATGTCTATATATTCTTAACACAGAATGTATTTTAGGAAATATAAATTTAAAATCTGTATGTATGTTCTGGCAGTGATGATAACAGCAGACAAAGATGTGTAACTGGCATAATTATGATATAATAAAACGTTTCATAACACTCTTAGCTGCTCTCAGAATTAAAAGTCAGAAACCATTCAAGGTATTTTTTTCATGGATAATGCAGATAAATGGACTTATGTAACATGAGCACATTTACACTAAGCTAGTAAACCATGGCAATAATATATTTCCTTTTGATTCTCCTCTTCCATGCATAAATAAGCAACATCATATTGAAACAGGTCATTCTATTACGGCATACAGACTGCAAACAGCAAATACAGGTATGGGACCTGTTATCCAGAATGCTTGGGACCTGGGGATTTTTGGATAATTTGGATCTCCATACTCCATACGAATTAGATTTTTTTTTTATTGGCACAAAAACTCACAAATTTGAATTATATTTTCAAAAACTCAAATGTCCGGTATTTATTAAGCAAAAAAAAAAAGCTAGAATGTAAAGAAATATGCGTTTAAGAGCTGGCGAGTTCATGTAGAAGTCAGTATGTGCTGTCCAAGCAAAATTCAAGCCATTTTTTAAATCCAAGATGTAACTCGAGTTTTCCAATTTGTAAATTCACAAATCAAGAGTCTATAAACTTGAAAAAAAAATCGAGTTATTCAAGTTTTTTTCACGGTTGTATTCAATCAAGTTTTTTACATTCATATTTTTTTTGTAAGTATCTGGAAAATGTTTTTTACTTCCTTGTTTTGTCACAAAAAGTCACATCATTTCCCTTCCCACACCTAATTTACAAATGCAAATTAGGATTCGGTTCGGCCATGCACAAGGATTCGGCCGATTCCGGCTTAAAAAGGCCGAATCAGGAACTGAATCCTGGATTCGGTGCATCCCTAGTTTACATGGTTTACTAGTAGTAGACTTAAGGTACAAAGATCCAAATTACGAAAATATCCGTTATCGTGAAAACCCTCAGACCCGAGCCTTCTGGATAACAGGTCCCATACCTGTATGGTTTCTTTAGACAAGGGAGCTCTCTCTAAAATGCTTCACCAAAGGCAGCTTGATTAAATAAATTCAAGTTAGAGTAATTTACATTGTGTCACTGTATGTATTGGAGCCATACTTTTTCAAACTATACATGTCAATAACCTGCTTGTTTATAGTACAGCTTGCTTTGCCTTTAATGCAAATCATACCCATGTTGGTTGATAAAGAAGTCTTGTGAATTGAACAAACATCTGGCTTCATATTTGGAACTTAGGGGTTTGGGCAAAAGCTGCCTTTGACAAAGAAGATAATAGCTCATAAGGGTATAAGAAAATAAAAAAAAAAATAGCTCATTTCATGGTTTTGCTATTTAATTATGCTACTTGCTTTAATTAAAAAAACAGTTGCTATGACACTCAAAACCTAAACTATACTTTTTGTGGGCGTTTTTTTTTTTATTTGATTAACACAGAGGAGAATAAGCATGTGAGGCTTCATTAGATCTCATAGCATATCAATTCATTGTGCTTATTAACACCTGTCCAAAAGCATGTTACACATTTCAACAGTTCCAAGCAGATATGAACTGTAATTAGCCGAGCTGTCAGAGAGGAACTAATAATATTGGGCTGCTGCACTTTTATTACTCTCTGCGTGACAGTTTCAAGAAAGTAAATACCTTTTTTTTATTAAGTGAAAAGCTGACGGCACGTTGCCTGATGAGTGCTAACCCTTTCACAGCTGCACTGGGAGATATTCCTGCTCCACTGGCATGTTATTCCTGTGTCTTGCAAAACACCTTTTCAGATTATGCAGATAATGTTATCATTAGAAATAGAATTTTATTTTCACATAGGAATTCATTATTACTAAAATAGTTTCAAGCAAAATATGCATTGATAGATTTGTTCCGTGTAGGGTTTCCACCTGTCTAGTTTTGACCTGGACAGTCTGTTTTTTTGAATTCGGAAAACCGGGCAGGATTCCCTATGATTGACACGACATAGTCCCACCCCTTCCCATTGCATCACAGCCCCGCCCCATTGCATCACAGCCCCGCCCCCTGCCTGGATTAAACTGGGCCAAAAGGTGGCAACCCTAGTTCCATGGATCACTTATTTATTGCAAAAAAGTGGGGTTGTGGGTGCACTCCTAAGCCTAAATTACAATATGTTTAAGTACAATGGAAATGCTACTGACCTGGCCAGCTAATTAGAGCACATTCCCTGGTCCCGTCTCAGAAGTTCAATAAATATGCAAGTGAATGTATTTTTTAAAAAAACAGGAATTTTTGTTACAAAGTTTTGATCATAAAATTGATAAGCCATCATACCATGTCAAGGTAAACCTCACACTGTGGTCCCTAACTTGTTTACCTCTGGTCATAATATAAAAGGTCTTTACCTATCTGCTTAATAACATTACTTGGAGTAAATGTCTACTGAATCTTGATTTCCACCTGTGGGCTAGATCCTCACCCAGCACCTGCTTTTGCGGCTTTTAAGGGAGAGAGAGTCTGCCCAAACCAACGGCCATTTTTTAAAAAAAATGTGATAATGGAAAGACAATAATGAAGGCAAAGTAAAGTGATATGTATAGGTGCACATGTGTATATGTATGTGAGTGAATATGGATGAGTATAGGTGTGAGTATAGATGTGAACAAGAAATAAAGGGAAAGCTAAATGAAAGTGTGATAGGTGTAATGTATGTAAGTTAGTGCAAAAGTGTTACCTAGTTACAGGCGCAGCAAATATAATAAGTGTCTCATGAGCGTTGGTTTCAGTCAGGGCTAGATCCTCCCCCGCTACTAGAGAGGATCTCTCTCTAAGAGAGAGAGAGAGAGAGAGATTGCCCATTGCATCCCAACTCTCATTATGATGTGTTTTTTTCTAGAAGCCAAATGTCAGACACAAATGTGATACTAGCTTAAAAGATACTAAAAAAAAAAAAAATTAAAACTCTCCTGGTTTAGTGACTATGAAGATTTTCATTCATCCAGGTCATGGTATATCTAGTATAGGTAAATCTAAAAACAACTGGACTTGCTGAGTAATCAATGAAGACGTTTCACTACTCATCTGAGCAGCTTCTTCCGTTCAACTGACTGGTGTGTTTTTAGATTTACCTATACTAGATATCTCCTGGTTTAGGCATTTATCATGGCACCAAAATATTAGGCTGTGTTTTATGAGGCCAATTTAGCACAATTTGTGTAATTTTAGAGTTTTTTTTCTACTTCAATAAACTCACAAATAATGAATGTTTCCTTATTTATTTAAAAATCTTTACCAAAAAAAAACTAGAGTGAATACTTGATTACTTGAATTACATTGAAAGTGAGTTTAAAAGCCCAAAAAACATTTGAAAAACTTGAATTGAAAATTGCTTACATTTTGTTTATGACAACTCTCATTAAATTCTACATAAATTTGGCAGCTTTAAGAGGCCACATTTTACAAGTTTTTGTGCTTCATAAATTTTCATTGAAGCTCTAATTTGAATTTCAAGTTTTAGGTAAAAAAAAAAAAGGTTGATAAATCACTCCCTATGTGATTGTTTTCTTTTCAAACATATTTTCCATTAGCATCCAAACATGTAGCATGATTTAGAAAAGGGTTTCTCGCTTTTAAGGCTGGAGACTGAAAGGTGCCCATCTCTGATATTATATATATATCAGACCCTGATGAACTGTTTTCCAGTATGTTATTGCCCTTGCTAAATACATTGGAAAGTCGATGGCAAGATAAATGTGAAACACATTCTGCACACAAGGGGTTGGGGCTCTTGCATGATTGTCATGAGAATACAAAATGTAGAAATATAAATGCAAAAATTCATGCCATGGACTTAACAAAAATCATCTATTATCACAACCTTTTCAAAAGAATCTAAGGTAACTATGCCCTGCAATAGCTTTGCTGATAAGTAATCTTTAAATGGAGTCTCTCTCAGACATATATTTAACCTTGATTGACTTAAGGAAGAAAAGAAAATACTTTGACCAAATTTTATAAAAATGGCTAAACAAGTTGCCTTGCTGGTTCCTACAGAACAATATAATGCACAATATACAGAGAGCTACATGTTAAAATCTACAGAATTCTGAGAAGGACTGGGTATTTTAAGAAAGTGATTTTTTAATAGCTCTCCCTCCAGCCAGTCCACATGATAAATATATGAAAGAAGATACTTCCTTTCTGAAACTATCTCGTCAGAAATCTTGATTGCTCATTGTCTGCCCTCTGGGAAGCAAACTTTCTAATATGTGTAATGATTGGTGACTTTCCCATCATAATTCTGGCTCAGAGTACAAGGGAGGTCAAAAAGCAGATAGTAATCATTAAGAAGTTGTTCTCTGAATATTCAGCTTGTCAACATTCTGCATACTCGTGGGTACTTTAGGACAATATAATCCAGATATCAGTCACTTATCTACTTCTCTAAAAATGTAGATCAATTTGACGCAGTCTAATGATGGATAATGACGAGTTCTGGACAATAGAATGACAGCAGAATTTTTTTCTCTCCTTGGAAACAAGTATATATGGAGTATTTGTCACTGCGGATGAGGGAGGAGAGCAGGATTTATACAAAAAGTGCACAATAACATCAATCTTCAGGAACCTATTGCTTTAGTAGTAACATAGTGTTAAAGAAACAAATAATTAGCACTGTTTGTCACAGCAGGGGGATTATTATTAATAATCAAATATTATTAAATTATTCAACTGAATTAAGAGGTAAATAGAGAGATTATCCTTTGTGCCAGTATGGTTTTTCACATTTTGCAGATGGGACAAGATTTTATTGCCGTCTTTGCATTCAGGTATAAACACAAATCTGCAGCCCGATATAAAAAAGCCAGCACAAGGCTCAAAAATAATTTCCAGCAAAGGCTCTTATTTCTATAGTGCAGCAAGAAAGTCTCTCCTCCAATGTACACTCAGTCTTTCTTAAAGATAATTCATCCCCTCTTTCCCCGGTATGTTGCTCTGTGTACTGTAATCATTTTTGTAGACAGGTTAGCAGATATATAAACACGATTCTGACAAGGTTATAGGCTCTATTTATGATGGTGCAACAGTTTTCAGTGAAGAATTTACCACGGGTTGCTGGAAGAAAACAAATATCTGTAATGATGAAATGTGTGCTACTTTAAACCTCGGTGCTTCTCGCTGGCCTGTTCTAGATTCTTGTACACATAAAAACAGCAATTCTGCTAAACATGGATGGGTCTGTCAAACATTTTCTTGGAAACCAAACTGAAGTTTATATTAGACAGATTTTGCAGCACATTTTCTGGTTATTCCTCATTCACAGACATTCCTGTCCCCTGGACCTTACAACCTCAGGGTCCTATCATGTTCATACACCATGATCTTAATGAAGCCTTGCCTGGTTTGGCAGCACTGAATCTTGGGTGTCTCCTGTAATGTCCCCTGGAATGGTTCATATTCTGGTGGGTTATCTAAGAAGTTACAATGATGGGTTACCTAGGAAGTGCCAAAACTCACGAAAATTGCCAAATCACAGGAAAAAGACATGAAGACCCGGAAGATGGTTGCGTGGAACTCCGATGCCTGAATCTGGGCTGAGGGGTAAGTATAAAGTTAGGGGAATTGCCCCGAGGGGCAGCTATGCTGGGGGGGGAGGAAGGAGTATCATGTATGGAATGCTAAGCAGCACTTTCCTTTCAGACAGGCCTTCTTGGTAACAATAGGCTCAAGTTTTGTCCAATTAGTCTCCTGATGGTTTAAGAAGTCTGAAGTACAGGTATGGGATCGATTATCCGGAAACCTGTGATCCAGAAAGCTCTGAATTAAGGAAAAGCCACCTTCCGTAGACTCCATTTTATCCAAATAATCAAAAAATTTCAAAACAATTTCCTTTTTCCCTGTAATAATAAAAACAGTACCTTGTACTTGATCCAAACTAAAATAAAATGATTCGAAGCAAAACCAGCCTATTGAGTTTACTTAATGTGTAAACTATTTTTAGTAGACTTAAGGTATGAAGATCCAAATTACTGAAAGAGCAGTAGTTAATTTCAACAGGTGGTGGAATAGCCAAGTCCAGAGCAGTGTCATGAAAATCCAAATTAACATGGAAAGACAGAAAGGGAAAATGGCACTGCATGTTTTGGACCTCTTCCGCCTCATGTAGTGCCATATTACTGAAATAAAAATTACATTGATTTGTATATAAAAAGTCCCCCAGTTGATTTGGGTCTTCTCCGTGACAAACACACTGGCCCCAGGTACTTTCTACTCAATACTGAGTAGCTCTCCCAGGGGTTCCTTGCACCTCCCTGAGCCAGCACATGTGTAATATAGTAAAGCTGGAACCTTTCTCAGGTTCATTGGTAAGAACTGTTGTTTCAAATGGAATTACTATATCTTATCTAAATAAGGAAGCCAGCAGCTTTGCTGAACTGGAACAAAAGTGCCCCATTTATTTGTTTATACTTTTCAGTAGAAACTTTTTGGCTGGAGTAATTAGGTCACAAACCATGAAATTCTGAAATCCTATAAAAATGGATGAAGAGTAATATTTGTATAGGTGAGCCCTGAATTCTGAAATGTGAGTCTTTGTCTTATGAATAACTAACAAAGTTTGTGCTGAATGTAACCTTTGTTTTATAGATTTATTTATGAAGAATTGCTCCTACACTACAAGGAATGGCGCTGTAAATTTAAGGACGAAGTTGAACATGAGGCTTTGGCACTTTAAACAGGTTCTGTAAGCATGTAGCAGCTGCTTCATTCTAATAGGAGCAAGGAGTCCACTAAACCGATTTCCAAGAGAGCCTCCAAGTGCTGGCAATAGTCAGTTAACTCAGAGCTAAATATTAAATATCTGTGCTCCTATATTTGGGGTAGTATAGCAGAGCTGCAATAATTTGCATTAAAAAAACTATTATGTCAAGTCAGTTTTCAGGATACTTCTCCGTAAATGTAATTTTTTTAGGATGTGTAGAGATTATAATGCAGTATTTATCACGGCTGAGCAAACGGATGCGCATAAATGAAGCTGGGCATGGATACAGGGCAGCAAAACTGCAGCAATATTCTTCTACTCATTCACACCAAATCCACTAAACTGTGTCCAATTGAACACAACAAATTGTGAAGCAAATCTCTTTTCATCCACCTGCTTCTATCATTTAGGCCTTATTGGATCCTGCCTTCACTGGTTCAATGCAGATATTGTGTTGGGAAACCTGATGATTAATGTGACAAGTTGTAGGCACAGATATACCACAGGGCTGTGTACAGTTAAAGAATTTCAGCTAAAATTATCTCAAATGCTTTAAAATGGCAACCAAACCATGAAAGACGTGGATGAAAACAGAAAACTACCATTGGAATGGATAGAAGAATAGCCAAAATGACAAAGACTCAACCAATGATCAGCTCCAGGAAGATAAAAGAAGGTGTAAAGTTACCTGTGATACTGTTACAATTAGAAGACGCCGATTTGAAGCCAAACATTGGCATGAAGCTCTCGCAAAGACCCATTGTTGAAAAAAAGACATTGTGCTGAAGAGGTTACAATTGGCTAAAAAACACATTGCTTGGCCTAAAGAGAAATGGCGCAACATTTTGTGGATTAACAAAAGCAAGATTGTTCTTTTTGGGTCTAGGGACCACAGCCAGTTTGTCAGATGACCCCCATGATATGATATGGGGATGTTTCTCATACTATGGTGTTGGGCTTATTTATCACATACCAGGGATCATGGATCATTTGCAATACATCAAAATACTTGAAGAGGTCATGTTGCCTTATGCTGAAGAAGAAATGTCCTTGAAATGGCCCCAAACACACCAGTAAAGAAGCAACAACTTGGTTCCATGCTGTTTCTGAGGCAAAACTAAGAAATGCAGAAGAATTGTGGAATGTAACAGGTGCCAGAAGTTGGTCGACTCCATATAACACAGATGTGCAGCAGTTCTCAGAAACACTGATTATACAACTAATATTAGTTCAGTGATTCAAAGGAAAGCAAAATCTTGAATTATTTTTCTGTATATATATATATATATATATATATATATATATATATATATATATATATATATATATATATATATATATATATATATATATATATATATATATATATATATATATATATATATATAGTGGGTTAGAGAAGGAGAAGAAATCCTAAGTGTTTAAAGGGTTTTTTCACTTTCAAACACTTTGTTCAGTCGGTTTCACATAGTTCACCAGAAAAGACTTCTTGCATACACTTTCTATTTATGATAGTTTTTCTAATATTTAAGTATAAAGTTTCATTTTTCACCTTCTAAAGCAGCTCTGGGATGTAACTGTTCTGAATTGATACATTTAGTTGATACATTTATCTTTGTTCCTGCTGAGCTGAATCCCTGAGTTTCATTAAAGGCAGTTGTTAGAATTGATACAACAGTTGCTGATATTCCCACAGATACTACTGATATATGGATCAACTAATGGAGCAAACTGTAACAGTTCAGAATCCGCACCTGGATTACTGAGCAGCCAGACAAACACTAGAGAGGAACAAAAAAATAGAAAGCAATTATTTCTGGTGAACAATCTGAAAACTCAATAGAAAATAAGTGTTTGGAAGAACAACCACTTTAAGTGGATGCTGCTGCCTTACTTATTAACCTTCAAACAAGTAGAGTGATGGGTATTTAACGGCTCCATGTATAGATGGATTAATTGTGAGCCATATATGCAACATACATACACCATCCTCTGGCAAGGGGTTATGCTCAAAAAAGTTGAGAGTAGCTTCACATGGAGTAATTATGTCTAGGGACATTCCCTAGATGCGATGAGCATTTACCAAGGACTCCATCTGTAAACTCCATATAAAGTAGATGTAAATATCCTGCTTAGCTTGAGGGAAGGAAGTTATGGCAGGAACTCTATCCCCTTTTAATCACTAGGTATGCGGAAACTATAAAGTCTCTAGAGAATTTTAGGCTTTTTTAGGATTTAAATATACAGAGAATCAATGAGATGTGCACAGAATAAGCTTTGTGCTCATGTATCATCTTTTCAGGAACAGACAATAAAAGAGGGATATTTTCTCTATCAGGCCACTGATACATTTCTGTGTTCCAGGCATTTCCTTTTTCAAACAATAAGCTAAACGTTACCATTCTGCAGCAATAACAAAAAAAAAGAGAATACATTTTTTTATTTGAGTTAATTGATCATCAATTCCTTCCTTTCGGCAACAGGAGCTGGATTGTTCTGTTTCTAATATGATTACCTGCACTGCTTTCACTTTATAAAAAGAATTTAATGGCAGAATGAATTCTAGTATCTTCTCTTTTTCCCAGAGTGCCCATGCAATAAGAGATTTAAGACAGTGGAGGCTTAAAATAAAAGGTACTTCAGATCTTCGTATTTAAAAAAGAAGACAATTTAAACGGTCAAGACTAAAAATAGTGCGCGCCCCGTTCCTTTACAATCAATAAAATAGTAGCTCTCTTCCACGCCGTCAAGTGGGTCAACTTTCATATTCTGATCTTGCTTGGATGATTCGGTTGCATGAAAGTGCTCAATTTAGCATAAGGTTACTGACTTGTGAAGGGATTACTGCAACTTCTCCTCAGCCTGGTGATTTGCTTAATGAGAAGTATGCTTCTATGGCTCCTCGTGTTCACAGAAGAATGGAAAAATGGAATCCAGGGGTCACGTTAGCAGGCCACTTATTAGCATGCCAAATACGAAGAGCTAAATATTCTTTATGCGCTGCTTTTCTTCTCTCGCATCATTCAGACTAAAATCGTTAGGTTGTTTTGTAATAAAACATGACACGTACTATAAATTTCCCAGTCCCTGGATATGTAGAAAGAAAAAGATGTGACCCTTGTTGCCTTCTGTACTACTGACTGATCATCACGGCGGTGCCGCTCTTCTGAACTTGTTATAAACAATCTCCAGACAAGCTGTCTGATACTAGTAAAGGCTAAAATGTATTGCCACAAACATTTTGTGCCAAGAAAACATTTATGTAAGAAATTCACACGTTTTGTAGAATCTAAAGGCCAATTCCCTATTTCCCACAATGCAGAGAACGCAATGGTAAGAAATGAGGAATCACATTCTAGTGTCTATGCTCAATAAACGAAGTAATCTAACTTGGGTGATGTTAAAGGGGAAGGAAAGGACTGAAACTGCCCCTAAGGTGTTTAATCATATGCTGGAGGTACTGTATTATACACAGGGGAGGAGGAGGCATATGGATTTAAGGGTATATCTTCATATGACATAACTTTCTTCACATATGAATGGCATCCCTGCCGGTGCCGGGCCAAGGTAGTTTGGCACCCTAAGCAAGAGCTTCAATCAGCGCCCCCCTGTCCTGCATTACTATTTACCTCATTACCATGATGGTTTTTAAATAAAGAGAGCAAGAAAATGTACAACACTTTTTCATTTATATTACTGTCCCCTGTACCTGTACCGCAAGCCCAGCAGCCATCCATTATACAGCCCCCTGTACCTGTGCCAGTAGCCATCCATTATACTGCCCTCCACACCTGTGCCAGTAGCCATCCATTATGCTGCCCCCATACCTGTACCATGCCCCCCATACCTGTACCAGCAAGCCCAGCAGCCATCCATCATACTGCCCCCCATGCCTGTGCCAGCAGCCATTCATCATACAACCCTCCAGCAGCCATCATATTGCCCCCAATCTTTACCTGTGCCAGCAGCAGCCCAAAATAAATCTGATCACATCATATTGCCCCTAAGTATTTATGTACCTGTGCCAGTGCCCAGCCCAGCAGCAACAGCAAACATATGGCCCCCGGTCCAAATCTGTACCTGGCTGTGCCAGCAGGAAGCTTTACACTTTCACATTGACGCGTATACGCACATCGCGCTGCACTGCCAGACCACACATAAGGAGCTATTACTTGCCGGCAAGAGGGAGAAGGTGAAGGAGGGGGATTCCACCCGACTGAGTGACCTTGATTACTAAAACTAATTATTAAATAAACGCTTGAAAAAAAACGAAAAAAAAAACCCATTAAAAGTGCCCCTTCAATGACGGCGTTGTAGACAGCCGCCTACTCTGCCTACCCCTCGTTCTCGCCCTGATCCCTGCAGTGAGCACCAACCATCTGTTTTTTTTGGTGTGCTATTAATGTGGACATGGTCTTGCGGTAACATGGGTGTGGTTTAAAGTGGGTGTGGTCTAAAAATAGGGAGTGGCTAACACTGGCTTCCATTATCGGCCCTCCACCATGTAGATTAGAAAAATTCCAGCCCTCTGTACCATATAAACTGGACAGCACTGCCCTAGGGATTTCAAAGCTGTGCTTCTCTAAAGTTTGTAAAAATAGGGTTTCACTAACTTTCTTTATTAAAGTGTCTCCTAAAACTACAGTACACACAAGGATAAAATTGAATTGTTTACAAAGGAGAAGAGACAAAGAAGCTTGTTTGTGACTGTAAATTGCCTTCAATGGTTAGATTTAACCCTCACTTCTATGGACCGTGTATCAATTAACTTAATGACCAACTTCTTCCACTTAGTTCATTCACCAATCAGTTAACACCTATATATGAAATTCACACCTTGGGACAATAAATATAAAGTGCTTGTGCTTAAATTAATACAACCAATAAAATATTGATTGTCGCTACACCGGCTGTGTATTTTTTATCAATTGATGATTCTACTATAAAACCAATAACAAATAATTTATACAAATTCTTAGTATTGTATCAATTAGTTGATGAATTATGATTGATCAATTTAAATTATAAAGTGCCTGTGCTGGAAGGACATGAGAAAGGTTTCTATTTTTTTCCTAAGCAGAAGAACATCAGAACAGCCTCTTTCTTTCTCCTGACAACTTCCTTGACTACTTGGTGGTCAGACAGGTTGGAAAATGACCAGCAGGTGGCGCTGTAGTAACAAAATTAATTCATGTTAACAGGACATGTATCCTTTAATATCTTGGAATTAAAAAAATAAATAATGCATGTACATTGTAAAAGTGCTTAGAATAGAACCCTCATTAATTTTACATTCACTTATTTTTAAAGTTTACTTATCTTTTAAGGTGTGACAATTCAAATTATCCGGAAAACCGAAGGTCCCAAGTATTTTGGATAATAGGTTAACATTTTAAGCAACTAAACTTACTATTTGTATGTTTCTGAGCGGATATATTCAAAGACATGAGACACTCCTACTTGGAACTGATCAGCAATCGGCGTGACCCAAGGATTGTTCTCAGCTTTGAACACCTGCTTCTGGCCTGTGAGATCCAAATTGCCTGTGAGAAAGAAAGACATGTTACATTTAGCCACTGCTGTTGGGAACTAGAAAATCTAAAACATGGATAACT